>NW_027271085.1:767500-1240000 GCF_040938485.1 Diadema antillarum | reverse complement strand
TGCTCGTTGAAGAAACGTTGCATCTCCTCGACCTTCTCCGCTGTCTTGAGTGTGACCAGAGTACCCCCGTCGCCTTTACAGCTGGCCAGGGCTTGCTCCCAGGACTTAGCCTCGTTGCCACTGTACTTGTAGCATGTTGTAGAAGAAGGATCGACTGACGGTGAATATCCTTCTGGGCAGTAAGCTGGAAACAAAACACACATACTGTCTCAGAATGGTAGATCTGAATCACGATTACCACTTATCTTTATTTTCAATATGATGTATGATTTTAGATGCATTCATCTTCTTCCCTCTTTAGTTTAATCTGTGTATTTAAACTAGTGTCATTTGTATTTTTTTTATGTTTGTTGCAGTCCCACTTTTATAACGAAGTCCTCGGGATCTGCAATTTTCTCTCCTGGTATGGGAATTTTTTTTTTCATAACTGAACAAGTAATTAGCAATAATTAGCCAGAATTATGAATTCGTTGTAACAGCAATTTAGTTATAAACTTATTAAGTATATCCAAATTGAAAACTAAATTGGACATCAACAAGATAACAAAATAAAAGCGAGGAGACAATGACGGTTTTCCTATCAATGTAAACACAAATGAGCATTTTCTCGTATCGAACCTTGACTGGCACAAGACTGAGCGAGTAGGTAGAGCGCCCTCGCCGCCTCCTTATTCACTTCTTCTTCAGACACCACAGAGAGGGCGCTACTCTGGTGAGCGAGAAGGTACAGGGCCACGGCCAGCGCGGGAACCAGTGCTGCTCTTATCATGGCTGAGGATTGCAGTAAAATAATGGACATCAGATTGAAACAGTCAATACATAGTTGACTGAAAAAGAAAAAGCTCCCACACTCCCCCCCCCCCAAAAAAAAATGAATAAATAAATAGAAATACACAGAGTGTGTAATTGAGCAAATTGTATCGTAACTAGAGAATTCCATCATACGTCAGCAACATACCATTTAGTTGATAACGGTTTCGAAGAATTTTTAATGTTTTTTGTAACCTGTTGTCGTCTATTCATTCAAAATTGAGGCCATTACACCCTTACTGAAAACAGAAACAGCAACGAAACGAAACAAAACAATCCCTAAAATCTGCGCACTTCAGTTCTAACAAATGAATGTGATGTATCAAGCATTGGCTGTTGTCCTCGCTGATTCTTCTTGTTGCTGTCATTTTGTGAAATCATTTTTTTTTCTTTGTTATCTATCTCGCAATATCACTCTCAAAACAAATGGATACAATAAGTACTGAAAAAAAAAACAGTTGATTTCTATATCAGGAGTTCTTTGGTGAGTCACTGTGATCATACTTGCTTCACTTTCTGGGCTACAAGCAAATGAATGATCATCGAACAAGACACATCAAAGTTTTATTTGCAAAACACTACTTACTCGGAAGTTGTATCTTCTGGTGCAACGCAAGATGTTAGCCGAAGTCAACCAATCACCACAGTGTCAATCTGACTTGACGCTTGATGCAGGGTAAGGTGAGTCTCAGGTTCAGATAATGTCGAAACGTTTAATTTGCAGCGCCTTTTATCTGTTTTTGGTGGCAGGTCCGAGTTCATTTTTATGTGTGTGTGTGTGTGTGTGTGTGTGTGTGTGTTGTTTTGTTTCGTGTTTTCTTTTAATTGCCTCGTTGAGATACTGATAAAATGTGGTAGGAGAAGAAAAAAAATCGATACCATTTGTCGACAAGGCGTGTTTCACATTTCCAAAACAGAGGAGAGGTGTACTCATAGTAAAGCAAAGGGTAAAAAAGGCAAAGAAAGAATGGATAGAAAATAATGGCCAATAATCAATAAACCGTTTACAGAAATGGATTCAAAATAAAACCGAATTAGTTCGCGTTCGTGCTATATTGGATGAAAAAAAATTGAAATACACATTAGAAAACAACCAGAACAAAAAAAAAGGGGACACGCGTGCGTGTGATGACGTGGCTTTTGCAATATTTGCTCTTTCATATGGCAAACAACTGCTACAAGCTATTACATGTGCCCGGCAGATATGGATTCTTAGTTTATAACAGATGCTAAAAGATCAGATTTTAACCTTAACAATGAGCTATAACGCAATTCAAATGGACTCTTTTAACCTATTTAAATAGTGGGGACAAATTATAAACTGTGGAAAAGTGTGTATTTAGAAAAGAGGCTCTAGACTTTTACTATTGCAATAAGGTCTATTCGAGCGCTGTATAGTCCTACCGAGCTGTGCTCCTAGCAATCAATGAAAAAAATTATATTCTAAGGGTTAAAGCATCTAAAACTTGATGGAAACAAAATTGATGGATTATAAAATTAAGCTTAAATCAATCATGCTTCATTAACACAATCTATTCAGGAGTGGCAATTACTTTCAAAACAGTAGCCTTATGATCTTAAAAATTATTCGAGTTGAAATCGAAGAGTGTGTAAAGTTTTTGTCATTCTTTCCGTTAAGCAATGAAAACGGGATTTTGACTTGAAAACATGTCAGTTAGACACACTTAATCACACTATTCTAAAAAAACAAGTGTTACAAAAAACACACTCACAAAATCCCGTTCGTTTTATGATCTTACACATGTAAAACAAATGGCTTTTTCAGAGAATATCAAAATCTCAAGATTGACATAGGCTATTAATCTATATAGTTTCACTTATGTTGAGTTCTCACAGAACCCTTAAAATCATAAATTGAAGTGGAAACATGACTACTTTTGATCGGACGCTTAGAAAGCGTTTGTTTGTTTGATTGTTTGTTTGTTGTTTCTTTTGATGTCGTGATTAATGCTATCATGATAAATCTCCTATACGAGCAGAATATATTTTCTTCCGAAGGCAAAATGCAAGTTTATCCCGATACATTAGTTGCGATACATTAGTTGCTGTAGGTTTATAGTTTTGAATTATTTTTTTCTTTTAAGTTTAGTGTTTTTTTCTGTGCTTATAGAAACATGTTTGAAAGCATTAAAACATTCTTAAATGAAGAAAGAATCTACACAAAGAATTGTCAAAGAAGAGGCCTTTGATCAACCCCCGCAAACACACACACATACACACACAAACAAACATGCAAGCGCACAAAAGCACACACATAAACAGACTTCTTTCCGTTGGAATGGTTTGGGGAAGAGCATGTTTATGTCAATTTCATAGTTGCTGTATCATTGTAGCATAACTACTGATAGCAGCGATTTTTCAACGAGTGAAAAATCATCCTCTATCAGATAAAATTACACGAAAAATGTTTGTGTTTGCTTTTTTAATGATAACGGATTTCAGTTTTGGAAGAATTTTAGTGTTCTGTTAGTTAATTGTGATACGTTTATATCGTGACATGACAACCAACATTTGTGGTAAGAATGCTCTTTTTTTTTAATAATCCCTTAATCAGTAAAGAAAATTATTATTTTGTTTATGTTATCATTATCTATCTAACACTAATATTGGTGACACACTGCCAAAGTCAATTTCTACACCCATATCATTTGTTTCAAGAGTGCATTTCTTTATACCATCATCCCCATTATAAAATCATAAAGATATCTTCTGTAAGTGAGACAACAAAAAAGAGTGAGCCAGATAGTATATCCCATCGAGTCATTAGATATTGCATTCAATATGATATATTGCATTCAATATGATATATTGAATGCAATATCTAATGACTCTAATTTAATACTGTTACGGTCCCAGAGTTAGGCAAATTGGGACTCCACTTGAAAGTTGGTAGGGCAAGTCTTATGGGCGGACACATTAACTGAGAACATTGTTTGTATCTGTGGTTCTTCCTTTCCCCTTACCACGGACGAGCCCCCTAGAGTTTATCACCCCCAAGTAGACTCCCTGTCCCCAGACCAGACCACAAACGGTCATTGGTAACCGTCACTGTAGAATACAGTCATTGTATACAAGAAGGTGATGAATGATGCTTTGATGTTGTAAGAAATTAAGAGTGAGTGTTGAGGAGTATATCTTGGGACGCTGACTGGAGTAAAAGGCAGTCTTGGAATGAGCACTGGCTTGTCATAGTTATGTGATCTTGCGAGCTCGAATAAAAGACCACTTTTGAGACATGAACCATCGAAATGACTGGTTGCCTGGTTTCTTCTTGTGTACGTCCTTTAGAGTTTGACTCTAACTGTTTTGGGTACCAACTCGGCGGTCCCAACAATGGTGGCAGCGGTAAAGCAGTGATTATTTAATTTCGGGAAGACGCCATATCGAAGCGACATGGCAAGTTTGCATGTTGTGAGGAAGGGAGGAGCTAGGACAAGGCAATAGCCGGCGACTTGCTTGAACTATGATTACCAGTATGAGATTTGCTAAACAACTCTCAACTCAAGGACATTGAACACGATGAAGGCCCTAACTCTCATACTGTTGATGGCATCAGTAGCTCTTGTAGCAGCCCATGCCCACAAGCGAATGAAATTATCGGAAAAAGGATCAATGGTTATCGCAAGTGTTTTCTCTGACACTGTGATCAGACAAAAGGAGATGGGGAGACATGGCCTTCTTGGGAAAACATTACCAAAGTCAACACAGAACTCTTCCTCTCTTGGAAGTCATTTGAAAGCATTTGGATACGATGGTAGCAAATTCAACTTCGTCATCAAGGATTTCATGATCCACGGCGAGGACGTCAGTCATGGAGATAGCACTGATGGAGGCAAGCTAGCGGCGACGGGTTCGATGATGACAACAACTTCTATACTGAGCTACTTCAAGTCTGGTTGCTGAGTATGGCAGGCGCTGGCAGGAACATGGACGGATCATATCATAACTTCGTCATCGCGACTAAGGATACATCTTTGTTGGACAGGGAGCACATCGGATAGACCCGGCACATATCACCATGGCAACGAGGATGCAGCGACCATATACGACCATCCACATGACTAGCGACTATGAGTGCGACAGAGAATCAAGACAGCCAAGAATCGAACACTGGGGCCAAGAATATACCTCATACAGGCACGTGAAGGTCTAACATTGGACTCGGGAACTGGTATTGTATGTGCTCATTCTCCGTCAATTATTGTTTGGACCAAAAAGTTATTGTCATTATGTTTCACATCATTATACACTCAACCCTGGTGTTGTAGCTTAACTGCACACATATCTTTAATGCAAGCAAACATTTGTGGAGTTCCTTTCGTTCTATGACTGTGCGCTATTGTCAGTTTATGTTAGTTTTCGATATTCTGTAGAAACTGCATGAAAGATTTTGCGCATAAGGTTAACAATGAAAAATGGTGACATTGGCACGATGAAGATGAAATTGAAACCCACTTGTCAGGGTTGTCAATAAGATGATGATGAAGGTGCCTAAAATGAAGAATAAGAGGAATAATTCAATGATGCGCATTGTTGTTCAGATGTGTATGTTGTTAGTGGTAACTTGCCCTGCGACTCCGACAAAGTCGCCATAGCTGAAATTTTCAGGCAGCAATGATCCAACTTGTAGCAGCATACATATAGGAATATAGCGACAGTTTATCGAAAACATAGCGAGAGGAGTGTTTACACAGTTTAAGTGGAGTATAAGTCTTTCATGTCGATCACACAAAACTCTGGAAGATAAGCGTTAATCGATCACCGTTGATCACGGATTGGCAATAGTTGAAAACTTTTCCCGATTTCTAACGAATGTTGTGGGTGTAAGGAGGCTATATTGCCCTGCGTCTCGGAAAAAGACGCCTCGCTGGATTGAATTTCAGGCAGCAATTGGTTCCTGATCGTACGAAATTTGTTAGATAATGGCCGAAGTTGCTTTATTTGTCGTAACACGTAAACTGAACCATTTGTTACTAGAAAGATAAATAATGTTCAGCTGTTTGTGATTAGACAGATTAAGTCTCAGCCAAAAGTGGTCCACCACGATAGATTGAAGCCGACCTTAGCAATAACTTTCCAGATTGGGTTCCCAAAGTACAAGCACACGTAGAGGTTCGCAGTATTTCATTTGATTTAAGCTTATATTTGTGTGTATACTTGTAAACAGAGTTATGGTTATCAGTCGGCTCTGATGAACAACATTTTAACTTTGTTTTAGCTTTAGATCATGCCACAGTACTGCAGAAAGACTATGAGTGATGGAGAACTGTAAGGAGAACTAACACGTTGGTTTTATTGGCTCTCCCTCCCTTCGCGTGCCCATTGCACACATTTTTTTTTCTCTCTCAGTCAATGGACTGCAAAGGGTCACAGGGGCCATGGCAAATGTTTTACGATGTTTGGAGGATTTCTCTTTTTTTTTCTTTCCGCCGCCTCTGATTGTTGTGACTGGCCATTATCGTTGCGTTATGTGATGGTGGACGCTGTAAGAATGCATTTTTGTTTACTGCTTGATTAATGTCTTTTCGGTGACTAAGATACCGTAGTAGTATCGTAGTCATGATCGCTGTATGTGTCATGAGAACAGTAAGTCCTGTTCAAAATGTTTGTTGTGTATTTGTTTTCATTACCTACAGCCAATAAGCGATGCATAATTCATGAGCCTACAGGAAAACGAACATGTATCCATTTCTTTTTTTGCTTTTGTTGTTGTTGAGGCAGTCTTTTCCCCTCTCTTCCCCCTTCCTCTCCCTTTCTATTTCTACCTCTGTCTCCCCCATTCGCTAGGTAAATAGGTATTTCTTCTACTCGCTCATTAGCTGTGCCATTTTTTTCGCATTGTGATTATATGAATGTAATTTGACGTTTTTACCAATGCTGTGTTGTATGTTAAAAGAAATCGTCTTGCCTTTGTTTGATTATCCATCTTGTAAAATGGATGGTACAGGCATTCTAGTTTACAAACCCTGATGGAGGTGCTCCGTATTGTGTATTAGTACAGTCTTTTCTTTTAATTGTTTTTATTGCAAAGACGCTGCTCCCTTCCTTTCCTCGGATTTTTCAATGTATTCTTCACCAATTCATCTCACTCTGTTTGTATTTCTATCTCTCGTTCAGTTCTTCCACTTCTTTGCTCTCTTTGCTGTAAACCATCCTTTTTTTATTGTAGCAGCACTAGTATAATTTGCTGATGTGTTTCATTTTGTTTTAGCTTGGGCACGAGCATTGTTACAGTGTAGAGTTACTCGTTTTGTTGATGTACATACAAACTGTTGTTACTGATGCGCATGACACATGTTGGATACTTGGAGTTTTTATTTCGGAGAAATGGGTTTCCTCTTTAATTTTACTGCTCAGTTCCCTCCGCTTCTCTCCCTTCCTTTCCTCTAGCTCCCCTCCTCTGTTTCTCTCTCTCCTGTTCCTTTCTCAATGTTTTTTCCTCTATTGAGCATTTGATTAGTCCACAAGGGGTGCGTTCACTGACCAATCAGATTAGCTAATTCCACTCTCCTTGGCATGAGCCTGCACAGTATAGGAGGTTACATGAGGTCAGACTTGAGGCATGTGCCTGCTTCATAAATTTGGGAAAGATAACTCTGAGATGTATTTTGACAATGTCCAGCTACATAATTCCGTCATCTGCAGGGTTTGTGCCCGACTTCTGGTCTGAGTAATAGACAAGGAATTCTAGTAGGCGGGTGACCATAGACGGTCGGCACCTGTCTGCACTGTCTATCATGCATTTGGTGTGGTCATTATTATGTTGTTTTTAAAGTGATTTTGTTTCCTGTCTCCAATAGGGGAGATGTAATTCCGTGCCATGTTTTTTCTTCAGCCGGTGTTAGTGCTCTTTGTTTCATTTTCCAGTTTGTTGTTAAATATCATGAAGTGTGAGTATGTGTAAGCTTATACATGTACGTAGAATAGTTAGTATAGATTTTCGTATCTGTTGTCAGAGTTAGCATAGATTTTTATGAAACATATGTCTCTCTTGTATTAAGGTCATTGTGTCACTACTTCTTTTCTGTTCCCTTTTTTTTCAAAACTTTTTTGAGTAGGTTCGTCAATGTTTACAAAAAAAAAAAACATATTCCGTTATAATTTGACATTTATTTACAATTTTATATAATTGGAAGGTTCTTTGGGGTCAAAAATTTGATGTATCGTTAACACATTTCTCTCTCGCATTCTGGTATTGCGGACAATACCTCTTTTTCAAAGGGGGGAAGAGTGTTACGGTCCCAGAGTTAGGCAAATTGGGACTCCACTTGAAAGTTGGTAGGGCAAGTCTTATGGGCGGACACATTAACTGAGAACATTGTTTGTATCTGTGGTTCTTCCTTTCCCCTTACCACGGACGAGCCCCCTAGAGTTTATCACCCCCAAGTAGACTCCCTGTCCCCAGACCAGACCACAAACGGTCATTGGTAACCGTCACTGTAGAATACAGTCATTGTATACAAGAAGGTGATGAATGATGCTTTGATGTTGTAAGAAATTAAGAGTGAGTGTTGAGGAGTATATCTTGGGACGCTGACTGGAGTAAAAGGCAGTCTTGGAATGAGCACTGGCTTGTCATAGTTATGTGATCTTGCGAGCTCGAATAAAAGACCACTTTTGAGACATGAACCATCGAAATGACTGGTTGCCTGGTTTCTTCTTGTGTACGTCCTTTAGAGTTTGACTCTAACTGTTTTGGGTACCAACTCGGCGGTCCCAACAATACTCTAATGACTCTAATTGACTAATGACCATCGATCAGTAATATTATTACTGATCGATGGTTTAATATTAAACATATGTCACTAAGCACTGGTTTTGTTCCAAATGAATTCAAACTTGCCATCATTTTATAATTGACAGAATGCTGAAAATTGCATACCTTTTACTTTCCTTTCTATTTGTTTTTTTTTTCCTAAAATGCATGAAAGCCTTATGTAGGATAGGCTGTATGACTACTTTCCCACGGCGAGTATTTTCATTCCTGAATAGTATAGTTAGGGAGAAAAAAAAAAACCATTCCACCTCATTGAATATATGTTTCACTGGTTACATCATACAAGAAATATGTATTATTAAAGGTAACATTTGCTATAGAGTATTCATGGACCTCTCAAAAGCTCTTGACACTATTGATCATACCATATCCTTAATAAAAAAACTATGTGTATAATCTAATGGAATAATACGATTATCTGTACTATGGTTTTCCAATTACTTAAACAATATGGGGTGGTTGATCGTGTAAGGAGATGTACACCTCGGTGTACGTCAAGACCCCGTGCTAGGGTCACTTTTATTTTCTGTATGATATAGCATATGATATTGTGAATTGCGAATTGGGAATCTCTTTTTGCCGATGACACCGTAGTATCATATTCTCACAGGAATGTGAACACACGTATATCCTCTTTGAATAATGAATCACAATGGTTGAATGAGTGGTGGTTTAAATGTAACAACTTATGTTCTTAATTTTACGAAAACAATGCATACTTTATTTTACTCCAGAGAAAGAAAATTCCTTCAGATATTAATTTTCATTAAGATTAATATTTTGAAAATATAATAAGTAAATGTAGAAAGAACTGAAAATGAAAATGTTCTTGTTTTATCTATCACTAAGTCTCTTGAGTACCATCACCACATTGAAAGCATATCTTCGAGAATATCAAAATGTTTGGAGTGTTATCTAAATTGGTAAACTTAAAAAAAAATATAATAATGCATTGATATTACCACACATTGATTATTGTGATTAGATATGGGGTAAGACATAGAAAATTCATATTGAGAAATTATAAATTCTAGACACGATTTTTAAGAGTGATTCGAGGGGTTCATATTTACGAATTTTTTGTCAAGGTAAGAATTCTTCCCATTTATGAACTTCTTCGGTTTCATAATTAAAGTGTTTAGGTTTAATCATTATAAGTTTATTCTCTCAATTTTGTTTTTTTTTTAATGATATGTTTAAACGTTATTTGTGTTTGCATGATCATTCTACTCAGGTAACAAAAATATACTCTGAGAATGTCATTATCCCGTTTAGCAGTTAGGATTAGTTAGGATTCATTCAATCCGTTTTAGATGTACAATATATGAAGAGTTTGTTTGCAAAAACCGATAAGTCCATACTTGCCAAATGGAGATATTTGTGATTAAAGGTCAAGAAAAATAAAGAGAATAAAAAGACATTTTTTGCTTCTTTTGACCATAACTTCAAAAATATACCTTTATATGTATTGACCAATATATCATTGAAAAGATATTATTTTGTACTTTATGACAGAGGCCGTACTTCAAAATCTTCAAATATGGACTAATCAGTTTTTGCAAACAAACTCTTCATATGAATCATATTCAATTAGTCAAGATCTCAACTCCAGCACAACACTTCAAGCAGTATACTTTTGAAAAACTGTTAGCCGTTACTGAGTAGATTCCTTGTTATCAATTTTTATCTTCTTTCCAGTTTTCTGATACCGGCATTGCATCTCGATGTGTGTGTTGCTGGTCTGTTTTGTGTATGATAAAGCACAACATGTGCAAAGTGAAGGGCTGCTGAGTTTTGTTGTTTTTTGTGTATTTGTTTTTCTTTTGCACAATAAGTGAAGAGTTTGTTCGCACAAACTGATATGTCCCTTTTTTAAGATTTTGAAGTACGGTCTCTGTCATAAAGTACAAAATAATACCTTTTAAATGATATATTGGTCACTAAATATAAAGGTACATTTTTGAAATTATGGTCAAAAGAAGCATTTTTTTTTTCTTATTATTCTCTGTATTTTTCTTGACCTTAAATCGCAAATATCTCCATTTGGCCAATATGGATTTATCGGTTTTCGCGGACAAACTCTTCAAGTGTTATTACCTCCCATTTAGCAACTACCTTGTATAAATCTTCTGTTTGGACCCACTGACAAGCTCTAGGTACTTCAATAGGATCCTGGTGTTGTTTGTTTGTTGTCGGTTTTTTTTTTTTTTGCCGAATAAAATCGAAATTGAATTAAAAAGACATGTTTGTATAAATTTTGTATCACTGTCAATCATTTTGTGATTAATTTTTTTTTTTTTGAGGAGATGTGGAAACATGAAAAAAATGCACCTGATATGTAAGTTCGTTTTTGCTATATTTCATTGCATCGTATTATCCTGCTTTGCTTTTTATTTAGTTTTTGGTTAATTGTCAGTTTGTGTGTATGCTTTCTGACGAGGAAATGACATTGTATCTAAATCAGTGCTCATTACGTGAAAACAAAATTATGTGTATAGAGGTGAATGTTCTTTCCCTGAAAATTACCCCCCTCCCCGCATTAAAGTGGAAATTCGTGGCGCCTCGCATACATGTGAGACCGTTTCGTTCGTTCAACACTCCATCAAATTCTCCACAGAATAAGTTCTCAACAATCATTGTTCTACAGACTGCTTGTGTTGAAGGGGATAACGTCATCACACTCAATGTACTGAATTAAAACAAATGGAGATCTGTACCTCACGAAGGTTGGAACCTATGTGTAAACCAACAAGCCTATGCCTACAGATAATTGGTCTCAAGGCGAAACATCAGTAGCTTGGGGGGAAAAAAGGGTAAAGATTCAGAAAGGGAAGTGATGATGACAGTACGACGTGTGATTCTACACGCACATTAGTCATTTTTCATCAAAGTTTCATCACGATTGCCATCAGTTGGAGTACTACTAATAATGGTGGTGGTTATTTGTCTCGTTTAATAATTAACCCTCTCCTCTCTCTCTCTCTCTCTCTCTCTCTCTCTCTCGTCTCTCTCAATGCATAATGTCCTCTTCGCAGAGATGATGGAAATCCTCTCGAATTATTAATGCGAATGGTTTAATACAAGGACTGTTGCGCTCTGAATAGCTAAGTGCTTTATTTTTGCAATTAGCCCGACGAATTAATATGCGATGAGTACGACCTGTCAGAGCAATTGCCCAAGCCGGCTTGAATTACGACCTTTTCAAGCTCAGTGTAAACATCACTTAAGACCTATCAGGTGATTCCCTCTCCCTCGCCTGCTTATAGGATGTCAGTTACTGTTAGCATGTTCCTATGCACTGTCGGAGATCAAAGGGGCTGGAGAAATCAAAGAATGACTATAGAATAGTGTGTAACATGTTCATGGCTGAAAGGGAACCATTTTTACATACATTCCAACCCCTGCATTTGAGGAGTATGGATAACAACGCCACTTCCTCCCACATGGAAACGCCAAGAGATGGGGTGCCTGTGTTCTCAAGCATATTGTTCGTACTAATCGTTGTCTTGACCCTAGCGTCGAATACCTTCGTTCTCGTAATTTTGCGTCGAGGTCGTCGCCGGTTTGACAACATTATGCGAATCCTAATCACCTCTCTGGCCGTCACTGACCTCGTTGCCGGACTCGCCTGCTCCATCATCCAGATCATCTTCTTCAACGCACCGAACATCCGAGTAGGCGAGGCAGTCTGCTGGTACATCCCATTCACAACAATCTACATGATACTTCAGTCTTTGTACATAGTCTGCCTGATGAACCTTTACAAGTACGTCTCCGTGACAAGGCCGTTGACGTATGTGAAGTTCATCACCAGCAGGCGTACAAAGGTGTGCATTGTATGTGTCAAGCTCGGAGTTTTACTCGTTGTTATTCCTCTTCTGCCGTTTCGTGTCATGCCATTCAAAGACGTCTTGGGAAATTTTTGCACGGTGTATAGCTCCAGGTTTCCCTTCTCCGCCGTCAGCTTATCTGCGTCGCTTGTCACGACGTTAAAACCAACGGTCTGCCTCCTTTTGATCTCCTTTATCGCGCCACTGCTGACCCTGACAATTAGCAACACTTTGCTCTTGACAATAGCTTACAGATCAGTGCGCCAGAGGAGGGTCCGGGAAGGCTGGCGGGCAGGATCTAGCGCCGTTAACTTCAAGAATAACCACCAAGAAATCGACAGGAGATGCAAACACAAGCTTCGTAGTCTTCTCAGATCTAGAGGTTTAAAAGGGCTCAAGACCGTCGTCGCTGTTACTTGTCTTTTCTATTTCGCTTGTGTGCCGTTTTGTTACATGGTGCTAGTAGGACTGATTCGTGGTCAACTTCAGAGTGGACTGTTTGAAAAAATATCGGTGTATTTCTTGTTAAGTAATGCTTGGTGGAACGCCCCCGTTTATGTCTTAACTTGTAAAACCTTTAAGAATGAGGCATATGAACTCTTAGGCCAATTAAAGATTTGGTTTAAATGTCCTCACAAACATGAAAGCATAGAACTATCCACGTCAACAATTGTGCGGCATGGCCAATGAAATCTGCTTTTAATGAGGTGATGTCATGCTATTGAAGTCATTGCGTCACGTGCTTTTGTTTGTATTGAGAGGAGATATAATACCAGTTGTTGCCACTTTATCCAGACAGCTGGAAATTTAAAAATTCGAAACACGCTAAATAAGTTTATTTGGCTGGAAAGAAATAACTACCAAAAGATTGGTTTTGGATACATTGGTTGATGTTGGCATCAATTTCACGCTTGTTCTTTAACTCTTTATGTGCCATGGTGGAAACCCCCTGTGTGCCACGTTATTCTTAGACACGAAGGTAATCATGCTTTGAGAAAGAATTCTGTTTTACCAGTTTGTATAACTTCTACAAATTTCTGTTAAGATGGGCATAATAGTAGGCAAAGTTAAAGAGGAATGCCAAGCTTTGTTTTGATATAAATTGTATGACGTCTCTATTTTCAATTTTCTTTTGAATGACCAGTTGCTACATTACTGTAAATGCATGACTTTTGCACATTAAACCGTGACAGAAACTTAGAATGTACGAGCAAATCTATTTGGGAACATCGCCTGATAGTCGATCACCACATGGAATGCAAGCAGTGTATGAGAGGAACAAAAGCACGAGAAACGCTTTCATTGTGCAGCGGGATTAGCAGTGATTAGCGGTTTATCGATCGGTCTAGGCGGCTTTGTTTGTTGAGCAGAATATGCGAAGTTAGCACGCCGTCGACTGAGTCGGAGGTGCGAACGTGGCACATTAAGAGTTAATAGTAATGTAATTTGTTTGCTTTCTGTTCTCCCTCTCGTTTGTAGACGGAAGATGATGTCTTGCTCTAAACTAGTAGGCTATAAAATGCTATATCAATTTGAATCAAAAGTACCATAGTTTTCCTTCATATAAATAAACTAATTATCCTGCCCATCATTATATTGCTTTACCCATTGAGCTGCATAATTGCCCACTTTAAGTATTTTGATAAGATGAAAATATAATATGGTGAAATTGAAAATAAGGTGAAAGACACTCTTCATATATCACAGGCATAGAATTGATTTTAGAATACCACGAAATAATGTTGGCAGATTAAGCTTACACAGATTGTAATTATGGCATATGTACGTCTTATAGGTGTGTGTGGAATTTTAGTTCATAATACTCGTGTCATTACATCGCATCTTTCCTTTCTCTCCCTCTCTCTCTCTATCTCTCTCCCTCCCTCTCTCTATCTCTCTCTCTATCTCTGTCTCTCTCTATCTCTATCTCTATATCTCTCACTCTATCTCTCTCTCTCTCCCTCTCTCTCTCTCTCTCTCTCTATCTCTCTCTCCCGCCATCTCGGACTCTCTTCTCTCCTCTCTGTTCTCTTTCTCTCCCTCACTCTCCCTCTTTCACTTTGTGTGTTTCTCTCTAACCCGTCTCGTACATGAAGAGTTTGTTCGCAAAAACCGATAAGTCCATTTTTGAAGATTTTGAAGTACGGTCTCTGTCATAAAGTACAAAATAAAGCTTTAAAATGACATATTGGTCACTTGATATAAAGGTACATGTTTGAAGTTATGGCCAAAAGAAGCAAATATTTCCTTATTATTCTCTTTATTTTTCTTGACCTTTAATCGCAAAAATCTCCATTTGGCAAATATGGACTTATCGTTTTTTGCGAAAAAAAACAAACTATTCATATCTCTCTCTTATTGGTATTCCTGACATGCTATGCAGAGATGACCAATATGACAACATTGCCTTGTGTTCTCATTTCGTCAACTAGGCACATATTTTTTAATGTAAGAAGCTGTAAATGACTTGGCTCATTCAGAGTGATTTTCGCTGTATAATCTATAAAAGATATGTTAAAAAAGTAAATGATATGCATAGGAACACTCAAAGACGCATATGAACACATAAAAACACATAGGAAAACAACAATTACGCGTATTGACCTGGTCTTATACAATATATCAAGTGGTCCTTCAATTCGTCCTTTGAAATGAATTCAAATTTTTTGTTCACTGTTTAGTGTATTTAGTGTGTATTCGTGGAATATTTTTAATCACTGGCATTGAAGAATGGTATATTACCTATTTAATTCTGTTTAATTCTGTTGTTTTGTTGCTGTTGTTATATTGTAATATGTACATGTATATAATGCTGTATCTCATTTCAATGTTTTTCCGTATCGATGCACTTAGAAACATCAGTGTTAAGCGCTATATAAATGTTATTCATTGTCATTCTCATTATCATTACAGATTACTCTTATTGTTCTTTTATCAAATTCAAAGGAATTTGGAGAGTTTGGCTGTTATATTAGTTTTGAAAGCAGTAACAAAACAAAAAATCGATAATGACTTGTAGAAATAGTGATAAAGAGAATAAAACATCATAGAAAACCAGAAGACGACGAAAAAAAAAATCGAGAAAGATATGAAAACATCGTTAGTACTTCAATACTTCTCAAATTTCTGGAGGAATATGCAAATTTGAAAGACATGTCATATCAAAGAGAAATTTTAAACGGACTTTCACAAAAAGAACTCAAAAAGAATAAATGACTGAAAATCGGTTTGATAATACAAAAACAAATGGATCAATATTGTTTATAGGCATTTCAGTGTAACGTTGGCCCTTTTTTGACTGCCCATTTGTTTCTTCTGATTTGACCTTATTCGTGCTTGCTGGTTTGCTTGTGCACCCCATTAATACAGTAGTTATCTTCTTAAATAAAAAAAAGACAGGAACAACAACGAATGTTGGTGTTGTCGCTTGTCTTCGTTTTCTGTTGTTTTTTTCCTCAACCCAATTTCTTTAGGAACATTAAAAATGGCTACACAAACCTCTTCATGATGACGACGATGATAATATTAACAATAATGATATTAATAATGTTAATAATAACAATGATCATAGTAACGATAATGATAATCATAATCATAATTCAAATCATAAACAGTCACGGAAAGAGAGGAAGAACGAGACGATACACAAGTTAATCAACAATCCTCATCAAGAAGTGTGTTGCAATCAGTCACACTTCTGTAAAAGCGTAATCCATAAGTTTGATTTTGTGGATGTGTAATGCTCCAATCTCGTTTTATTACTTCCCGTTATCTGTCAATTTACAATTAATTGTCGGCCCTCCACGAGCCTTGCCTAATAAACGGTGAGAGCAAGTTGGTTATTGCTTTCCCTGCACGTACTAGATGCATTTGCAAAATGACAAGTGGCAATATATCGCATGGACTGATTATTTCGGTGATTAATGGGTGAGGCAGGCATCGGGCGAGTATTATTTCTGGTTCAAACGTATAATGTGTGCATGTACACACCAGTGTTATGCGCAAATTCCCGTTGATAAAAAGAAGTACGAGATAGAGATTGATGTGAAAATCACTCGCGGATTACGTGCTATAATTTTATTATCAAAAGTGAACAAATCTAAGAGTGTCTTTGGTGTTAAAGAATTTTCACACAAGTAGGCCTACGTAATTTCCAGCTTGATTTTTATACATATCCTTCAACCGCAATATCTTGGGGTAGAGGCATGGGTAATGATTCGTACTGCACGTTGTTGTTGTTGTTGTTGTTTTTGTGTTTTCTTGCAGTACGAAGAGTCTTCGAGTATAACATTCGTGAGCATTGCCCCAAATAGTTATTTCATGATACTAATGATGTGAAATTATAGCATTATAGATTATTATCTATATTTTCATTATATGATTTAAAAACAGACTTTGGGAGAAAACTTTATGTAAATATTACGCCAATATCTTTTTGATAATTTGTTACAAACGAAATGAATATGATTTGATCAATTCAATTCAATGTCTACGTGAACTACAAGGAATCTCAGTGAAGACGTCTGCATGACTTGAGAACGACACATGTTAATAAAGACAGTGTCAATGTTAAATTTTTTTTCATTGCTAACACTCATAAAATTAGTTTTTTTTAATACATTGATGGATAATTGTAAGTTCGTAGCCAATTTGTTACATTTTGCGATTCCTTGCAGAAAATCAATATCATCATGAGACAAGAATATGGTTGTATCGTCTGCAAATGAAATACATCGTAAATATTACAACAATTCGGTAAATCATTTATATACAAAAGAAATAAAATAGGTGCTCCACATCTTATGAGTTTGTATATTCTAATATACGAAATCCATATTGACTTAATTTAGCTAAAAGATTATTATGATCAAGAGTGTCAAATGCTTTGCTAAGGTCTAAATAAAAGCCTAGTAAAATGTCCCCGCTATAATTGAGTATATGAATATAAGAACGACGCAATTCCATGGAAGACCATTTCGAGTAAACTTTAAAAAAAACTTCATATCTTTTTTATTTGTCCAATAATATTCTATTTAACTGAGATTGGAAGGGAACATTGTTTATACAAACTAGAACATACATTATTATGACAATTAACATTTACATTAATTGTGGAGGCCATTTTGTGTGATGGACTTGAGTCGTTCTTTGATTCATATGGACTTGGGTCGTTCTTTGATTCATATACATGGTATTCTGCTATAGAGATGAGAGAAGGACAAGAGAGGGCGCTATAATATGAATGTAAGAATGACCCAAGTCCTTCATTCTTACATTCATATAAGATTTAACTCATTTATTTCAGGCACTTCCGGGGGTAATTAGGATTTATCGTTTATACACAAGATGAGTCCATGCATAAGCTACAATTTCCCATGTCAAACTGAATTTGGCCAAAAATTGGACTTGGGTCGTTCTTATATTCAGGTCTTCAATTGCATATATTACCTTTATGAATAAAATCAGTAAATGCAGAAGATGTGGAGTGCCCCCCCCCCCTGTAAACCCATACTGATGTTTCTTATTGAATTTTCACTTTATAAGACATTCATCATGCCTAAGGGAAATACATTTTTCAAAGCTTTTGAAAAAAAAAAAAAACATATTCAACTGATATTGGGCGAAAATCGTCGTGACATCAGTTTAACAACTCTTAAAAAACTGGTACAACTCAAACTACACTTGGAAAGTACCAGATTCCACGCATTGATTACATATTGCACACATAGGCGCCGAAAGTGGGGGGGGGGGGGGGGGGGGGGGGGGGGGGGGCGGCGGCGCCCCCCCCCCCCCCCTAATCCAAAAAGTGGGGGGGGGGGGGGGGGGGGCAAAACGCATTTTTGCCCCCCCCCCCCCCAAAAAAAAAGCCCCCCCCCCCCCCAAAAAAAAAAAAATAATAATAATAATGATAATAAAAATAAATGAATAAACAAAGAAAATAAAATTAATATGTATATATATGAATAAAAGGGAAAAAATATGGCTACAAACGGCAGCTTTTGGACTGTAAAATGTCAAAATTTTCAAGCTCGCTCGCTTCGCTCGCTCGCATCCAGCAGTTGAGCCCGGTGCGCCTCCCCCTTAATTTCTAAAGCGAAAAACATAGCTACGACGGCAGTTGTTGGACTCTAGAATGTCAAAATTTTCAAGCTCGCTCGCTTCGCTCGCTCGCATTGAATCGTTATGCCATTCTCCTAATGTTGCTGACAGTAATTGCCAGTAGTTGCGCCCGATGCCCCCACCCCTTAATTTTCAAAGCGGAAGATAAATATAGCTACAAACGGGAGTTTTGGGACTGTAAAATGTAAAAATTTTCAAGCTCGCTCGCTTCGCTCGCTCGCATTGAATCGTTATGCCACTCTCCTAATGTTGCTGTCAGTAATTGCCAGCAGTTGCGTCCGATGCCCCCCCCCCCCCCTTAATTTCCAAAGCGAAAGATATAGCTACAAACGGGAGTTTGGGGACTGTAATATGTCAAAATTCTCAAGCTCGCTCGCTTCGCTCGCTCGCATTGAATCGTTATGCCATTCTCCTAATGTTGCTGCCATTAATTGCCAGCAGTTGCGCCCGATGCGCCCCCATTTATTTCAAAGCGAAATATGTAGCTACAATTAAAACTCCAGTTTTGGAACTGTAGAATATCAAAATTTTCAAGCTCGCTCCCTTCTCTCGCTCGCATTTTATTGCTATGCCATTCACCTTATGTTGCTGACAGTATATAATTTGTCGATCGTTTCACACCGTCATTCCATAATCCATGTAAGGAAAACTTACAATGTTCCTCAATGACTGCGTTGTTGAATGTATCACATTCCGTAATGTACATAGTCCCATTATTGCTCACGCACACACGCACAAGCATACAGACCGTCAAAATTACTTTATGGTTCCCCCCATGTTTCGACCCACCGTACGCCACTTTATATATATATATATATATATATATATATAATCCCAATTATATATATATATAATAGATGTGTGTGTGTGTGTGTGTGTGTGTGTATGTGTATGTGTATATTGTGTAACATATGCATGGTCTAATCTTGAGCCCCCTCCAATGTTTGCCCCCCCCCCCCCCCCCCCATCCAAAACTGCTTCCGGCGCGCCTGATTGCACATAAGAGTTTACATAACGGATGAATATCTCTTTTAACAAATCAAACATCGATATTATAATATCCAGCACTTCCATCATTCTTTGAACAGTTACCAATATTAATTATTTCTTTAAAATTAATTGGTTTGAAAAATGCGGTTGACTCAATTTTGTGTTTACATTTTGAAGGTAATTGTATTCGTATGATTCATCAAAAGAAGAATATCACAACCAATATTAATGAAAAGAAATTTATTCAAAAAATACATATCCTTTTGTCATTTGCAATGGTTTTATTAATACACTTAATAGCTTTAATGATTGTTTTCATCACACACTACCCCCCCCCCCCCCGGCATTTTTTTTTCTCATGATATTTAGTTGTAGCTAATTTCACCATATTATTCACTTTATTTCAATATCTCTTATAAAGAGCTTTACAATAATCATTCTGATTATTTTTATATAATTCATACATTTTACATTTCCTCCTTAATTTACGAATCTTTTTACACCATACATTGTAATTTTCCAGCGATTTCAACATGTTGAAATGGAAATGATTCATTGCATTTTGCAGTGACTAAATCAAAAGAATTATCATAACTAATGTTACCGTCATCTCTATCACATACTTATGATGTGGGTTCCAGTGACCGTAAAAATACATACAGTTGTAATATCGTTTCCTCTAAACATATTTTTGCTCTCTTTTTTAACAATAAAATTACTCTTCAATCAAGGCAGAAGATTCTGTGCCAGATTTTACAGGTCATTTCAATGATGATAAGCTGAGGCCGGACCTACTCGTAGATGCTAACAATTTATCATCTTTAAAGACACTTTTATTGTCAAAGATTTGGACACCGGAAGATGGAAAGGTAAATGATATCTAGCAGTGAACAAAGGCGCATAGCTCATACACTGCAGTGTATGCTTCCAATTGACAGAAACCGCATTCCATATTCATCACTCATGACATTCTGATTGGCTGACCTCAACATTGTCACTGCTTTAACGACGTAGGATACAGTCTTCTGGGCTCTGATTGGATACAACGCGTGCAATTATCACACGACAGAATGATGTGTACCGTGGTGGGCGTTTGCACACGTGTTCCGCAGCTGTTAACAGAAGGCAAAGTGATACACGATGATTGATTTGGACATGAAACCTTTCAATTCAGAATTGCATTGCTGCATAAGAAAATATTCATAGGCTGTATATATTTTTTTCGTTTCTTTTTTAATCTATGTATTTGTTATCATTAATGAAAGAGAATGCGGGTGTTGTTTGAACATGATTTCTTCAGTAAGCTTGGGATACAATATCAAATCAAACTATACATCAAATGTACACTATACATCTGTAACAAAGACAAAAAAAAATACAAATGATGATTTTTTTCCACCAGTAATGTGTATGCACTTCAAATGGCTCATAAAGTAACTTAGTTTCCTATTCTACTGTTTTTAAGAATGATTTTTCGTGTATTGCACTAGAGATTAGAGATGGCGTTATTCTTCAGATTCTTACCTGTCCATCGAGGACGATTAAAGTCGCAGGGGTCCTCTTCCATATCTTAAGATATGACGACGGAGTTAACTAATGGAGACACACACACAAAAAAAACAAGCTTGTTATAATGTTAACACTGTAGATCCATGTCCTTTGCCGATGATATAGGAACCTCTAATAGAGATTAGTGCATGCATATTAAGCCAGAGGTTGAGATGCTAAAGAAGCCTATATCGTTAATTTGGGATGTAGCCTAATTTTATTTCTATTTTCACTTCATTGTGTTTTTAATTTCGTGTCAAACAACACAATCACGAACATACACCTAACAACACAAAATCAGTCCAATATTTTAACAATGAAAAAAAAAAGGAAATGACAATGAATACTTCGGCCTTTCTGAATAAAAACGTCTTTAAAAAGAATAAAATGGTGGGGGGGGGGAACGGTGAAAAGCAAAGATTCAAATTTGCAGTGTCCTAAAAAATATCCTGAATAATAGAATAATGAATAATTGCTGAACTAATGAAATTAAGGTTAATTGCCTAGTCAAAAAAGAAGGAAAGAAGACAAAGCAACAAAGAAAACACGTATACAAACACAAGCAAGCAATATGAGACAGCTCTATCTAAAGTCATACAATTGTTCGTTACGTTTGTGTTTTTTATTGTAACCGATAGATAAATTGCCATTCATCGACGTAAAAAAACAACTAACAAACAAATACGGAATTGATTAGTGTTTAGGACGTAGCCGTGAAAAAAGAGATCATGGGCATACGTAGGCCTACTCTGGCAGGATTCGAATCTACGACCTCCTGACTGTCGATGTACGGCAATTTGTTGTTGCAATAAAGCAAGAAATTCATGAATTGTAATAATTACGCAGTACCCGCTCCATGCTACAAGGATCAGAAAAAGCAGTGGCTGTTAGTCGGTGGTGTAATGGATAAGACGCCTGTCGAGATATCAGGAGGTCGGAGGTTCGAATTCCTGCTCGAGTATGATAAACCTATGTATACCCATAATTTCTTTTGTCATGGCTACTTACTACACACTAATTATACGTCGATGTAGGGCAATTTGTTAATCAGTCATTGTCAGTTGCGATAAAGGAGGCAGCTTTATAGTAAAAAAAAAGAGCGTGAAAGGTGTAACAGTGAGAGACTAAGGAGTACAATAACGAAAAGGGAAAGGCTAGAAAGAAGGGAAAGTTTGAGAAGAAAAGCCTTTAAAAATAGGGCGTACAAGAGAATGCTATAAAAAAAAATTATTACAAATATCTTATTCAAATAATAAGGTATTAAAACTTAAAAAACTTTTCTTTCATAGTATTTCAACATAGTTTCAACATAGAAAAAGTCTATGTAAATTTTAGCAGATGGTCTTTGTGAATGGCAAATAGAATGTGTTAGATGGCTGTCTATGGTCGGAATGAACAGTTTAGTTTGTCATGAATATGGAATATGAATATGAACAAAGGAGGGAGAGAATCTTTTATAGGTTTTCACATACTAGTAGATTGATGATGGCCATGATGATCGCCATTACTTGAGGAAGGTAATAAAGTTTAATATAACATTGAATTGACGTTGATAAGGAGACAATATTTTGAATCAATTTAAAACACCTACACCCCTAATTCTATTGACATAATGCAACATAGAGAGTCAATGGTCTATATCAAATTTCTTTATCATCGAAAACAAATCAAAGAATTGAAGATCTGAATATAAGAACGACCCAAGTCCAATTTTTTTGCCAAAGTCAGTTTGACATGGGAAATTGTAGCTTATGCATGGACTCATCTTGTGTATAAATGATAAATCCTAATTACCCCGGAAGTGCCTGAAATGAATGAGTTAAATCTTATATTAATGTAAGAATGAAGGACTTGGGTCATTCTTACATTCATATCATAGCGCCCTCTCTCATCCTTCTCTCATCTCTGTAGCAGAATATCATGTATATGAATCAAAGAACGACCCAAGTCCATATGAATCAAAGAACGACCCAAGTCCACCACACAAAATGGCCTCTCCACAATTAATGTGAATGTTTATTGTCATAATATGTTCTAATTTGTATATACAATTTTGACTTCCCATCACAGTTAAATAGAATATTATTGGACAAATAAAAAAGATATGAAGGTTTTTTTTTTTTAGTTTACTCGAAATGGTCTTCCATGGACATGGGTCGTTCTTATATTCATATACTCAATTTGATTGAAGGGACATGTTATATGTCTGTATGGGCCTGGGAAAGGTTTTTCGGTATATATCCAGATAATTAATGAGAAACATAGATTCTGCTTATGAAAATTCATTCATTGATTTATAGGTCATGTAATTGTGTCAGGTCTCGTGAAAATCAAAGACGTCATAGGATTAATCGACTTAATCAAATGAAAATTCATCAAATTCTGAAATCGTAAAAAAGATGTCACATAAAATGAAATAACCTTGTTTTCAGCTTCAATTACTCTTATGCTTTTCATGTACGCCATGATATTTATTTTCTTTCCCTATCATCGCATATGCTGCCAAACAAATATGGCAATAAAATTAATACACATTCTGCCAAGTCACGCGTTGTTTTTAGTGGATACATACAAGTGAACAGCGTGACAGTGTTTGATTTAAGACAGAATAAAAGGGGTCCTCTTGTAATAGTAGTGTTTCTCCTAATGAAACCAGAATAAGAAAAGCTATTGTGAGTAAAGTAATGTAGATTGCTTCGAAAACCATGACGCTTTGTAAAGTAGTATCTTTAAGACTTGAATCCATTAATTAAACAATCTGCAATGAAATTTAAAAATCTTAATCCTATCAATTTCGCCTCAGCTTAGCTGAATGAGATACTGCGTGATGGAAAAAAGTGAAACATTACATTTTAAAAAGGAGACATCTATGTCATCTATACCTGCTTGTCATTTATATTGCGTGATGTGAATTACATATGTGACCGTGCATCAAAAAACAAACAAAAAGTCGCACCCAGGACGCTGGTGAAATGGGTCAACTAAAGTCAATCTTGAATTGTTCATATTTTCTGAAAGAACTATCTTTCTTCTACATTATTATTTAGTTGGGGATCATAACACAAATGGGAAAGTGTGTTTTTAGCAGTTTTTCTACAACCCTTTTTTTTTGGGGGGGGGGAGGGGGAGAGTAGAGTGATCAGGTACATCCTTTGTACACTCTTCACTTTCAAGTCTAATAACTTTTGAAAGGATAATGCTACAGAGACAGAGTGTGTTGATAAAAGGTGCTCAATTTCAGCTTAATCTGATAATCCCGTCATTGTTGTTGCTCCGGTGGTTGACATCCTGTGTTTTGTCCCTTTCATCGCGCAGCTAGCGCGCCTTGGTGAAAGATTAAGCGCTTGAATAGATCTTATACTTCAAAGCCACTTTTCTGAGTTCACACTTTTCCAGAGTGTGTGCTTTCTTGCCGGTATTTAGGTAGGTTAGGAGAGTCAATTTGAATTGAGTTATACATCATTTCAAAGCTTAGAGTCTGCTCTCTCAGAAAATGTCCTTTTAACTAAAAATCCATGTCTGGCGACCTTTTGTTGGTGTTGTGATACAGGGTCACATATGATGCCACAGTAATATACATTATATAATATATATATATTTTTTTTATTTTTTTTTTAATTTAGAAGAGCTTGCATCCAAAAGGAGCTAAATCCATCAATTTCCAATGGATTTAACGCCTTTTGGAAGCAAGCTGTTTAATTGCATAGTCTTTAATTGCGGGTAACAGAGCTGTTTGCAACAATAATGAATGACCCAGTATTGAGGTTTGATTTTGAGTATGACAAACACGATTTGCTTTATTAATTTCGATCCATGGGTGCGTGGGAGGATATTGATGATCTGTCAGTCCCATATTGAAATCGTATATATCATCTCCGGCTTTATTGCCGCTGTATTCAATAAAGTATTCGTCTAATCAAAATGTTGTACACGTGGCATATCGACAAGAATTAAGTCTAAGTGTAACTCTGTAAAATGTTACATGTAATAACGGAGAGATGCCAAGATCCTTGTTCTTGCTTTTAAAAATTTTCTTGAGAAGAGGATTAAACTAAAAATGAAGAGTTTGTTCGCAAAAACCGATATGTCCATATTTGCCAAATGGAGATATTTGCGATTAAAGGTCATGAAAATAAAGAGAATAATAAGAAAATTTGTACTTCTTTTGACCATAACTTCAAAAATGTACGTTATAATCATATAAAAGGCATCATTTTGTACTTTATGACAGAGACCGTACTTAAAAATCTTCAAAAATGGACTTATTGGGTTTTTTTTTGCGAACAAATTCTTTAAATGAATAAATGAATAATAAATAAATAAATGAATTAAATGTCGTTTGAGAGACATGCGGTCTTTCCTGACAAAATCATAAAGGGAAGGCACTGTGAAAGTTAGTGATGACAAATGTATCTTGACACTGTCATTTTACCCTAAGGAGCTGAAAACATTCGCATCAGAAATCTGCAATACGCGAATTTCTTTAATATTGCTGTTCCAGCTATTCCATTTACATCTCACAAAACTACTTGTTCTTGGATATTTTGAATATATTATACTGTAGATGGACATTCCATTGAATTATTTTATAAAGTCATCCTATTCATATTGGGCTTTCAGTAAGAGATGGAAAGAAATATAAATAATTATCCATTGCTGTTTCATTTTGGACCAGGTTGCTGTGTAGTGTTCTTTAAACGGCCTGAATGAATAGTAACGATGGAAACGTTACCACTGATCTAGCTTTAGACGTATCATTTATTATCACTCGCATCTTCATTGATTGCATGTCAGCGATTTTACGAAGACGAACGTTGAAGTAGATGGATAAAATCGATACGTCTATAAACACTCAATACCTCGTTTATATTGTACACTTACTCAATCATTTACGAACGACTTGACCTTAACAAACAATATCTCTCTTGACTATGCAAGGATGAAAAACGAAATGACAGTTTGATCAAATTTTGTTCTTTCTACCCTCCTGTTTATGTAATAGTGGTTTTTTTAACTACTCTGTTATCACATCGATTCTTGCCAGTTGTTTCCCTTCAGAGAAGACAGTTTCACTGATATATAATACGTAGAATGCGGATTCGAGGAGACCACACAGAGAGCTTAGCTGATGAGGATCAAGAGATTTGGTTATTGTGGTTACTGATACCCGTTTAATATCAAAAGGTAAGTCACTTGACATCTTAACTGATCAGGCAATTCGCGAATTCGCGAATTCATTTTATTCAACCCATGCAGCTTCCGTTATGAGTTTAGATTTATGTTTTTTTACATGTTCCTTTAAGGAACTTTGAAATTTTATTTGAACAATTTGACATTGCAAACTAAAAAAACAAACAAACAAATATTTGAGTGACGTTTCTTATTTTCAAAGGATAGATAATTACTGCTCATCAGTGGACGTATGGAGGGATGGTTCACTTGTGAATGCAACAGCAGCCGCATCCACAGGTTTTCAGATCTAAAAGTAGCCCTCCACTCTTACCTCGTTAGGTACAAATAATGCCTGGGCATTGATTGAAAATAATTATTATCTGGTAAATATCATTAAACATTGCTTTAAAATTGTTCAATCTTTTAATAATTAAGACATGCTTCTGTGCATGCCAACTATAATACATTGCCGTTAGCAGAGAAAAATAGGGTAAGGTTTTTTCGTATAGCAAAGCAACTTTCTACGAATTTCGAACATGGCTGCTTTGAAAATATCATAATGCAATTAAACCATAATGTCGCATAGCGTTTTCCTTTGCAAAATGAATTGAATAATATTCCCATTCAATTTTTAGAATTCCTAATAATCATATCCTTGCCGGATACAATGCTGTAGAGGACAGAATTAATTTAGTACTTTGCAAAACGTTTTTTTTTTTTTTAAATCAATTTATGACTATATCCAATCGCCTTTATTCCACAGCAGCATCACGTTAACCAATAGGAAACTATGGTGTTGCGAGAGTATCTTATCGTCTCTCTGACGTTCCTCCTTTGCTGCGGGAGCGCCCTCTGTCGGACAGAGCAAATAAATAAGGACGCAGCGAGTGCTCTGTACACTCTCGCAGAAACCTGTTCGTACTGTAAGTTATCTGCAATTTCCTTCAAGTTTATGATAATGTTACTTTATGGGGATATAAAAAAAAAAAAAAAACGTTGTTCAAACAAGACTCCTTACATCTCCTCGGCCGTGCTTTGGACCAACTACATATCTCGATTTTTGACATGTTTATTTTGACTTATTGAGTTTTTCATAACATCATGCTTGATATGTTAAATTATGATTTTATTACTCTTCGTAATTTTTAAAATGAAATTCAGAAATATCAAGGCTATGGGGTAAAAATGAAGTAATTGAGCTGGCAGAACTACGTAACTTGAGATACGTATCAGGTAACTGCTATAATTACGTAGTTTTGCCTGATCGTACTCCTTCATTGAGGCAGCTTGTGCGGCTGGCAGAACTAGGTATCTCAAGTTTTGGCGTGTTCTGTATACAGACCTCTCTTCCTTCTTCTCTCCTCTTCCTTTCCTGTCTTTGTTCTTCGTAGACTTGTATTGTTATCGTCTTCTCTCTTCTCGGTACTGTCTCGCGTCTTATATGTGTGTGGGTAATTGAATGTGTGTACGAGTGTGTTGTCCTTGTCATATTTTCCCTGTACACGCGGTTCAATGAACAGTGTCTAGGCATTAGCATTAATACTTTATTTTTATTTTATTTTTTTTCAAGACATGTATACTTTGTACTATTTTTGATTTTCGTTGATTGGAAATAAACTATGATTGAATTGAATTGAATTGATTGAATTGAAAAGTTCCGATCCGTACGCAATCTTTGTACACAATCTATGAGAATTTCATGATAAGGCAGATCTACATCTTAAAAAAGAAATCGAAAAATTCTCCAAATATGTGGCAATGAGCATGTATTTTGAGTTAGATAAAATATATAGGCTTCCTTTTTTGTTATAGAACACTATTCCAAGATATGTTAATCATTATATGTAAAACGGCAGGCGTCTAAATTTTATGAATATCTCGAAATCGCTTCAAACGAGATGAGTGAAACGAAAAGGGGCCTCAGACATAACTGATCATCCTACTGCCTCCCCCCCCCCCCCTTAAAAAAAAGGGGGGGGGGTAGAAAAACCGCTGAAAACACACGTTCCATTTTATTTTATGAACTCAAACTAAAGAATATTGTAGAGGAAATATATGTCTTGCATTGGTTGACCCATTTCACCTTTTTTGAGTCCTCACGTAAAATATAAGGGTGCAACTTTTTTTTTTGTTTTGTGTGTGTGTGTGTGGTGTGGGTACGATCACACATATCATTATGCAGAGTATATTATTTCTGTCCTTTTTTTTCATGGATAAACGATAACATGATCGTCTCTTCTTTTTTTTTGCATGTATAATTATTTTTTGTAATTGCAGTAATTTTTTTTTTATTTTGATGAAAAAATGTAGTGGACACGAGGACCACAGGAGACATAAATACTACGCCCTCTTAAGCCTATTTCATGTAGACTGAAAGCGTCCAGCCGATCATGTATCGGTAATAGAAAAGTGGTTGTCAAAATATTACATGTAAACCAATATCTCCATCTCAGCACGTGCTCAGGTTAAAAAAAGAAAAGAAAAGCAATCGAAATCTCTTTTTTTTTATATGCTTGTATCGAGATTGTCCCTAGGTATTAATAGCAGGATTTTCACTTTTCTTCCTTACAGAATACAACACAAGGGAACGACCTTGATAACTTCAATAACATTTTCGGGTTGTTCATGATTTTTTTTTTTCATTGAATTTTAAGAAAACTTATACATCTTCCTTATCATTATTCACCTTCAAATCAAATTAAAACAGTTATTACTTAGTGGATACACACTACCAAGCTTTTGGTAACTTTTCTATTTTCCCAGTCTTTGGTCCTTGTCCGCAGCACCAAGTTATTCATCCTATTTCATGGTACCGATACATCTTTTAATAATATACCATTTTTGTTTTTCAAACACTGCGAGATTTGTATGAAGTCTGGTTTGTGCGATATCTATGTGGTTCAATAGTTCATTACTTATCGATTTTTTGTACTGGTGTAATTCTAGTTGGTCGAGACAAACATATCCGTTCTCCGTGTAAAATTATATGCCTATGAACTCGGGAACCTACAGTTTTACAAGCTTTAAAGCTTTTATGTAGGCCCCATCATATTTCCTATACTTACTAGAGACATTTTCACACGATATGACCACGTACATTGTGTCAAGTATATTTTTTTTTCTTTTTCTTCTACAATCAAAAGACATGATTGTATATATTTTGTATTCTTGTTTTGTTGTCAATAATTTTGTAATCTCATCATTGAGAAAATGGAAATATGAAATAGAATTTGAACTGAACTGAACTGAACATCCTCAAGAAATACAAAAACAACAAAAGCCTTATTACATTTGTTGGGTTAACCAGTGTGAATGCATATTCTCAAAAGACCAAAGTTCCATGCGATTAACTGTATCAATAAATGTATGGGAGAAAATACTTTATTAAGACTTGCGAGTGCACTACATCCTATAACAATTACCCCTTCCTTTGCTTCTTCTGCAGTCAATTGCCCCAATGGATGGCCGGCTCGGGCACCTGGGCGACAGTCTTGTTACATTTACCGGAGCGACTCTAAGACCTGGACCAGCGCAAGGGATACCTGCTCGGGTCTCGGCGGGCACCTTCTCTCACTGGACTCCTTGACAGAGATGGCCACGGTACGGGACTTTCTCAAGTCCGAGTACGGCAAGTCCAGCATGCCCTGGGTCTGGACCGGGCTGAACGATAGATCTAAAGAAGGCCAGTACAAGTGGACCGGTTTCGGCGGGTCGCTTAGCAAGTCCAGTAATATGTGGAACTCGGGAGAGCCGAATAACCACAAGGACTGGTGGGGACCAGACGAGGACTGCGGGGAATTCAACGGCTATAAGCTCAATGATCTTAACTGTGACGAAAAACGACCTTTCGTCTGTGAATTCATCCCACAGTAAACGCGTCTTTTTCTGCATCGAATCTCGGATGAATTCGCGAATTAATAACAATTGCATTCCAGATTTCACCAGTTCTATAGTTCTAGACTGTAGGGATTCCAATGATTCAAAACATAGAATAAGTATAAGTAAACATAGAGTAAGTTGAATTTTGTTCAAACCTACCTAAGAGAGAAATTGAAGAAATTTGAAAATCCTAGCATTGATATACGAATGAGGTGAACCGTACGGAGAGTTATAGGTAAAGCTCATAATGATCTTTTAAAAAAGAACATTCATCTAATCATTTCCTGAAAAATGAAAACACCAATCGACACACAAAAAAAATACAAACAAAAAGCAGAGTTTGTTAACATTCAACCCCTGTGAAATCAATTTTGAAGAAAATGCACAGGTTGATATTTTTGCATATAACCTACCCCCTTTTTTTTCTCGGTTTTATTCTTGTCTTTAATTTGTAGGACTCAAAGATAGTAACATAAGTACAAATCATTTGTATCCCTTTGGTAACCCTAAATCCTATGTTATCTCTACGACAAAATCTTTTGAAATGTGTGAGAATTGCAGCGTCAATAATAACGCTAAATAAATGTCCATATCCGTATAATAAATGAAATTAGGATTCAAGATTCGACTATTGAAAATTGCTGTTTTATTTGCTTGTCCAAAATGCTACTTGCCTGTTTACAGAACCTTTGCGGAACTTAACGCGCTGTTTTACCAGAGTTCACTGGCACTTTGACGAAAAAGGAAATTTAAAAAACAAACAGCTCGTACTACACATAAAAATGCATTATTGTACGTCTGTTTGGTTTAACTGGGTAAGGATATGAAGGGTATAAAGGGTAAACTATATTGGCAAACTTTATGAAATCAATTATGACTTATACTATTCATCAAAATAAATTGAAAATGAACAGAACTGTGCTTTTTGTTTCGTAAGTTTTATTTTCCTCCAAAGTATTCAGGGAAACTGGACCCAATGGTAATTCGAGTGTTTTACTCTAATCTTGTTCAAAATCGTATAGTATTCCATGAAACAAATCGATAAGCAATACATTCAAACATCTACAAGCTCAGGAGCTGCAAAAATACATGGATGTATTAATAATATCATAATCACATCATTACGTGACAATTAATAAATAGCATACATTCATCTCTGGCTGTTGAAAAATCATACATCTCACATGTGCAGTGTGTGTGTGTGTGTGTGTGTGTGTGTGTGTGTGTGTGTGTGTGTTTATGTCTATAGTACAAGCTTGACTGGTAGATAGCAATATAATTATTCGACAAAAAGATATTCCAGATTATGAATGACTAATCTCCTTTAAGAATTTCTGGGAAAAAAAAAACACATAGAAAAAGTGTCTTATAGAAACGCAATCCGTCATTAGATGTTGAAAAATACAATATCCAATCTTACAGATACATAAATATATAGATAAGGCCTAATATGGATATAACATTCTCAAGTAGACATAACATTGACATTCATGATGATCATTCCTTCACTGAAGTAAAAAAAAAAAAAAGAACAAGGAAAGCCTTACAAAGACGTAAGAACAAGAAAGAAACAGCAGAACCACAACACAAATACACTCCTTACGTGGCTGCCCAGGATAATCAAGGACGTATAAATGAACATGGAGTGAAATTAACAAAATTATCAGACACAGAATAGGCACACAGGAACCCCCGAAATGTACAACGCGTTAGCTTTCTATCATGACGTTAAGATGTTCACATAGCCCCCACTCCCCAGAGAAATGATGAATATCAAACTTGAAATTTAACACGTAATATCACAGTCTAGTCATACACTGTTTTTGCTTAGTCGATTAGAAAGACTCAGCCATGTCATTCAATAGGAAGAGTGTGTATGAAGCATGTGAGAAAAAAAAAGAAACAACAACGTCTGACTAGTGAAATATCTTACATTTTACAGACTAATAAAAACAAAAGAAAACAAACACCCGTTTGGGACGAAAGGGTTTGTGTTAGATAAGAAAAATGCACACAGTGATGTATTTGAGGTAAGAATGTTTGAGCATGAGGTGACTTGTCATAGAAGTAACTTGATGTGTACGTGTTTTTGTGTGTGTGTGTGTGTGCTTGTGTTTATGTGTGTGCCAACATGGGGTCAGAAATCCCAATGGATTTTTGAAGCGGTCCTCTTACGTCCCAAATGGGTTCATTTTTCTTCTATTTTGTTGGCCGAGGAGGTCACAAATTATGTAATAAAGTAAAGACTTTTCAGATACTGCGACTTATGTTTTATGATATTTTTTGTTTTGTTTTGTTTTGTTGTTGTTGTTGTTGTTTGTTTGTTTGTTTGTTTGTTTGTTTGTTTTTTTTTGCATAGGACAGTAAACTAGGCATATTGAGAAGATCATTATTTTTCTTTTTCAGGTGAACGTCATTACATTGGGAGAAAAAGCCACGAAGGCAAATTTCCAACAAAACAGCTCTATGAAATTTTGAAATGCATTCCATTTTTATTGTTTTGTACGCCTAAAAAAAAAATGAATGTATAATGGCGGACATATTGTTATTATGTAATTACTATACAAATAATATCTTCACTGATATGTAAAGAGACAACAGTGGGTTTAACCTGAACGTGTACATTATGTGTGTTCAATACATATACACGCACACACAGACACACACACACACAGACAGACAGACAGACACACACACACACACACAAGTATAATACTAATTATATATATATATATATATATATATATATATATATATATTGATAATTGTCCTAAATATTTCATTTTATTTTCGTTTCATTTCAGTTCATATTTGACCGAAGTATGACATTTGCATTTATACAAAATAAAGTACAATGTGACTTTTGCATATTCAACTGAGATTTGAATGCACGCCATATTTTGGTTATTGGATTGTTTTGTTTTGTTTTTTACAATGAAACAAGACACTCTCTTAAAAAACGAGGTGCATGCATGGGCAAACTGTAACTGAGTCGTAACAAAGAAATAATAGTCCGAAATGGAGTGCATTCCTAAAAAGTCTATGATAGCTTGTAGGATGCAGTACCTATAGTGAGTAGTGACTTGTAGTGATAATCAAACGATAAGACATCTTGCTTGGGTAACAGAGAGAACATGGAATAAACCATACCCAGTTGAGCTTATTATCAAGAAACAAAGCTAGGAAATTAATTGTGGAAGCTCCTCCCATAATGGCTGTTTTTTCCGGGAAAATGTTCCGCGGTAATTTTCCGAAGAATTACTGAAAATCACACATTCATTTTTGTTTAAAGATAAATTGACAATTTCTTTCAAAATCCCCCAAAGTGACGTGTATGTTAATGATGATGATAACAATAATAATAATAATAATAATAATAATAATAATGGTGATAATAATGTCTTATTTACGGAGGTTAGCCTCTTCAGTGCTCCCACTGCTCTACCAGAGGGCCTTGCCATTATCATTACCCAAGCGTTGCCAGGTACCTATGTATATACCTTTTGTTCACTTTATTACGTGTGTGTGTGTGTGTGTGTGTATGCGCGCGCATGCTCTCGCGTTTGTGTCAACAAACCATTTAGAAATCAAGAATGGAAATGATTACATCACTGGCAATGGTAACTGTTATTATCATGGTTTAATACTTCAAGATTGTAATACTTGTCTCTAATACATTGTCTTTACTCTATTGTGTGTTCATGACATATTTTTATCACACTGCTGCAAACAACATAATTATTTCACAACACACATAAGAAATGCACCATAAAAAGAGTTTACAGGGCAAAACAGGGTCAGCAGTGTTTTTTTAAAATATTTTTGTTTGTCTATAAACGTTGGTGACAGACATCTCACATTAAAGTAGTTTATGCGTGTCGTAAAATCTAAATGTCTGACATGTTTACATTTTTGCTCTACCCGCATATATTGAGAAAATAATGCGTTATTACAGTAACAGGCTTTTATCTTTCCAGTGGATGTGCTGGTAGATTGTTGAAGACACGGCTCGCCAGTATAAAATCTGTCGTAAAATCAAGACATGACAAAGATATTTTGAGCGTGCAGGAGGGGGGAGGAGGGGGAAAGGAGGGGAGGGGGAGGGATTTGAATAGATAAATCAATAGACACCAGCAGAGCTTTAATGGGATGATTTTTTTTTCCATTGACTTGTGTGCATTACATTCATAGTCTATAGGGCTCACAAGGGTAAATATTTCCCCATAGAGACGTGTGTTTCAATTAAAAAAAAAAAAATCTGTAAAATAGCTAGGGGAAATGAGGTGTTTCGTCTTCATTAACCTGAAAAGGTGATATATATATATATATATATATATATATATATATATACACTCTTTCATTTATCAAATTTCAAGGGGGGGGGGGGTCTTCGGCTCAAACTCTGTCCAAGGGTTCGCAAAAGCAGACTAAGAGTTCTTTCCACTCAAAAGAACAAAAACAAAACAACAACAACAACAACATCAAAAAGGGAAAAACACACACACACATATCAAAAATAACAAAAAGTCGCCAGACATGGATATTTAGTTAAAGACAGATTCAGAAAGAGCAGTGATTTTTTCATTTTTTTTTTAAATGTTGCATCAATCAATACAAATGGCATATCATTACCTATCCAAATATTGGAAAGAAAACACACACTCTGGAAAAGTGTGAACAGAGAAAATTGGCTTTTGAAGTACAGTGTCTATTAAAGCGGTTAATCTTATACCAAACTATGCTAGCTGAGCGATGAATGGGTAAAAAGAAAAAAGATGTTAACCACAGCAAAAACCACAACGAATTATCATTGGATTAAACTTAAATTGAGCACGCTATATTAACACATTCTGTCCGTCATTAATGCCAGCTTTCAAAGCAGTAGCATAATCCTTTCAAAAGTTATTAGAGTTGAAAACGAAGAGTGTGCGAGGGATTTTCAAAGAATAAAAAAGAGGCCTCTAAAGTATGCATAATCTCAATACTTTACGAAAAAACAAGATTGTTGAAAAGGTGATGGAAACGCACTTTCCCAATCATCTTATGATCCCAAACTGGGGAATAACGTGGAAGAAGAATAGCTCTTTCGCCAAATAATTATGAAGAACTCAAGATTGACTTCTTTTGATCAGTTTCACCTTTCAGACTTCTCACATAAAACTGGATATTTTTGTTCGTTTTGTTTTTCACGGTCACATATTTTCTGTTAATTTATACCCAATCTAATCTAATTTCTTCAAATTCCATGAAAAAAAAAAGGTTTCATTTACCAACCAAGATGCAGTTTGTAGAGAAATTCATACTCAATATCTTCAGGTATTCAGGTTTTTTTTTTTTTTGCCAAACTGCATTTCTGATTTCAAATCAATTTTTTCTCCATTTATTTAAGTATCGTTGGTACGATTTTGTGATACGGACATGGATATTCCATTATATTTTCATTTTCATTTCATTTCATTTCATTTATCTTATGTTCATATTTCTCAACGAATAAAAGAAAACATAAAATGTAACAAAATTGAATAGTACATGATATCCAGCTAGGAGAAAAACATAGAATACGGCAAACATATAAAACATGGTCGATCTGTATAAGTTAGACTATGAGAATGAATGTTAAAGAAAAATTAAGGAACCTACTAAACAGCAAGCGTAAGGAACGTAAATCCCAATTAATCTACAGAAGTGAGCCCTATTAGCATGTAGGCTGCAGCGCCAGCGTCGCGACTACTGCGTGCTAATCTAAATAATCGTGTATGACAGTACGCTTCTGGAGGCTACCCAGTTTTCGTCCATCCCGAGATGAAAGTGTGTGTGTGTATGACATTGTCAAGCAAACGGTTTATAGGTAATGTCTACTGTTCCCAATACCGGGAGAAAGTGAGGTAATGTAGGCTTTAGAATAATAGTTCACCCTCAAATTAAAAGACTAACGCTATCCGGAGAATTTGTTTGAAAAATTCATGAACTTGTGCAAATAAAGACGATTTTGATTCTTACATTCTCCAGTCGATGGACGGCGGGGACGAATTTCAATGACAATCGACGATTTTGAATGCGATGTCTTTGAAAATGGTTGGCGAAAAACGAATAAAAATGACGATTGACTATAAAATTGAAGTTAGGATTTGCATTCTGGGAGTTTCTCGGGACGAATTTGAATGAAAACTCTTTGAAATTGCATTAAAAAAGTGGGAAATTAGACGGGAAAACCTATCAGGGTTGGATTCCTTGCTAAATAGTGAAAGCTTTTGACTATACTGTCATGCAGATTTCTACGCAGAAGAATGCTACGAGAATACATGCCCCCCCCCCCCCCCCCGCATACATGCCCCCCCCCCCCCCCCCCCCACCCCGGCCTGCCGTAAACCCAGTTACGCCTATGTGTAAACGTGTTTTGTTGCACGCGTCGGTCCTTGTGAATAGAATATACTCCCAATAATGATATGCATGTCACAATGACATACTGGTAGGTTTGACACGTTCCTATGCTGGTTTTATGTTCCAAGGTGCCATTAATGTTCTTGTTAAAAAATGTATTAGTTATATAACCTGTTCAAGGGTCCTTTGAATTCTTCGGGTGGTCATAATGATTTAACTGTCTGAGAAGGTGGCGGGCATTGATTATAATCTTGGTAAAGAACATCATTTCCGTCATATCAAGTCAATCAAGTCAATGAGAAACGTGTAGCTGCAGGAGAAGGGTAAGTTGAAAGAACTGATTTCTATCATTGTCACTGGTATATCTTATTTCCGTTGATCTGTGTTATTATGATACGTTCCTTTGTTTGTTCTGTTGATCGCTCCATTTTCTTTGTAGCAACAGTCTGAACAATATCTGGCTGCTTCCGGATTATGATGGTATATTTTATGAGGGATATTATGTGAACCTCCATCACAAAACCAACAAAAAAGTCGCTAGACTTGAATTTCTAGTCAAGAGCAGTTAATCTGAAAGAGCAGACTAAGATTTGAAACGATGTATAAATCAATTTAAATGGACTCTCCTTTCCTATTGGAAAGAAAGCACACACTCTTGAAAAGTGTGATCAGAGTAGAGAGGCTCTGAGGTACAGGTTCTATTCAAGCGCTTAACCTTTACCAAGCCGTGGTAGCTGTGCAATGGAAGAGGAAAACGCATGATGTAAACCAATGAAGGGATTATCATATTGTACTGAAATTGAGTATGCGTCATTGATACATTATATTTACGTTGACGTTTTCAGCAGTACCGGGATTTTGTTTTCAAAAGTTATTGGAATTGAAAGTAAATAGTATATATGGACATTGCTTTTTTTTTCGAAATGAAAAGAGGACTCTATTAGAAACACCTAATCAAACTATTCTACCAAAACGTGTTTGAGAAAACTGCTACAAACACAAGAAAATATGAAAAACTTAAGATTGGTTTAATGGATCCATTTCACTTATTTTCAGTATTGACACGAAATTAATGCGAGCGACTACTTGTTGGTTTTGTGATGCACGGTCACAGAATATAGTCCATGGTCCTTCGGGGATACTTTGAAAAATGATTATTGTCTATTTTTTCTGATCTTCACGTTATATGTTCATGAAAATAAGGGGGGAATTGAATGACAATTATTCCTTTCAAGTGCATAAGATTTACAAGGAACGATGAGATGAAACAAAATGTTTTATACGTAGCACGAAGTGTATGCCTTTGATTTGTATATTATGGAGCAGTCAAAAATGGAGGTAGGCCTACAAATTTCTATAATTGTATTCTCCTTTAACTTCCTTTATTTCTCATGATTCATCAAAAGAAAAGTGTGGGAACGAATGATGTTGTTGAGCAAAATGATCACTTTGTGTTCCTCTTGTTAAAAACTGCTTTCTTTTAAGAACTGTAGTTGTTCTTGGATTTTTATATTCTGTTTTTACCAAGAAATGTGTACGAACATCACGTAAGCGAGTTAGTCTGAGATATGTCCTGCTGCACTGTCTTGACGTTATATTTTCTTAGTTGAAAATGATATTTCTTCATGCTTTTTCTGCTTGTTTCTAGATGTCATCAGAAGAATTTACATAGACGACAAAAATGTGGTCATTGCTAAAGTTATGCCTCGTCCTTTTTGCGTGGAATATTCAAGGTAAGAAACAGATTATGCTCGTCTCTACGCATATAATAACACAAGCAATATTTAAAACAATGATAATAATGAAAACAATGAAAACAATGACAATAACAATATTCTCTTCCAATGTCAGTTCAATTCATTATTGCAGCATTCGATGTTACAACATTAATCCTAAATTATGTTTTTTTGGAAATTAAAGGAGGGGGGGGGGCGCACCGGGCGCAACTGCTGGCAATTACTGGCTTCAACTTAAGGAGAATGGGATAACGATTAAATGCGAGCGAGCAAAGCGAGCGAGTTTGAAAATTTTGACATTACGGTCCAAAAACTACCGTTTGTAGCTATATTTTTTTCGCTTTGGAAATTAAGGGGAACACCGGGCGCAACTGCTGGCAATTACTCGAAGCAACATCAGGAAAATGGCAAAACGATTAAATGTGAGCGAGCGGAGCGAGCAAGATTACAATTTTGACATTTTACAGTCCCAAAACAGCAGTTTCTAGCTATATCTTTTCGCTTTGGAAATTAAGAGGGGGTCGCACCGGGCGCAACTGGCAGTAACTTTAGGAGAATGGCATAACGATTAAATGCGAGCGACCTTAAAATTTTGGCATTTTACAGTTAAAAAACTGCCGTTTGTAGCTACGTATACTTTTTTCGCTTGGGAAATTAAGGGGGCGCACCGGGTGCAACTGCTGGCAATTACTGGCAGCAACATCAGGAGAATGACATAACGATTCAATGCGAGCGAGCGGAGCGAGCGAGATTAAAATTTTGACATTTTACAGTCCCAAAACTGCAGTTTCTAGCTTGAAAAGTTTGAAAAAAAATATGACATTTTACAGTACAAAAACTGCCGTTTGTAGCTATATTTTTTTCGCGTTGGAAATTAAGGGGGGGGGGGGCGCACGGGGCGCAACTGCTGGCAATTGAAGCAACATCAGGAGAATGGCACAACGATTAAATGCGAGCGAGCGGAGCGAGCGAGATTAAAATTTTGACATTTTACAGTCCCAAAACTGCAGTTTCTAGCTATATCTTTTCGCTTTGGAAATTAAGAGGGAGTCGCATCGGGCGCAATTGCTGGCAAGTACTGTCAGTAACTTTAGGAGAATGGCATAACGATTAAATGCGAGCGACCTTAAAATTTTGACATTTTACAGTTAAAAAACTGCCGTTTGTAGCTATATTTTTTCGCTGTGGAAATTAAGGGGGCGCACCGGGTGCAACTGCTGGCAATTACTCGAAGCGACATCAGAAGAATGGCAAAACGATTAAATGCGACCGAAGCGAGCCAGCGAGATTAAGATTTTGACCTTTTACAGTCCCAAAACTGCAGTTTCCAGCTATATCTTTTCGCTTTGGAAATTAAGAGGGGCGCACCGGGTGCAAAGGCAGCTGGCAATTACTGGCAGCAACATCAAGAGGATGACATAATGATTAAATGCGAGCGAGCGAAGCCAGCGAGTTTGAAAAAATGACATTTTACAGTCCAAAAACTTCCGTTTGTAGCCTATTATTTGTTCGCTTTGGAAATTAAGGGGGGGGGGGGCACCGGGCGCAACTGTGGTAATTCCTGGCAGCAACATCAGGAGAATGGCATAGCGATTAAATGCGAGCGAACAGAGCGAGCGAAATTGAAAATTTTGACATTTTACAGTCCAAAAACTGCCGTTTGTAGCTATATTGTTTAGCTTTGGAAAATAAGCGTCCCCCCCCCCCCCCCCCCCGGATTCGCTACTGGTAGTCAAGGGTGTCGGTTTATATTCATGATTGGGGGAGGTATGACCAGCGAGGGGGCGTCGAATTGACAAAGCGGGGAAGGATGTCCAAAATCTGCACTTTATAGAGCTTTCCCTTTTGTGTGTGTGTGTGTGTGTGTGTGCTTTATATACATGGAAAAGTTAGGAAATAGCTCAGGTCAAGTCTTATTGTTGGCAATGCAAGGCATTTTGATATAGACTAGTATGTAAAAGCAACACTGCAAAATCAATGATCTAGCTTTGATATAACGAAGCGTAAGGTATAAGGTGTACATTCTACATCACATTGCGCAACATTGCAGCGACTCTTTGCAGTTCGGATGTTCTGAGTATACACTGCGCACATTCTGCTTATATTCAAAATGCCTGCCAGGAATCACGCTGAATGACAATCTGTTGCCGGCTTCGGGCTTTTTGAACAATGTTTCACACTATACCTCTTTTATTATGGTTAAAAGAAGTCTTAAAATATCTTATTTCTTGATCACCCTTTTGATAAATCCTAATTACCCCCGGAAGTGCCTGAAATGAATGAGTTAAAGATAATAAAAAGTTTTGGTACCTCAAAAGTTTCCTTGAATTTCCTTGTCTTAGTTTGTGTTTCAGGTTAAAGTACCTTTCATATAACTAACACTGTGAGACTTACTCGCCCCAGAGTGCTCTCATGTCTTAGTAATCATGCAATAAACTGCGACCAGCAGCCTCATACGCATAGCGACCAGCAGTCCCATACGCATAGCGTAATCGGGCTTCGCATTGTAGCATTCAGGATCATGACAGATTTAGTATCGCAGGATAAATGTCAACTTAAAATCCCAAAAATTCTTCAATTTGAAGACTTACCAATTAAGGTGAAGTATTGAAAACAGGCTTCGGGTAACGTTTGGTTCTGCCTATAGTCCCTTTCTGTTCGAATTGATGACTGAATGTGACTCGGCCGAGAGGACCTTGGGAGAGCTACATACACTGAATACTACAGCCAGTGCATGCGAACACATCACATGCGCACAAATTTCAAATCCATCAACGGATAAGATGTTTGTGTGCGCATGCGCTGGCCGTAGTAGTCAGTGTACTAGTATGTAGCTCTCCCAAGGTCCTCTCGACCGAGTCACATTCAGTCATCAATTCGAAAAGAAAGGGACTATTGGCAGAACCAAACGTTTTTCGAAGCCTGTTTTCAATACTTCAACTTAATCGGTAAGTCTTCAAATCGAAGAAATTTTTGGATTTTAAGTTGACATTTACCCGCGATACTAATTCTGTCATGATCCTGAATGCTACAATGCGAAGCCCCATTACGCTATGCGTATGGGGCTGCTGGTCGCAGTTAGCTATGCGTACAATGGGCTGCACGCTGCTGGTCGCAGTCAGTGGTTTCGTACAATATTTATCGACGCTGTACGGTGACGGCTCTGGTACGAAACCATTATTGCTAAGACATGAGAGCACTTTGGGGCGAGTAATTCTCACAGGCAACGTACTTTAACGTGAAACACAAACCAAGACAAGGAAATTCAGGGAAACTTTTGAGGTACCAAAACTTTTTATTATCTTTAAATCTTATATTCATGTAAGAATGACGGACTTGGGCCATTCTTACATGTACATTCATATAATAGCGCCCTCTCTCATCCTTCTCTCATCTCTATAGCAGAATACCATGTATATGAATAAAAGAACGACCCAATTCCATATGAATCAAAGAACGACCCAAGTCCACCACACAAAATGGCCTCTCCACAATTAATGTAAATGTTAATTGTCATAATAATATATGTTTTGATTTATATATACAATGTTGCCTTCCCATCACAGTTAAATAGAATATTATTGGACAAATAAAAAAGGTATGATTTTTTTTTTTTTTTTTTTTAGTTTACTCGAAATAGTCTTCCATGGACTTGGGTCGTTCTTATATTCATATACTCAATTAATTCTCGCTATCGCCAATGACGTAAAAAGTACCCGCATGACGAGAACACCTCGTCTAAATTGAACTCACCGTTTTGAATGTTTACACAAGAGAAGCTGCTATCCTAATCCTATTAGGATTTAACTGCCATACCCAGCATTACCAACGGTTAGCTCTCTCATGACAGAGACCCCCTCCTTTGTTGTTATCTCAGTCTGGCAAGTGTAAAATGACTGCATGCATGGGTGCACGCACACATCAGAGTGCTTTGCCGCACATTGCTGTTGCTATGTTGTCATGAGTATTCTCTCTGCCATTTCTACATGCCGGGGAGGTTGGAAGGGACTTCCCCACCTCTCAGAATATGATTTCTTAATACAATTCAGGTTTTAGACCTTGCAATCCCCTAAAACAGTGTTGAATCAATCCCTAGACTAGAGTGGTAAAGAACTCTTGCAGAGAAAAAAAAAATTCCTGCACAAATAAAGATTGCACTTTCTTTAATACGTAATTAAAAAAAATCGTGCAGCTTGTGTTTGGTAGAAAATTAACACAAAATTACGATGCCCACATCACAATCATGCAACAAGAAGTAATTTGGTCATCAGCAATGCATTTCCACTGCCGCAAATGTATAAGTGTCTTTGATGTAGACTACACATCTACAAACTGGTGCTGAAATAATCCTCAAACCCGAGTTGGAGGAGGAGTTGCACGTCTAAAATCTCTCCTAACTCGGGTCTGGGGATTATTTCGACACCGTTTTCTAGATAAGGGTAGTCTGAATTCCAGACCCTTTGCCAGTTAGATCAATTTTGCCACTCGTGTATGGATTCAAAGGAGTACTTTCTTCTGTTATAGGTCAATGTTTGTACAAGGGATTAACTGTGTAGATAAGAAGCTTGGCTGGTGAGACAAAACGGTGTCGAAAACCCTAGCTAAGCATTGTTTTACTCGGGTTGCTTTAGACGGACTGTATTCCTAATGCGGATGTGGCTTTTTCGTCAAGATTTAGTGCACTTGGTAGCAAGGGCACTTCCGGCGCGGGTCATAATTTGCACAACGCTAGCGTGCGCGTACGTGTACCTTACCTATAGCGCAGCGCCGACCACGGATACTAGTACAGTAGGCCGTTGTACCGCCCGAGCCAGCGAGTGGCCAGGCCTGTCATACTCGTACACTGTAGTCCCCGCCGCCGGCGGCCGGCCTTGCATTAGCATGCACCACTGCTGCACGCAGCGCATAAGCTAACACATACCGGTACGGCGTAGATCACAGATCAGTCATCTCTGCATACCCTGAAAATATGCTGGAAAATATTCACCCACCTGGATATACAGTATATCGTTATGGAATGCCCATCTTTTTCTTTAATTTGTTCTCTGTCGAAATGTCGCGAACACAAACGGGAACGAACAGTGATCTCGAACTTATCCCGGCTCCGAAGCAATTTCTTCCAAGTAAGTACGTACAATGTACGTAGGCCTACTACCTAGTGCTACTAATACTACCACTATAGTAAGTCGCGCGTGCATGTACTGCGCTGTGGAGTCACCCGCAAACTTCACCCACGCGGCCACGTCACGTCTCGCATGCCAGTAAGGGTCCTATTTCTGCAGATTTTTTTCATTTATTGTCGTGCGAACAACACATGGCAGCTTCGCAGCAACAACCAATAGTCGTATTAACAGCAATTTCTTCAGAATGGAGAATTTTCAAATCATATTAAAGCTGTAATTCAAGTCGAGAAAACCGGAAGTACACGTAGAATACAGTCGGTTGTGTGTGTAAATAGCATTAGTCACGTATCACGCGCATACGAACGGAAGTGACTTTGCTACCTGACTATCCCATAATGCACCGTAAATGACGCTTTAATCAACATCCGGGTACTTTTTACGTCATTGGCGATAGCGAGAATTCACGCATGTGTAACGTATAATTACCTTCGAGTATTGCTGCATTAAATCAAATAGGATATTAATGAACCTGTAGTCATGAAATTGTATTCCCTTTTCTCTTAGTGGTTTTCACCATGCCCGGAGATACTGTGTTCATTGTCGACCGCGGGAAGAATTCCATTTACAAAGCCAAAACCGAGGACGGGGTAATGCTGACGGACCTCATCTACTCAAGAGTACCCGGGGAGTTCGTGAACCCCTCGTTAGTATCCTACGATCGGGAGGAGAACAGCATCATTTGGAGCAACGAGTCTAGCCTCTCTGCCTCGTCACTGAGCGGTGACACTTCGAGGACTTTGGCGAACAACTTCAGTTAGTGGTGAATCATGACAAGCAGGTTGACAAGTGTGTGTGTGTGTGTGTGTGTGTGTGTGTGTGTCTGTGTGTGCCTGTGTGCGTGGCGTGTATGTCTGTCTAGACTGTCTGTGTGTATGCCTGTCATAAATTTCATGAACTGTTTCATCGTAAAATGAGTTAGGTCTATTCGCATTTTCTTTACTTCAGATTAGAGATTTTGCGATCTATTTGCAAATATAACATGCCAAGAAAAGGAGGAATGATTATACTATATAAATATGTACATATAGAGAGAGTGTGAAATGTGTGTCTTCAGTCGCTAAACCCCTGGGTCGACGCATCTTAGTAGTGTGTATAACGACAGTAAAGAAGAGGCGGTAGACGTAGCTTTTGAATTCCTCACAATTTGATTTTACTTCTCGAGCTTCCGGGCCCTGCCCTTTATCAAGACTGAGGACAAATCAGACAAAATACAGAACATTGTCGTCATTATTTCCGCTATTGTCGTGATCATTATTATTTTTTAGTTTATGATATCCATGTTCTGTATTTTGTTCGATTTGTCCTCAGTCTTGATAAAGGGCAGGGCCCGAACGGAAAAGGTTTTATTTTGCTGTATTCGATAATAGACAAAGTATTCGATAATAGACAAAGTATTCGATAATAGACAAAGTATTCGATAATAGACATTATATAATATTTTACAGTACCCATTAGAATTGTATGCTGCTTAACATTTCATTGAGTGGTTTCTAAATACGTCGCAAAACGTTAGAAGCTGAAGCCTCATTTCAACCAATACTATACTAGCCATGACTGAAAAGAATGGAGCCCCCGCCCAAGGAAAAAAAAAGAAAAGAAAAAAAAAGATGAGCATTCTAACTTGGGCTGGATTCGAATTCAACACAGATGGAAGGCGGTGCGAATTTACGTCAATGTATAGCAGGCCAGTGTGTCAATCAGATGCAATAAATGATGATGACGTTGAAAAAGATACTGACGCTTAGATAAGTGTAAAAGCTGTTTCTTGTTCATGCAAAGCAATTCAGACCATTATTTATTGTTGCTGCTGTTGTTGTTGTTGTTGGTACTTATGAAAAGTACATCGATACCTTAACATTCGTCGTAAGTTTTGTGCCGAAATTTGGTACTAAAAAGGTATGAAAAATACATCAATATTGTCACATTCGTCGTAAGTGTTTTACCGAAAACCAAACTTCAATCAATTTTCTTTCTCGTTATTTCCCTTTATAGCAACCTCGACTATGGCAAGTAATATACCTGAACGCATGGTTTACTGGTTCGATTCAACGAAGCTACTTTTTAGGTCCATTAGCTTTGATGGAGAGGCTAATAGCTTGTCATGGGGGACTACTGGCGACGCCTACGCGCTAAACGTTGATGCGGCAAAAAAGTGAGAGACTAAGAATAATACACATAATTAACCCTTTATCCTTCAACCTCCATTTTGCAAGGACAAGAAAGGATGAGACATTTGACTTACGTCCTTCAGAAGGCATGAAAGTTGATATTACTTTTAACATAATGCAGGTAATAAGTTGAAGGAGTATTCTATGAACACTTCCTGTTGGGGGTTAAATGTTGTGTGAGTGTATTTGTTTCATGTGTTTCGTATCAATGAGCAAAAATTTAAATGTGAATTAATAGATTACGGTAGCTTTTTCTTTCCATATGAAGCGACGACGACATGATTTTCTATACATTGAACATTCATAATATTGTTCGACAGATTATTTTCCTTAATCCTACCTTTGTACGTTGAGGAATAATGTTCCAGCAAGGACGTTTATGAGATAGAGTTGCAACGGCCTTCTTTACTTTGAACCCATGTCGCCTCTAAAAATATTTTAAGCATGGACCAAACTGGATCGGCCTCATAGATAGGAGGGAATTTAATGTATTACTCTTAAAAGATGTCGCCCACATAATGACAAAGACACGACGATGCACAAGTAGATATTGCCCAAAGATGGATGACATAAGACAATGTCAAAACAATTGAATTGGACATGACTGAACGCCAGTCTGACATTTCGATTTATGAAGAACTATTTGTGAAAGAGCGGGTCTTCTTTGACATCATGCTAAAATTTGGTATGATAAAACGGGCAGGAAAGTGTTTTTTTTAGCAGTTTTTATCTCGAACATTTTTGGTAGAATAGTGTGATTAGGTGTGTCTTTAGAATCCCTTTTTCATTTCTGGAAAACCTTGTCCACACTCTTCACTTTCAACTCTAATAACTTTCGAAAAGATAGTGCTACTGCTTTGAAAGTTGGCATTAATTATGGACAGAATGTGTTAATGAGGCATGCTTAATTTCAGTTTAATCTAATAATCCCTTCATTGTTGTTACTCCATGGTGGTTTACTTCCTGTTTTTTGTCCCATTCATCGCACAGCCAGCACGGTTTGGTAAAGATTAAGCGCTTGAATAGACACTGTACTTCAGAGCCTCTTTTCTCAGTTCACACTTTTCCTGAGTTTGTGCTTTCTTTCCAATATTTAGATAGGTTAGGAGAGTCCATTTGATTTGAGTTATACATCATTTTAAAGCTTAAAGTCTGCTCTTTCAGAATATGGTCTTAACTAAAAATTCATGTCTGGCGACTTTTTGTTTCTTTTGAGATGCAGGGTCACATGATGATTATACCATGCCACTTTCACTTGTCGGATTATGCGGAACGGAAGTTTCCGGTAGAGAACATTTTCTCACAGATTCGCAAAAACATCTCTAAAATTGCATGTCTGTACATATTTCAAAAACAGAGTGTTCCCAGGAGACTGACTACTGTTTGAAAAAAAAGTCAACCTTGCTTTACGTTTTTCTCGCATAAGTCCAATAAACACCCCAGTCACATGCCTCGTCAAATTCTCTTCTCTTTACATGAGTCGTTTCTTCTCTAGGTCGAAGCTATTTCTTCAGTCCCCCAAAATAGATTCGACCTGGGCAAGGTTGACTATTAAAGCCTGACCAAACTTCACCTCTTGAGCTTCATTAGTCCCCGACAATAGGGGGAGAAAGTGGCTTCTTGAACCCTCCTCATCACCTTTAAAACTACGTATTGAAATTGTATGAATTTGTATGAATTGTATGAAATTGTATGAATCGTATGAATTTGTAAGATGAAATGTAGGCCCTTTTGCGTGAAAAAAAAATCAATACAGAAAAAAAAATCATCTGCCTGATTTTAAACTTTGGGGTATATAGGAAAAAAACAACACATGATTTCAACTCTGTGCAATAAATGATCCTGTGTACACACTTTCGCCTATATAGCTACCTGTGGTGGTCTGCGGATTTCCAAATCATGCGGGCGAGACTGGACGGTAGTGAGCAAACAGCGATCGTCAGCGATTCTCTAACTATCGTCACTACACTTTACTACGACGAAACAGGTTTATAGTTGTTGTCTTCAATCTATCTCTGTCTTTTCCCTCTTCCCTTACGCCTTTGTTTTGTACAAATTAATGGTAGCCTACGAGACGTAATTTTCACTACAACAGTTCGCAAGTTTTAGTCAGGTCTTCTCTAGTTTGCAATGCATTATCAACGCATCGTAAATAATGTGTATCGGAAAAGGGAGAATCGTGTTTAAATGTGCCTGATAGGAAACTGAATTAACTTGAGGTGCATCAAAAGTTTTAACACATTTTTGACTGTTTAATCTCAGACCTGTCCGTTCCATAATCATTAGACTGAATTCATACACAATTGTAACTTACGGTGAAAAAGTTAGCATAAAGCATTGAATATACTTTGTAAGAATATGGCTGAACATTATTGTGATACACGCAGCCGTGATCCTGTTTCTATGAAACTATGTCTTACACGAAATCATCATATCTGTGTTTGTTCCAGTGCCAGATTCTTTTAAAATCCCGCGTGTAAAAAACAAAACAAAAACAAAAACAAAAACAAAAACAAGACACAAACAAGGAAGCAAGCAAACAAACAAACAAACACAAAACTAACAACTTATGTAACCTCCGAATGAATCCCTTATGCTTATCATAATTACACAATTGACGATAGGCCCTATCCTATATACAGGCCTATCATTGCACTGGCACATTGATAGAACAGCTCATACTCTACATGACCACACATTTGAATTTTCTAAAGGTCACCCATTGAGAGTGCTGTTTACCAAAATATCATAAAGAAATACATAGGAAATAATGTTTTCATGCTAAAAACAGTTTTTTTTTAATAATTTCTTATCCCCAGTATATACAGTACATTTCATTACAGATCAATTATTTTCATATTTGCCACAAATGATGTGCAAGTCGAATCTCGTCATCATTTTATGTCTGAACATTTTCAGGGTCACCACACGGGGGCGCCATTCGTAACATAAAGAAACACAATATGAGACCGCTGATGTATTGTGTGGGATGGGTACATTGTATAGTTATCCAATTTCATATTTCCAAAATATTGGAATTTTAAGTTTGCAGATTGTATGATAAATAATTGATATTACAGCAGTGGCGTATCTAGGGGGAGGGGGGGGGGCAAGGGGGACACGTGCGGGGACACGTGCCCCGGGCGCCACTCCTTGGGGGCGCAAAAAAAAAAACGGGAAAAAACGAAGAAAAGAAGAAAAAAAACGAAGAAAAAGAAGAAGAACAAAAAAAAAAAACAAACAAACAAAAAAATCGCCCGGAAAGGGGGGTGGGGAGGGAGAATGGTGGGGGGGGGGGGGGGCAGAAAACCAAATCAAACAAGATAAAAAACAAAACATGATGCTGAAATACAAAAATTTTCGGCTCGCTCGCCAAATATATATAAAAAAGAAGGTAAGAACAAAACTTGATAAGATGACGCGGACAAAATGACAATGTCTATTGTGTTCACACATGTCATTTAATATTTAGCAGGCAAAATGTTTCACTGAGCAGCGGCTGCAATTTCTTTCGTTCTGAAGCGATCGCCAATTGGATCAAAAGGCGACAACGGTTTCGAACATAGGGGGGGGGGGCGCGCAAAAACCCCCAAATCAAACAAGATAAGAACAAAAAGCAATGATGACGCGGAAATATACAAATTTCGGCTCACTCGCTCGTACTAATTTAGAGTATTTTTTCAAGTCCTCAGTTTGTTGGTATAAATCGTTATCTATAAGGTCGTCACTATATCGATTAGAATTGTAAGATTTAATAAGCAAAAAATGACAAGAGTTCCATGTTTAGTAAGCTGAAATACAAAAATTTTCGGATCGCTCGCTGCGCTCGCTGGCCAAAATTTATCAAAAAAAGGAAGAAGAAGATAAGAACAAAACGTGACGATGACGCGGACAAAATGACAATGTCTCTTGTGTTCACGCATGTCATTTAATATTTAGCAAGCAAAATGTTTCACTGAGCAGCGGCTGCATTTTCTTTCGTTCTGAATCGATCGCCAATTGGATCAAAGGAGGACGCCAATGGTTTCGAACATACGGGGGGGGGGGGGGGGACGCGCAAAAAAAAACAACAAATCAAAAAAGATAAAAACAAAACGTAATGATGACGCGGAAATATACAAATTTCGGCTCACTCGCGCGCACTAATTTAGAGTATTTTTTTAAAGTCCTCAGTTTGTTGGTATAAATCGTTATCTATAAGGCCGTCACTATATCTTGATTAGAATTGTAAGATTTAATAAGCAAAAAAATGACAAGAATTCCATATTTTGTAAGCTAAAATACAAAAATTTTCGGCTCGCTCGCTGCGCTCGCTCGCCAACATATATAATATATATATATATATATATATATATATGTATTTAAAGAGAGATAAGAACAAAACGTGATGATGACGCAGAAATATACAAATTTCGGCTCACTCGTGCGCACTAATTTAGAGTAATTTTTCAAAGTCCTCAGTTTGTCGCTATAAATCGTTATCTATAAGGCCGTCGCACTATATCTTGATTAGAATTGTAAGATTTGATAAGCAAAAAATGACAAGAATTCCATGTTTAGTAAGCTGAAATACAAAAATTTTCGGCTCGCTCGCTGCGCTCGCTCGCCAAAATTTATCAAAATTCGCTACATTCAAATCACCCTCAAAAGTCCCCTTTTAAGTGCTTGAAAAAAAGCATATCATGTAGACTTTGTTTAAAGTCCCTACTGGGATGGGGTTGGGGTTGAACACTTTTTCAGAAATTAGTGGCGCAATTTTCGCGCTTGCCCCGGGCGCCGTTTTCCCTAGATACGCCACTGTATTACAGACATAACTCGGGTGAAGGAATCAAGAAGGAAGTGACACAAAATAGAAGGCAAATCTTTGGAAAATACTGTTGTTCTCAATGATCTGTATTATATCTGTTGGTTAATGTCTTTGTCACACAAAACAAAGGAAATAACAGGAAAAACATTTCAGGGCCACAAGTACTCCACAAAGTATTTCAGAAAATTTCGCCGAGATGCAGTTATTTCATACACTAATTGAAATTGTACCCCAAAAAATACGCAAAATCTGACCGACATGGCTGTCAATTTTTGGGTTGACATGGCAATCAGCAATATTAAATACAGCTAGCTTATATATCAAATGTTTGCCAGAAGGTTTTGGGAAAAGTCATCAAGTTCCAGTTTGCCGTACAATTTCATATCTCAAACACAGATGATCGTTTGTACTGGGTGAATCTGGGATCAGTTGGCAAGCAATCTCCCCCACTTCTTGAAAGTAGCTCTTCGGACGGAAGTGATCGGTTGGCACTGTTCGAGGAGGCATCGTGGCTCGCGGGCAACATCGTCAGCATCGCAGTGTACGATGGCGTCTTTTACTACTTGGATGCGCGTTCTGGCGGTGGATTTGGAGCTGTGAATCTCACTACCGGGGAAAGGTCGTTGGTATCTCAGCTACGAGAGAAGGACGGGAACGCGATTCCATTAACTACCGATCTTACGGACATCAGGGTGTTTCCAGCGATGCCCCCCTCACGTAGGTCTATCCATTTTCTACACATTAGAATCTTCATTGACTTCTTAGAGAACCCAAGCAGATTTATCTTTTCCTCTTTTTTTTTTTGTACAAAGTTCGCATAAATACTACACTTGTATAGATTGATGGGTGGTCGGATTACTGATGTATACACAAGTATTCGTAAATCGACAAAACAACACGTCATTAATTAATTGTTTGTTTATAATACTTTGATTTCACAGATATAGATACACTGAGACCACTAGTCTTCGGTATACTAACTGCCAAGCATGGGTAGTTCTGCCATAATGATATTTTGTATAAACAAGAACAAAAAGGGACGTCACTGTGACACGATGTATGATGTATTGTATACTGGAGGTAGACATGCTCCTGACAGCTTTCATAGTAAACCGTCATATCTAATGATAATTTCGGAAAGAACAACCTCTATAAGCTTGAATTGTACATACAGTTCACTCTTCAAAAAAGAAGAAGAAGAAAAAGGAAAAAAAAAAAAAAAACATTATCAACCTTCCTTACCCGTCTACACAATGGGAGGAAATAACTACCTCTGGGAATGCATTAACTCGGAATATAGACTGACTTGTAGGGACTATACTCAAGTGATGAAATCAACCAGGGGAGCTTTCTATATAAAATGAATGGGAGAATTCCCCCCCCCCAAAAAAAAAAAAAAAAAAAAAGATAAAGATAAAATAAGTACATAGATAAAAAAAATGAAATAGATGAATAAAATGTGACCCTGCACCTCAAAATATACAAAAACTCGCCAGACATGGATTTGTAGTTATGGGCAGATTCTGAAAGAGCAGACTCTAAGCTTTAATTTTGATGTATAACTCAATTCAAATGGACTAAATACTGGAAAGAAAGCGCACACTCTGGAAAAGTGTGAACTGAGAAAAGATGCTCTGAAGTATAGAGTGTGCATTCAAGCGCTTAATCTTTACCAAGCTGTGCTGGCTGTGCGATGAATGGGACAAAAAATAGGAAGTAAACTACCTGAGTAAAAACAATGAAGGGACAGTTAGATTAAACTGAAATTAAACATGCCTCATTAACACGTTATGTTCATAGTTAATGCCAACTTTTAAGGCAGTGGCCCTATCCTTTCAAAAGTTATTAGAGTTGAAAGTGAACAGTGTGGACAAGGTTCTTCAGAAATGAAAAAAAGGACTCTAAAGACACAACTCATGACACTATTCTACCAAAAATGTTCGAGATAAACTGCTAAAAACACACTTTCCCGCCCGTTCTATGATCCCAAATTTCAGCATAATGTAACAGAAGACTTGCTCTTTCAGAATGTATGAAAAAGTCAAGATCGGCTAGGTCGACCCATTTCACTATTAATTTTTCAGTCCTCACGCAAAATCAGTGTGTGCGACTTTTTGTTCGTTTTGAGGTGCACGGTCACAAATGACAGCCATAATACATTTAATACGGACGGATCAAACTGTAATGTCACATACTCATACATTGATTAAGCACGTTCTCTTCATGACAAATATAAACTCTCACAGCGGAACAGGGGTATTAACTTGTCAAAAATGAATGGTTTTTAAAGTTTAAAAAAGCAAAAAGGTGTATCTCACTTAAAATCTTGTCATGCGAATGTCCGTTGGTTTTGGGACGCATTGTCATAGATATGTGATGCTAAAGGTGAAATTATGCCAAATTATACGTATTATTTTGTTTTATTTCTATTACAGTGGAATCCCGTTACAACGAAGTCCTCGGGACTGCCCGCTTTCTTTCGTAAGATATCGAAATTTCGTTATAACCAAACAAATAAACAATAAGATAACATGAAGTGGATAATTTTGCGGCCTAGGTGTTTACTTTGTTGTAGCCGGATTTTCGTTATAAACATGTTCGTTATAACGGGAGTGCAATGCATTATGATTATTTTGCATTTTTAATGTCATTTGTGTGCGTATGTGTGTGTGTGTGTGTGTGTGTGAACAGTGAGCAACTGTCCTCCCGGATGGACTCACTTCCAGATGAGCTGCTACATTATCTCTTCAAACGGATCCACCGGGACTTGGGATTGGCACAGGGAACAGTGCGAGGCGATCGGGACTGCGATGCTGGAGATTTCAACCATGGAGGAAAACGAGTTCATCGGCAATGTGCTCATCACAGACGACCGCTTCGCTCCGGGACCAGGGTCTGGTGACATACTCCTGGCTTGTCGCGGTCGAGGTGCTGCCGGTGACTGGAAGTGTCCAGGTTCGCAGGATTCCTGGAACAGCACAACGGAGTTCTCAGGATTCTGGAGTAAGCACCGATCTAACAGTTGATTTTTTTTTTTTTTTGAGTACACGAAATGGGCAGACAGAAGTAACTTGTCCTGTTATAATTACCTAGTAAGCCGCTGAAAAGCTAGTACAGTGTAGTCTGGGTGCTAGGAGTTTACCATTATTTGAAGTCTGCCCCATGTTTGTTGATCTTTATCCTTTTTTCGAGGTTGCTGAATCTGAACCTGAATAATGCAACGTTTTGATCTTTCATGCAGACTGGTGGATGGATAAACACGTATATTACAAGCCGCAGCCAGACGAGCAGGTTTCCGGATCTGAGCTGCTTTGTTCCCGAATGATCAGGGGAACCGTGTTCAACAACCAGTGGGGTGATAATACCTGCTCATACGTCGGCATAGCCGTGTGCGAGTATCCGCTCCCTACAACACCAAGCTCGACAGTGAGCGACAGCCCCAGCCCGACAGTGAGCGACAGCCCAAGCCCAACAGTGAGCGACAGCCCCAGCTCGACAGTGAGCGACAGCCCAACAGAAGAAATTGCCACGGTCACCGACGAGCCATCATCGCCTACGACTTGTGCGTATACTTGTCACTTTGCTTTATTGCACCATCGGTTTGATAGTACAATAGACGTCCACTCACGCTAGCGAGTGCATTACTGTATGTGATAACTCGTTAGAAAGACACGTAGCATAATTATGCAGAGTTTGATCGTATACAAATTAGCTGCTTTGAGGTATAGGTTCTACGTGCATAAAACAAAAATGAAGAAAATACGAAGAAAGTTGGTTGCTTTTATCATAGATTGAGAGTAGATATACTCCTAAGTGTGCAACAAGAGATGTGTTACAGGCAGCGGCGTATCTAGGGAAAACGGCGCCCGGGGCAAGCGCGAAAATTGCGCCCCTAATTTCTGAAAAAGTGTTCAACCCCAAACTCATCCCGGTAGGGACTTTAAACAAACTTTAAACAAAGTCCACATGATATTCTTTTCCAAGCACTTAAAAGGGGTCTTTTGAGGGTAATATAAATGTAATGAATTTTGATAAATTTTGGCGAGCGAGCGCAGCGAGCGAGCCGAAAACTTTTGTTTCAGCTTACAAAACATGGAATTCTCGTCAGTTTTTTTTGCTCATCAAATCTTACAATTCTAATCAAGATATAGTGACGGCCTTATAGATAAATTTATACCAACAAACTGAGGACTTAAAAAAATACTCTAAATTAGTACGCGCGAGTAAGCCGAAATTTGTATATTTTCGCGTCATCATCACGTTTTTTTCATATCTTCTTCTTTTTTTGATAAATTTTGGCGAGCGAGCGAGCGAGCCGAAAATGTTTGTATTTCAGCTTACAAAACATGGAATTCTTGTCATTTTTTGCTATTAAATCTTACAATTCTAATCAAGATATAGTGACGACCTTATAGATAACGATTTATACCAACAAACTGAGGACTTATAATACTCTAAATTAGTACGAGCGAGTGAGCCGAAATTTGTATATTTCCGCATCATCATTACGTTTTGTTCTTATCTTTTCTTATTTTTTTTTGCGCCCCCCCCCCCCCCCGTTTGGATGTTCGTATCCGTTGGCGTCCTCTTTTGATCCAATCGGCGATCGCTTCAGAACGAATGAAATTGCAGCCGCTGCTCCGTGTAACAATTTTCCTGCTGAATATTACATGACATGACTGTGTGTACACAATGTACACAATGGACATTGTCATTTTGTCCGCGTCATCGTCACGTTTTGTTCTTATCTTCTTCTCTTTTTTTGATGAATTTTGGCGAGTGTTTGGCGAGCGAGCGCAGCGAACGAGTCGAAAATTTGTGTACTTCAGCTTACAAAAATGGAATTCTAGTCATTCTCACAATCTCACAATTCTAATCAAGATATAGTGACGACCTTATAGATAACGATTTATACCAACAAACTGTAGACTTAAAAAAAATACTCTAAATTGTACGAACGAGTGAGCCGAAATTTGTATATTTCCCCTCATCATTACGTTTTGTTCTTATCTTGCTTTATTTTTTCTGCCCCCCCCCCCCCGTATGTTCGACACCGTTGGAGACTTCTTTTGATCCAATTGGCAATAGCTTCAAAACGAAAGAAATTGCAGCCGCTGCTCCGTGAAACATATTGCCTGCAAGACATAAAATGACATGTGTGAACACAATAGACATTGTCATTTTACCGCATCATCATCACGTTCTGTTCTTACCTTCTTTTTTATATAAAGTATGGCGAGCGAGCACGGCGAGCGAGCCGAAAATTTTTGTATTTCAGCTGACAGAACATGGAATTCTTGTGTGAACACAATAAACATTGTCATTATGTCCGTGTCATCATCATGTTTTGTTTTTATCTTGTTTGATTTGGTTTTCTGCCCCCCCCCCCGGCGAGTTTTTTTCTTTCTTTCTTCTTCTTCCTCTTCTTCTTCTTTTCTTTTTTCTTTTTTCTTCTTTTTCGTTTTTTTTTCTTTTTTTCCCCCTTCTTCTTCGTTTTTTTTTTTTTTCGTTTTTTGCGCCCCCAATGAGTGGCGCCCGTGGCACGTGCCCCCCTTGCCCCCCTAGATACGCCACTGGTTACAGGAGAGGTTCTGATGATGAAAATGATGCTTTGAAACGTTAAAAAAGGGCACCGTTTCCTGATCAAACTCTTAACAATTCAGGACAGAAGTGCATGTATTTATAAAGCTTAGGTAGTGCGAAACAGCTGTCCTGAACTGCGCCACTATGGCTTCCGTACTCTGGCAGAAAAGATTCATGTGCTGCATGTCCGCTGAATATGACTCGACAGGAATGGAGACATTCGAATTATTTTAAAGGGACCGTACAGTTTTCGTTGAGACCTAATTTCCGGTTTGTAACATTTTTGGTGAGATAATGAGAAACCTCTTACGAAATAATGAAACAGCATGTAATTCCATGAGGAATTTAACGTTTATTTGATGAAACTTGGTTTTGAAATGACTAAGATATCCAAAACAGAGCGATTCTAATAAGTGTGGGACCCTTTGTTACGATCGCTTTGTTTCACTATGTTTTTTGATATTTCAGTCATTCCAAACCCGATTTTCATCAAATAAAACTCAAATAAGATTTCTCTTAAAATGGTATGCTCTGTACTATTTCATGGTGTTTTCTTGATATCTCGCAAAAAGTTAAAAGTCCAATTCTCATGTCTACCTGTACTGTACCTTCCCCGTAAAACCACAACCTTGTCATACTGGATTCAGAGTTTGTGAAGTTATATTGATTGCGATCGGGGAATAAGAATATCTTCAGAATTCTTGAAAAACTGTTTAAAAAAATATGGACGAGGATAATGACATAGCAGCTTCGTAAGAATGTACATTTGGATACTCGAGGAACCCCAACAAAAAAGAAAGCTTGTATGAATTCTACATTAACCCTATTAAGCTCAAGGGGGGGGGGGGGGGGTTACACATTGTGCCCCCCCTACCAGATTTTCGTTTGCCACTCCTTCGCCCTTAATCCGATTTCAACTAAATTTGGTGACTTTTCCTAAAATCTTATTGCAAACATTTTGATATACATAATCTAGCTATATTTGATGTTGCTGGTTGCCATAGCACTCATAAACTGACAACCATGTCAGTCAGATTTTGCATCTTTTTTCTGTTCCCATTTCATTTAATAGCATTACAGTGTATGAAATGGGTCTTTATTGGCTGAAATTTGTTGAAGGAGCAAAATTCAAAGTAATTATGGTCCTGGAAAGGTTTTCTTATCATTTCCTTTGTTTTTATGTGACAATGGCATGAAACATTAGATATAATAGAGATAATTGAAAACAATCTTTCTAAAGATTGCCCTTGTAGTTTGAGTTATTTTGATTCCTTCACCCAAGTTATGCCTCTAATATCATTAGTTTATCATATTATCAATTTGCAATCTCAAAATTCCAGTATTATGCAAATATGAAATGTCGTAACTGTCATGTACCCATCCCAAACATTTCATCGCAGGTCTCATTATGTTGATATGAATAGCGTCCCCATGTGGTGACCTTGAGAAATTTCAATCATAGCAAATAATACAATTCCACTTGCTTATCATTTGTGGCAAATATAAAAATTATTGGTCTTCATAGACATATATATATAATGGGGATAGAGAAATTATACAGAAAAAATTAAGTTTTTAGCATATTTCCTATGTATTTCTTTAAATTTTGGTAAATAGTGCCCTCCATGGGTAACCTTGTGAAAATTCAGATGTACGGTCATGTACAGTATGAGTTCCTCTACCCACGTGCCAAATATGACGATGATACATCAAATAATAAAAAAAGTTTCACCCCCCCCCCCCCCCCTTGGACCTGCTAGGGGTCAAAATAGCTTGGGTTTAATGGGGTTAATGGAGGTGTCGAACAAGGGGTGTGGCAAAGGAATTGCATTGCTTCATTACAGGAATAAGTGAGCTTTTTCTTTGTGTGTGTGTGTGTGTGTGTGTGTGTGTGTGTGTGTGTGAGTCGTGGCTAACTTATACACGGGACTTTATTTCACGTACTATAGAAACAAGAGTCTGAGTGTTTGATCTCTTACTAAAGGGACTTTTACTGTAAACATTACATTGCTCTGTGAGACTCGAGAATCCTATCGGGTCCTTTAATTGGATCTGACGTAAAGCGCCAAATCATCACCCTGTTTATTCATTCATTCACATCATTTTATTTCATTTCCGGCCAAAGTATACAATATGACAACTACATAGAAACAAAGTAAAGTACAATGTAACTTTTGCATATCCAAGTGAGATTTGAATGCACGTCATTCGTTTACAATGAAACAATAAACATACTTTAGACAGGGCTCGACACTAACTTTTATTTTTGGTGGCCCGATCGGGCCACCAAAATCATTAATTTTTATTTTTTGGTGGCCCGAAAGTAAAATCTGGTGGCCCGAAAAAAAATCAAGAAAAACATAAATACTAAATCGGTCCTACTGAACATAGAAAATGAAATATTAAGTATTACTGAAGTGATACATGTACCCATGTCTAAAATAAATGAAGAGAAAATTCAATCATCTTACCGTTATTCTGAGTTCTAAGATTTAGCAAATAGGCTTATAGATTATTATAAAAGTTGATGCCTATTTAGGTGGTCAAAACTTACGTTTGAAACGATAGAGTGGGAGCATTTGCAGACATTTGCAGGGGCGAATCCAGGAATTCTGTAAAGGGGGGCGTGACTAATATTTCTGTTGCCACTTCCGGATTTCATTGCAGTTTTTTTCTTTTTATTTTCTTTGTTTTTAACGAAAATTAAAGGGGGGGGGGCGTGCGCCGGTTGCGCCCCCCTCTGGATCCGCCACTGATTTGTGAACATCCGACATCTGTTTTGGCATTATAAAGAGCTGGAAGTTACCGTTATTCATTTCTGATTGTAAAAGCAATTATCCAACATTTACTAGTATTTTAACACCATACGGAGCCGAATGTTTCTATTAATTGTGTTTTTTATTTTTTCAAATGTAAAAGCAAAGAACTGACATTCATTTTAGCATCTTACGGAGCGGAATGTTATCCTTATTCATTTCTGAACGTGAAAGCAAACATCCCCGATTTATTTTAGCATCTAACTGAGCCGATTGATACCGTTAATCATTTCCAAATGTAAAAGCAATAATCTGTTATTCATTTTAGCATCGTACGGAGCAGAATATTACCGTTATTCATTTTCAAATTAAAAAAGCAAACATCCAACATTTGTTTTATTATCGTACGGAGCCGAATGTTATTGCTGTCCACTTCCGAAAGTGAAATGAATTATCTGACAATTCAGCATTGTACGGAGCCGAATTTTACTGTTTTTCATTTTTGAACGTCAAGGCAGACATCAGACTTTAAATATTTTACCATCAAACGCAGCTGAAAGTTACTGTTATTCATTTCGAAATGTAATAGCAAATACCCGACATTCATTTTAGCATCGTATGGAGCAGAATATTACTGCTATTCACTTCCGAACGTATAAAAGCAATCATCTGACATTTATTTTAGCATCTTCCTTAGCCGAATGTTATTGCTATTTACTTTGGAAAGTAAAAGCAAACATCCGACATTTATTCAATCATCATTCGGGGTTGAATATCATTGTTATTCATTTCCGAACGTCAAAGGGCAAGGAATTTCAACATTTATTTTAGCATCTTCCGCAGCTGATCTGTTATTGCTATTTACTTCAAACCTGAACGTGAACATCCGGTATTCATTTTACTATCTACAGTGATCTATGGAGTTGAATATTATTGTTGTTCATTTCCGAACGTCAGAGCAAAATTAATATCCGACATCTATTTTAGCATCATCCGGAGCTGAATGTTGTTGCTATATTCATTCGAACATAAAAGCAAACATGAGACATTATTCTTATCATTCACCTGAACGTGAATATCCGGTATATTTTTTACTATCTACAGTGATCTATGGAGTTGAATATTATTGTTGTTCATTTCCGAACGTCAGAGCAAAATTAATATCCGACATCTATTTTAGCATCATCCGGAGCTGAATGTTGTTGCTATATACATTCGAACATAAAAGCAATCATGAGACATTATTCTTATCATTCACCTGAACGTGAACATCCTGTATTTATTTTACTATCTATATGGAGTTGAATATCATGTTTATTCATTTCCGAACGTCAAAGGGATCATTCGACACTTACTTAAGCATCTTCTGGAGCTGAATGTTGTTGTTATTTACTTTCCAACGTAAAAGCAAACATCCGGCATTTATTTTCACATCGCACTGAGTTGAATATTATTAGTATTCATTTCCGAACGTCAAAGCTAACATTCCACATTTTTTTCAGCATCTTCTGGAGCCGAATGTTATCCTTATTCAAGTCCGAACGCAAAACCAAACATCGGACACTTCTTTTAGTATCATACGGAGCCGAATATTACCGTTATTCATTTCCAAAATAAAAAGCAAACATCCGGCATTTATTTTCTCATCGTACGGAGTTGAATGTTATTAGTATTCATTTCCGAACGTCAAAGCTAACATTCCACATTTTTTTCAGCATCTTCTGGAGCCGAATGTTATCCTTATTCATTTCCGAACGCAAAATCAAACATCCGACACTTATTTTAGTATCATACGGAGCCGAATATTACCGTTATTCATTTCCAAAATAAAAAGCAAACATCTGACATTCATTTTAGCATCTTACGGAGCCGATTGTTACCGCTGTCCATCTACAAAAGTAAAGGCAATTATCCGACATTTTGGTGGCCCAATCGGAGATGAAGATTCACCAAAATCTTCATTTCTGAAATTTTGGTGGCCCGACGCGCGTTTTTGGTGGCCCCGGGCCACCGGGCCACCGTTAGTGTCGAGCCCTGCTTTAGATGAAGAAATACATGGGCAAAATATGACTAAATCATAACAAGAATAAGTCGGAAATGAAGGGGACTGCTAAAAAGCCAAGCTTGTAGAATCAGCACAGTCCCCTCGTGAGTAGTAAAAATTAAAGTAATAATACGAGACAATTAGACATATTACTTGGGAAGCAGAACATAAAGCAAGTACGCACACAAACGCACACAAAGACAGAAACAAAGCAGTGCTCTTATATACGCGTGGAAAGAATAAACAGGAGGTCAAAGGCCAGAAGGGGACAGGAAGAGGACTGATGAAGGAGCAAAGGAGGAAGAGTTCAATTGTCGATGCCAAGGCACTTGAGACTTTGGTCTCACCGAGAAGTGGACTATATGAATAATGTTTTATGACGGTTATAAAACAAATTAAACAAAGTTGAAGACGCTCGCAGCAAAGACATCAAATATAATAGAAGCTTTCAAAAATGCAAATCCCCAGTGATATAAGAAATAATAAACGTTTTCTTTAATTTGAGAGTAAAAGAATTCAAACATCCAGATTCTTTTCTGTTGCTGTCAAAGGAATTCCAGAATTTAGGTCCAGCGAAAGAATATAGACTTTGCAAAAATGTTCCTAAACAGTGGTAAATGAATTCATTTGTTTGTGTAGTGGGGGTACGAATTTACAGTTTTTTTTTTTTTTTTTTTTTTTGGGGGGGGGGATAATTTACGCCCCAAACATCGCATAAATGACAACATGAATGATGAATTATCTGTCAATGAATAATTACCTTTTGGTTCTGATGAAGATAAGAAGAACAAATAACAGTGACATTAAACTGTAGTCGAGAAAATAGTATTACAGAAAACATGCGAAACACAAATGGAAATAGCTGGTTCCACTTTAATTGTGCTCAAATTCAGTAACTTACACTTGATTTGGATGCCATAAAAATATGACCGTGCACCACAAAACCAAGAAAACGTCGCACGCCCTGATTTTACATGAGGACTCAAATCGGTGAAGCTGGTCAACCTTATCAATCTTAAGAGTTGTTCATATTTTCTGAAAGAGCAATTCTTCTCCATTGTTCTAAAATTTCGGATCGTAAATCAAATGGAAAATTGCGTTTTATACAGTTTTCTAGAACACTTTTTTTTTTGGGGGGGGGGTAGAATATGTAATCACGTATGCCTTGAAGGTCCCTTTTTATCATTTCTTAAAGATCATTTACCCAATCTTTTGAAAGGATAATGCTACTGCTTTAAAAGTTGTTATCAGTAATGAACACAATATGGTAGAATAGGCTCAATTTAAGCTTAATCTAATAATCGCTTAAGCGTTGCTATAGCATTTTACATCATTTTGTGTTTGTCCTATTCATTCCGCAGCTTATACCTCGGTTTGGTAAGATCAAGCGCTTGAATAGACCCTATGTATACTTTCAGAGCTTCTTTTCTCAATACACTTCAGACTGTGTGCATTTCTTCCAATATCTAGATCGGCTAGGAGAGTCCATTTGAACTGCGTTATACATCATTCTAAAGCTAAACGTCTGCTTTTTCATTTGTTTTGGCCTTACATATGTGACCCTGCACCTCAAAACAAACAGAAAGTCGCCAGACATGAAATTTTAGTTAAGAGCATATTCTGAAAGAACAGACTTTTAGTTTTAAAATGATGTATAACTCAAACCAGTTTGACTCTCCTAACCTATCTAAATATTGGAAAGAAGGCACACACTCAGGAAAAGTGTGAACTGAGAAAAGAGGCTCTGAAGTACAGTGTCTATTCAAGTGCTTAATCTTTTACCAAGCCGTGCTGGCTGTGCAATGAATGGGACAAAAATAGGATGTAAAAAACCGGAGTAACAACAATGAAGGGATTATTAAATTAAATTGAAATTAATCATGCCTTATCAACACATTCTGTCCTTAATTAATGCTAACTTTCAAAGCAGAAGTGTTATCCATTCAAAAGTTATAGGACTTGAGAGTGAAGAGTGTGTACAAGGTTTTTACGAAATGAACACGGGACTCTAAAAACATACTTAATCACACTATTTTGCCAAATAATGTTCCAGAAAAACGGCTAAAAAGCACACTTTTCTGCCCGTTTTATGATCCCAAATTTTAGCATAATGTAGAAAAAGACTTACTCTTTCAGAATATATGAAAAAGTCAACATCGGCTCGGTTGACCCTTTTCACCTATTTATTCAGTCCTAACACAAAATCAGTGTGTGCGACTTTTTGTTCGTTTTGTGGTGCACGGACACATATAATATTATTGTCTCTTTCTGGTGACCTTGTGTTGCTTTTGTGAGGCAGGTTCACATCCGGGTACAAGTAAATAAGAGCTATAGAGCACCTACATTCCCTTTGTGCATTGCGAAAGCAAAACACTGTTAGCTAAGCGATTAAAATCCAAACGAAGATGATGTTTCGTTCATGACGGCTATTCCCTAATGCAGTAATCTTATAGAGAAAGGATCAGACAATTTAGATTTATCACATAACAACGCAATTTAACTACACCAACGAACAACAAGTAACAACCACCACTTCTACCACTATCATCCAAATACAAGGCTCTATGTCATATTCTAGTAATAGTAATACAAATTTAGAACATAACTAGTTTCAATCCTCTTTCCAGTAAACACGTATCCATTTGCACAAAAGTAGGTCTTTGCGCTTGTAGTATATATACATTACCCTTTATATCTCCTTAAAGGGATTTTATAGTTTTGGTTGAGACCTAATTTCAGGTTTCCAACATTTTTTGGTGAGATAATGAGAAACATATATATATGAAAGAGCATGTTATTCCATGAGGAATTCAATGTTTATTTGATGAAAGTTGGTTTTGAAATGGCTGAGATTCCAAATCAGAGCGATTCTAATAAAGTGTGGGACCCACCTTTTATTACGATCGATTGGTTTTACTTTGTTTTTGGATGCTTCAGTCATTCCAAACTAAAAAAAAAAAATAATAATAATGGCAAATGGTGCGTATAGGTCTTCCTTTTTTTTTTTTTTAGAGGTGATATATGAAATGCCCTCCATCGATGTCATTTGCAATTACATGTATCATTCCAGGGGCCGCGGAACGTTTTTTTTTTTTTTTTTTTTTTTTTTCAGTGTGTGTGTGTGTGTGTGTGTGTGTGTATGTATGTGCGTAGGGAGGGGAGGGGGGGGGGCTGTGGCACCGGGTGTTAAGGTCAAGACCCCCGCTTGGACAAGAAGAATCTAAAGGCGGAATCTTTGGAAATTTAAATTCATGAGTGTTGTGAGTTTTTTTCGATTCCCCCCTTTTTTGGCGAAATAAAACGCGCGTGTGTGTGAGGGAGGGAGTGGGGAAGGCTGCAGTGCCCCCCCCCCCCCCGTTCCGCGGTCCCTGCCTTCAATGTATGAGCAATGGACATGATGATATACGATATAACAGCCATTAGAGCAAAATAATCAACGTTGGTGAAGATGATGGGACAAACTATCACTTCCGAGGCGATCTGGATGTAGCTTTCTTCCGACATGTCCGAAGCGCAGCTGAGGAAAGATAGCGTACACCGTTCAGATCGCCGAGGAAGCGATAGTTTGTTTCATCGCCTGAAACCAAAAGTTGATTATTTGTTTTATATTCCATATCTAGGGTCATAGATATTCCCATTTCATTCCAAATCTGAAACCGTCTAAGCTGTCTTTAGCTGTCCCCATAGTCTACGTTGTTTACTTTAGACGTGTGCGCGTAGATGGCGAAACAATGAATTTGGTCCGCGCACCGCGGCACCGTAATAAAAATGTGTGGCACTGTGGTCTATCACTTGACCCAAGTCAAATGATAGACCACAGTGCAACGCACTTTTATTTCACGCGTACTCAAAATTGTAAGTTATATCACGCGCTAGGACTGTGTGGACTAAGCGAGCTCAGCGAAACAAAATGACTATCATCATAGAGTGTAAAGAACTTTTCTTCTCAGGTGATGTGATGGGCAAAACTAAGCTTTACCACGTGATCAGCTCTTGACCAATCCTTTAGCAAGATGCTTAGTATGTGGAATATAAATATAAATAACTCACAAGAATGTTTTGTTTGTATGTTTGTTTGTTTTAGTCTCTACGGCAGCGACAGAACCTCTTACCAGCATGATGCCGAACCCGTGCCTTTATACGGGAGATGATTTTCCTTGTGATGCAGAAAATGGAGTTTGTGAGCATAATGGGGCTGATTACCAGTGCAGCTGCAAAACGGGATTTAGCCTAGAGAACGGAAATGTTACATGTTCACGTGAGTTAAAGTGCAGGACTCATTACCCTTTTGTTTCCTGTTTCGTTTTGCTTTTTCGTTACGTAAACTTACGCAACTAATGAGCCTTATAAGGAAAGGAAAGTTCAAAAACAACTTGAATGAGAACAAATAGACAAAAAAAAAAACAAAACACACAGCTTGAGGAGACATGAGTCTGATTTGTTTATCTTTAGAACTGAAATTCCAAACAAACATTTTTCGTTCTTATGTCTATTGAAAAGAATTGCTTTTTTAAAAATCAAATGTGTATGCACGTAAAACGATCGTCAATTTGTAAAGAGACGTCATACCCACATTATCAAAAGGCGATTTTGTGCTGATGTTATTGTTGTTGTTGTTGCTGTTGTTGTTGTTGTTGTTGTTGTTGTTTTTTTTTTGGGGGGGGGGGGGGTCGGGGAAGGCGGTGTAGGACTACATGAAGTAATACTTGCCGTCTATTGAAGCGGTATCTTGAGGTAGGTCCTAAGTTATTCACATTCATCTCATCTGCTCCAAGCAATGTTAATGATAAACACTTAATTCGATGAGGCAGCTCCATTGTCGTCATGGATTGTTTTGATTAGTCTTTCCTTTTCAAAGGTTGAAAGATGATGGTAACTAGTCTACAAAGATTACAATTAGGTCAAACGTCCATCGAGACGATGTTGAAATAAAACATTATGCTTCTTCATAATATTCTCTTTCAGCTTTCAGATGTCCTTCGACTTGGGAAAAAAAAATGTTGAGATTAATTGCACAGTTTCCCTATTTTAGTGTTAAATGCAATCTTAGCGTCACGTATAATCAGAATAATCAAAATTTCTGCATAATCTGGTGATACCAGAGCACACCTGCAGTCTCAACAAAATCATTAAAAAGTATCATCACACCAGATGGTCTGTGTTCCAAATGTTCATTTTTTTTTTTTTTTTTTTTTTTTTTTTACTATGAGCATGTGTGATGTTGCTGTCACGTTACCTGGGAACAAACGGGATTGAACAAGGTATTTAAAGGGAACACACACACGCACGCACAAACACACACACACACAAACACACACACACAACCTTACAAGACTGCGTACCAAACATGTGCAAACATGTATTTCCCATGCCATGTTTTGTCCAGCTGTTCTTCAATTTATTTGAATTTTAATGCATATCTCAGTTAGACATTGTTTTTGTCGAAACAGAATAATCGGACAACTCTAGCGACATAATCAGTATAATGTGGTATAAATATTCTTACGCGTCTTTTTAGATTTTGAAAGGCACTAACTCATGTGAAAGGTTTTCTTCACGAAAGTAAAAATAGTGACCGCCACATAACATGAGGTATAAACATGAGGTACATGTATGTATAGGCCTATGTAAAATCTCTCTCTCTCTCTCTCCCTCTCTCGCTTTATATATACATATGAAGAGTTTTATTGAAAAATGAGCTAAGCACCGTTTCTTACACGATTCAAAGTTAGTCCATGAACAGATTGAGCAAAATTAAACCTTTCCAGTAATACCTCACGTGAGACATAACAATGAACATTCTAGAAGTTATAGTTAAAATATCCTGCACTTGCTTTGCTTTTCAGCAGCTTTAATCATAAGTATCTAAACTAAGAAAGAATTGACTTAGCTCGTTTTGCGATGAAAGTCTTCATACATGATCCATCTCTTTCATTGCTTGTTAAACACTCATCAAGACATTGCTATTTATCTATTAATCTATCCTCTCGTATTCTTCTATAACCAGCCACGAGACTGTACAACATGTTAATCTCACCGTTCAATTTCGGGGTTCTCTTCGGCGTTGTTGTGGCAGTGTACGGTGTTGCGGTCTCCAGTCCGCTGATTGCTCGAGAGCTGAAATTTTGCTTCCATCTACTATTTGCCGTCCGAAAGAAAAAGGTGAGGACTCAAAATAACTATCGAAAGTTATGAATGCGGATTTTTTTTTTTCACTCTAAAACACTCGGTAACTTTTTAAAATTGACTCTCGGCTAACATGGAACGCATATAACGAAAAAAAAAAGAAAAAAAAAATCTTTGTCAGGTGTGTAGGAAATGTCTTTCCTTTTTTTTTTCAATCTTTTGTTTTCTTATCCCTGCTCGTTTTATCTGTAAATGCTCCCTGAAATATCTTTATCTGACATATTGTGTGAGAAAACTAACACCTTTCGATTTAACCTGCTATCAATCGCCACGAGTCGTTTGTTTTATCCACTATCAGTTCCGTTGATTGTACACGGAACGTCTAATCCATAGATTTGTTTTTTTCTAAAGCTTGCATGCATTTCAAAATCTACAAGTAGACAACAGACCAACGTGAACTATACATTATAGAATATTCATTCATATCAAACTCTTTGTTTGACGATTCATCATCTTGTTATCTTAAAGACTGTCTGACTTCGGAAATTAATCAGATATCACATGCAAGCAAACACGAAGAAGGGAAACAAATATTAGTTTTCCACCTATCACGATTCTTTCTTTTTAAGTTTTGGTCAGTCTCTCACAATCAGGGCAATTATACCTGATTTGAAACATTTAAGTCCCTCTCATTTTCAGGGGCCATGAAAGGGCAGCTATGTCCTTGCTTTCACACTTCATGTATATAGTATAGGCGCAAATCTTACACCGGCAACATGCACATTCATAAAGTGCCCAAACGTGTTTCGTCACTCTTCCACAGAAACATACACTCTCACATACACTGGAAGTCAGTGACACACTTACTTCATCTCAGCCAAACACCTCATTATCTTCTGCAGACACAAACACACACACATAAAACAGTAGTTGTCATTATATCGAGTTATTTTCTCTACTATTTATTATGAATATAGTATCCATAGTATATAGTAGTGCACCTGACAAACATCTGGCATCTTCTGTATTTTTTTCTTCTGCGTTATGACTATAGTATATATTTTTGCTGTTCTCCTCAACGTTGGTACTAAGAAACGAGTTGAAATATTGCGATTTCTATATTGAACTGCACGTTATAAGTTTTTTTTTCACAGTTTTGTATGTAATTGGAGCTATAATGTCTCTTTAAGGTTATAAACCAACCCAAAGACAAACCAAACGCAATTGACACTGAAGTCTTCGCACAAAATACCATTTCGTAGATTTAGTTTTGCAGTACATGTGAAAATGGTATTGAATAAAATAAATAGTTTCGTCCTTCATCTAAAATGTCACGATTTATCCATTTCAATTAAGAGAACCCAAACCCAAAGAACAATGTGCATTGAGTAAAAGCTGCAACATTAGTATAACACATCAGTGAAAGTTTGAGGAAAATTGGACAATCGATGCAAAAGTTATGAATTGTTAAAATGTTGGCCTTGGAACCGCTGGATGAGGAGACGACTAGAGGTTATGACGTTATGTGTGGACAACAATATAAAGAAACTATAAAGAAAATTACGCAGAAATTCACTTTTCTAGCATATTGTGGTGAAAGACCACTTTCAGAAAGCAGGGGGAATAATTGCTACAATTAGCATAATTATGTCAGTCAGTATCAAGATGATGGAATGTGTAGTTTTTATGAAAACATGATTTTTTGTTTTTAATTCCCTTTATATTATCTTTATAATGTTGTCCACACGTACGTCATAATCTCTACTGCAGTCTCCTCATCCAGCGGCTCCAACACCAAAAGTCTTAACATTCAAAACTTTTGCATCGATTGTCCCGATTTTCCTCAAACTTTCACTGATATGTTCTACAAAATGTTGCTGTTTTCACCCAATCCACACTTCTCTTTGGGTTTGGGTTTCCTTGAATTAATTGCAGAAAGACGTAAATCATTTATGTAAGAACTCATTCGAATGGGAACAGAGCTACTATGCACATATTGCGTTTGATCTTTAATTAATGAAGACTACTACTGAATGCATTTTGTTTCGGGTAACGAAAAAGTACAGCAAAGGAGAACCACGTTTCCTCTTTTTTATGTATATCACTCTTTTACATTTGTGGCCGTGCACCTCAAAACGAACATAAAGTCGCACACACTGATTTTGCGTGAGGACTGAAAATAAGTGAAATGGGTCAACCTAGCCGAACTTGACTTTTTCATATTTTCTGAAAGAGCGGGTCTTCTTTTAAATTATGCTAAAATTTGGTATTATAAAACGGGCAGGAAAGTGTGTTTTTTTTTAGCAGTTTATCTCGAACATTTTTGGTAGAATAGTGTGATTAGGTGTGTCTTTAGAATCCCTTTTTCATTTCTGAAAAACCTTGTCCACACTCTTCACTTTCAACTCTAATAACTTTTGAAAGGATAGTGCTATATACTGCTTTGAAAGTTGGCATTAATTATGGAGAGAATGTGTTAATGAGGCATGCTTAATTTCGCTATATGGTGATAATCCCTTCATTGTTGTTACTCTGGTGGTTTACTTCCTGTTTTTTGTCCCATTCATCGCACAGCCAGCACGGTTTGGTAAAGATTAAGCGCTGGAATATACACTGTACTTCTGAGCCTCTTTTCTTAGTTCACACTTTTCCTGAGTTTGTGCTTTCTTTCCAATATTAATAGATTTTAGATAGGTTAGGAGAATCCATTTGATTTGAGTTATACATCATCTTAAAGCTTAAAGTCTGCTCTTTCAGATTATGGTCTTAACTAAAAATTCATGTCTGACGACTTTTTTTTTTTGAGGTGTAGGGTAACATTTATTCACTCCTTTATCTTTATTCACTCCCTCCCCTCTTTCCTCCCTTACGTTATTTGTGACCGTGCATACAACAAAACGAACAAAAAGTCGCACACACTTGAGGATTGAAAATAAGTGAAATGGCTCAACCTAGCCGATCTTGACTTTTTTATATTTTCTGAAAGAGCAAGTCTTCGTTTACATTATGCTAAAATTAAGGATCATAAAACGGGTTGGAAAGTGTGTTTTTTAGCAGTTTATCTCGAACATTTTTGGTAGAATAGATGTGATTAGTTGTGTCTTTAGAGTCCCTTTTTCATTTCTGAAAAACCTTGTACACACTCTTCACTTTCAAATCTAATAACTTTTTAAAGGATAGTGCTACTGCTTTGAAGGTTGGCATTAATTATGGACATAATGTGTCAATGAGGCATGCTTAATTTCAGTTTAATCTCATAATCCCTTCATAGTTACTCGGTTTTTTGTCCCATTCATCACAGAGCCAGCACAGTTTGGTAAAGATTAAGCGCTTGAATCGCCACTGCATTTCAGAGCCTCTTTTCTCAGTTCACACTTTTCCTGAGGTTGCATGTGCTTTCTTTCCAATATATACATAGGTTAAGAGAGTCCATTTGATTTGAGGTATACATCATTTTAAAGCTGAAAATCTGCTCTTTCAAAATATGGTCTTAACTGATAATTCATGTCTGGCGACTTTTTGTTTGTTTTGTGGTGCAGGGTCACATTTGTTCTTTTTTCCTCTCTCTCTCTCTCTCTCTCTTAGGAAAGTGTGAAATTCGTACCGGTACCGATGTACAAGCTGGTCAGATTGTCGCATGAAATGGTATGAAGTGCGGCGATCAGGACGGTGAGCAGGAATGTTGTGGTTCGTGCAAAAACTATTCCTGCATATACACGAGGTTCTATGGTCTAATCCTGTTTGCTGTTAAACATCTTGTACAGGATACACAACCCTAATTGTACTCAAATGTGCATATAGACCTCAGCGTATTCTTTAAGAAACTTAAATGGGTAGTTGAAAGACCAATACTGCTATATGGAAATTTCAATTCGTTTTTATTTAAGATTCGAATAAAATTAATCAGCAAAGAGAAAGGAAAAGAGTTTCATGAAAACCAAATGTGATGCTCACATGAAAACAACACAAAATTGAATTTCAGAGCTTCAATTGTATTTCAATAGCAAGCAATGAATCTGGCCAAGAGAAGAGATACGGACAGCTCATCATAGCTGTATATTATCTTAACGAAGTTGAGTAAGCCTATATCCATGTTGCCAGTGCGTTTGAATGATACAGATGTACGCACATACGCTGCTTGTGTATTTTCCAAATTATTGCGTCCTATGCATCGATAATAATGAGAAGTGCAGATTAAGCATAAACCAACTATTTCAAAACGCCCGGTTTATGTGACGGAGTACACGCTGCATTATCTATTATGACATTGTATGAGATAATACATCGTTGAATGTTACATTTTCTCTCGAGTGAACCCGTCAAAAGACTACGCAATGCTTCAATTTTGAGGAGTCTGTATGATTTTTTTTTTTAATGTCTGTATATACACTTGGTAAAAAGCTGTCATATGAGGAGCTTATTTTTTTTTATGGCAAAAACTGAAGTTCCTGCTGAGTTGGACACTATTTGAACTGAAATGCACAGTAAGAAGTATTATCCTTATACGGAGACATCATTTTGAATTTAACTACTTGCAGTCCATTCTTGTTAATTTCAGATACTTGCGATTAAAGTTATTAAAAGTATAAAAGAATGCTTGGTATTTCCAGTCATCATTACAGTAATATTCCTTATAACGCAACATGTGAGGTCTAAGGTATACGTGTATTTTATTTCATCTGATGTGAAACTTCCAGTGTAATTTAATTACATGTTTAAAAGTGACGTTCAATCCTTTTTTGTGACCTAACGGTTGATTTGTTTTTCTTTGGGTATAACATAACCGTATCAAATTCATCTAAAGATGCATAATTTCTATGATATCATACAGTCATGGCATCAGTGTTTCAATAAACCAAAGCTCTACTGAGTGTATAGACCGCAACAGTATCTGTATAATGCATTTATATAATAAACTGCACTTGAAGTATGCGTATGGTTGTGTTTACGAGCACGTTATTTGAAAGTGATTTGTTTTCGAATCGCCAATGATGATCCTAATGGTCAAAGACTACATATTCTGACGTCGCGTGTGTTTCTTTTGTTGTTTATGGATATGTAAAACATTCTACCCGTGTGTATATATATATACACATACAAACACACATATTATAGAAGACACTATAGCATACATTTATTTTCACGGAACGATCATGGGAATAGAACGATGGAGAATGTTTTGCAACGGCAGATATTACAATGTTTATTTTTGAAAGAAAAAAATAAAAAACATACCCAACACCCAGATAACTGATCCAAACACCGTAACGAGTTACATGTTGAGAGCTGGATCCAGCAGGACTGCCTTATGAGAGGTTTATTCTTTAAGTAACTAATTTGACTTCTTTGTATCGGGGTTCCGTTGTGAAAGTAGTTAGTAGAGGATGGTGATGTATCCGTGGAGTATGTACTATGTGTGTCTTGTTTGTGACTGTGCTGGTTAACTCTTTATGTGCCACGTTTGCAAATCCGACTCATTCGATGGCGTGCCAACGCCAAATCGCCCAAATCGATCGATAATTCGCCAAATGCAAAGTGCAATGAAAGCTTTTCTCGCAGTTCCACTCCTGCCACATGTAGCACGTATCTTATGTGGTGATTGTCTATCAACCAGTATTCCCTAGTGGTTTTGCTAGTGATGTCTAGTTTCTGTCACTATTTTTCTGTGCAAAAGTCATGCCTTTTCAATAATGTAGATATTATTTTTGTTGGTCATTTTTAAGAAAAACAATCGTAAATTTGTCATGCAATTTACATCAAATCAAAGCTTGACATTTTCTCTGCAACTTTGCGCATTCCATTCCAATGGTAACAAAATGTATCAAAGTTACTTATAGATTTGAAAAACAGAATGTTTTCCCAAAGCATGACCATACATTGCTGTCTCAAAATAATGTGGCACACAGGAGTTTACACCATGGCACATGAAGAGTTAAATGTAGTTGGAGCCTGTGCTGGCTACGGGGACCCCTGACTTGGCGTAGCATTTGCTCTTGTTATTATTGTAGAGAGATTGGTGGGGAGATTACCCTATAGTGAGTAGTCGACAAATCTGGACTTGATTCTTTTTTTCTTTCAAAAGTGGCACGCGGCAGTTATCTCATAATTATTATTGTGAATGCTTTTCCGTGTTTTTGTGTGATGTGATTTCATGACATGTAATACCATTTTATAGAACGTAATTAATTTCCATGGCTCTTGTTATGGTGGGACTCCACTGCATATGCAGGGAGATATTTCCGTTGTGTTGTATTGTGTTGTGTTGTATTGTATTGTATTGTGTTGTCTTGGTTGTGTGTTCATTAGTGCGCCATTGAGAATTATACTTTCACAGGTATGATATATACTTCGTCTGATGGCAAATGCTATAGTTTTCAATAAAAACAAAAATACAAAAAAAAAATCTGATATATACATTTATTGATTTACTGACTGTAATTGGTAAATAGACATAAAAAAACTGACCAACAGCTCCGGCAGAAAAGGTTCAGCATACAACACAATACAGGGAACGTATTTTACATTCAAACAGAAATAATTACACACACAAACATGTCTATGTGGAGAAGTAAATTGAAGACAGAAATACGGAATCCATAAACTCTCTGCGAGCTTCAATTGTTGGTTGGCTCGGTAAACCCTATATCCCTTCTTGGCACGGGAAGGGTTAAGCGAAATCAAACGATTACGATAGACATTAAAGGGATGGTACAGTACTGGTGGAGATGAGAATTGGACTTTTAACTTTTTGCGAGATACCAAGAAAACACTTATGGTCAATAGCACAATCAGGGTATGCAATTGTGTAACAGGGCAAAAATGAAAAAAAAATTGGTGAAAATGCTTTTTTTTTGTTGTTTGTTGTAGCTGAGTGTTAAAATTTTCATTTCATGTAAAGAAAGAGTCAAAATTTTGCATTAAACTGCGCATAAATTAGCATTTAAATTAGGGGTGTCGAATTACATTGAAATGAATAATATCTTGGAAAAATTCATTAAAAAAAAGGAGAATGTTTTTTTCATCTGATATTGCTGTTAGATATTTCTGATAAATATCCCTTTCATTCACCACCAGCACATAGCCATGACATATCACAAAATATGAATGAATTTCATATTTTCACTTCTCGAAATGGACGATCAATTTTGTAGGCATTATTTTGAATTCAAATAAAACCGCTTTTACATATTTTATCATATTTCACTTTTGCCAAAGAGTGAAGGGGCGAAACTTTCAGGAATAGGTAACAGACATATAGTGGCCATTATTTCAAATTTTTTTTTGAAATTAGGGCTGGTACTTTGGAAGATATTATATTTTTCATCAAAAAATCATCTGTACAGTTTGACCTTGAATGTGCGCACAGTGTTTGGATCAATTCTCATATTTGTAAACACAGATAGAAGAATGAATGTGAGATTTATGATGACTTGAGTTGATATCCAAGCTGTGACACTCAAACAATGACATATTTAGCCAAAATACTATGTTTTTGCTTATGATATCTTTAGAAATTGAATAAGCATTGAAATATGAACACTGAACACTTATCATATGACCTTCATGCAGTATAACATGGGCATGTATCGCACTTTTTTATGCTCAGCAATTTGTAAAAATATAAAAAAAATAAGTTCCTATTGCTCAAATTTGCTCAAATTTTCACACAATAGATTTCTACATATGTACAATTCATGGTTCAAAAAACAAGGATATTCAATAAGGGGAAAAGATTCTTTAAAGTAGTCAAGTTAGGATATACCTCGCTGAAAATACTGAAAAACGGCTGCACTTATTTTACTCAGCATTTGAAAATGGCTCAAAACTCAAAACTGGCTGAACATTTATTGGCAAACAGTACACCATATTGTAGTGTGTCTTCAGTACTTTCAGGAAAAGCAGAAAAATAAGCTGTTTCTCCATGTTTAGCTGTACAGCATGGGTTAAAAGGTCACAATGTCACAAAAATAAGCCAGCATTACACTCCTACCAGGATGGGACTTCAGACCTTCTCACTTTCTCCAGCTGAAAGAACCACTGTTTTTTATTGCATGCAAGCAATGCCAGGAAAAAAATCCATTAATTTGATACCAAACACATAGTGGTAGACTTAAAATATGGACCTCAAATCTTGATTTTACGTAGGTTGTAAAACGCTTTTTTTGACGCATTACATGGGTTTTGGGGGACTTTTTGGTAATTAATCTTTAATAATTAACAGTAAATGAGAAGAAATTAGCTATTGTCTTACCACATGTGATTACTGATGTCTTAGCATGCTGCATGTGAATTTTTAAGTCAGTTGGTGCATTCTTTTAGAAGTTACAATTTTTTAAAGTGAGAAAGTCATGATTGCATACCCTGATTGTGCTTATATGTACTAATATGATATAGTACAGAACATACCATTTGAAGAGGAATTCAAAGTTTGTTTGAAGAAAATCGGGTTTGGAATGACTGAAACATCCAAAAACAAAGTAAAACAAAGCGATCGTAATAAACTGTGGGTCCCTAACTTTATTAGAATTGTCTTTTTTGGATATCTCAGCCATTTCAAAACCAATTTCCATCAAATAAAAGTTGAATTCCTCATAGAATTACATGCTCTTCCATATTTCATAAGAGGTTTCTCATTATCTCACCAAAAAAATTTTAGAAATCTGAAATTAGGTCTCAACCAAAACTATACGATCCCTTTAAGGGAAGGACACGCAGAAAGAAAGAAAGAAAGAAAGAGAGAGAGAGAGAGAGAAGGGGCAGGTGTAAAGTCACATAGATGGTTCACATTCGCACTCAAGATAATAGGAAAACGTACAGAACAAAATTCAATGAAGATGTTATTACTCACTTATAAACGCACTGAACTTGATGAGTCCACACACACACAAAAAAACAACCTCTATGAATGTCAAATAAACGCTCTGACACAAAGAAATCATTTAATTCCGTACTTATTAGGTTACAGAACTAAGAATAAATTAGGCCAATAAATAAGCGTTTAGGCTACATTAAAGAAATCAAACTGAGTGCATTCAAGTTTAAATACGTGTGTATCCATGACGTTTCACGCGTGTACCTGGTATGAAATTTCAGCGCTAAAAATCACATCGACTATTAAGTTATTAGCCATACTTACATATTGCTATTCCTTTCCCAACTTGCTTTACAACCAGCAAAGGTTCTCTCTGGTAGAGAGAAACAAGAAAAAAAAAGGTCTGTGAGATCAGACTAACCTCACAGAACGACCTTAGCTGCATAACGGGAAACCCCGCAGTCCTTACTACAAAAGACCATCGTATCCTCATCTTTCTTTTGCCGGCGCCTGCAAGGCAGTCATCTGTATTTATATAACCGGCTGTCCTTGCAAGTTCTCCAACTTCCTTCGGCTATCTTCGCAAGCACTGTTTCTTCAACTAACACAAATATTATAATCTTAGTACACAATAATAGAGAAGATGTCGGCGACTCAAAAAAAAAAAAAAAAATCGGGGAATAACGACAGGGCGGGGAGTGGCCATCATAAGGTGGGCTCTTCCACCACTGTCGCTCCGACTAACATTCAAGTTTACGGAAACGCAGATTCGGTAAATGAACCTCCCAAAAAGGATACAACTTAAATGCGGACAACCTCCAAAACCATACATACCAAGAAGCCGGACAGAGTTGAGAAAGATAAGGACGCCCATAAACCCACAAATCTACCTCCCCAAAAGCCGACCTGGATTGCAGCGTTCGGGGGAGAAAGTGCAGAAAACAAGCGGGAAAAAAATTCGACCAAAAAACACACACACACACACACACACACACACACACACACAAAATGACTGATCCTCCCAAGAACTCGAACATTGTTCCGGAGAAAGATGGGAAAAATCAGGACGGCCAAAACAAAGGTTCACAAGAAGTAAACAACATTACACACTTGTACGACACGCACGTAGAAGACGCACTTTTTGCCGAAATTCAACATGGATGCCCACTATCACGGAGAAAACTCTCAACAATCGGTAGACAATCTAGCCCGGGTAGTTCTAAGCCAGTTCCGCCTATCCCTCTTTCGGGGCCATCAGAGGCGGCAGCTTGGAATCAAGGACATGGCTACCAAGTTATAGCATAATCATTCAAATCTTGAACTGGGACATCAGCTGAATGTGATCACGTGTATGAAAATAGAAGAGACACAGATGGCAGTCAGGGTCGAGCAGTCCTCCTGAGGTATCAAAGGGGGAAAATGAAGATCTTGAACAATCTGGGACATCAGCTGAACGTGATCACGTGCATGAAAATGGAACAGATACAGGTGGCAGTCAGGGTTTGAGAAGCCCTCCTGAGGTATCAAAGGGGGAAAATGAAGATCTTGAACAATCTGGGACATCAGCTGAATGTGATCACGTGCATGAAAATGGAACAGATACAGGTGGCAGTCAGGGTTTGAGAAGCCCTCCTGAGGTATCAAAGGGGGAAAATGAAGATCTTGAACAATCTGGGACATCAGCTGAATGTGATCACGTGCATAAAAATGGAACAGATACAGGTGGCAGTCAGGGTCTGAGCAGGACGTCCTCCTGAGGTATCAAAGGGGGAAAATGAAGATCTTGAACAATCTGGGACATCAGCTGAACGTGATCACGTGCATGAAAATGTAACAGATACAGGTGGCAGTCAGGGTTTGAGAAGCCCTCCTGAGGTATCAAAGGGGGAAAATGAAGATCTTGAACAATCTGGGACATCAGCTGAATGTGATCACGTGCATGAAAATGGAACAGATACAGGTGGCAGTCAGGGTTTGAGCAGTCCTCCTGAGGTATCAAAGGGGGAAAATGAAGATCTTGAACAATCTGGGACATCAGCTGAATGTGATCACGTGCATGAAAATGGAACAGATACAGGTGGCAGTCAGGGTTTGAGAAGCCCTCCTGAGGTATCAAAGGGGGAAAATGAAGATCTTGAACAATCTGGGACATCAGCTGAATGTGATCACGTGCATGAAAATGGAACAGATACAGGTGGCAGTCAGGTTTTGAGCAGCCCTCCTGAGGTATCAAAGGGGAGAAATGAAGATCTTGAACAAGCTGGGACATCAGCTGAATGTGATCTCGTGCATGAAAATGGAACAGACACAGGTGGCAGTCAGGTTTTGAGCAGCCTTCCTGAGGTATCAAAGGGGGAAAATGAATATCTTGAACAAACTGGGACATCACCGGAATGTGATCACGTGCATGAAAATGGAACAGATACAGGTGGCAGTCAGGTTTTGAGCAGTCCTCCTGAGGTATCAAAGGGGGAAAATGAAGATCTTGAACAATATGGGACATCAGCTGAACGTGATCACGTGCATGAAAATGGAACAGATACAGGTGGCAGTCAGGGTTTCAGAAGCCCTCCTGAGGTATCAAAGGGGGAAAATGAAGATCTTGAACAAACTGGGACATCGGCCGAATGTGATCTCGTGCATGAAAGTGGAACAGACACAGGTGGCAGTCAGGTTTTGAGCAGCCCTCCTGAGGTATCAAAGGGGGGGAAATGAAGATCTTGAACAAGCTGGGACATCAGCTGAATGTGATCTCGTGCATGAAAATGGAACAGACACAGGTGGCAGTCAGGTTTTGAGCAGCCTTCCTGAGGTATCAAAGGGGGGAAATGAAGATCTTGAACAAACTGGGACATCAGCGGAATGTGATCACGTGCATGAAAATGGAACAGATACAGGTGGCAGTCAAGGTTTGAGCAGCCCTCCTGAGGTATCAAAGGGGGGAAATGAAGATCTTGAACAAACTGGGACATCGGCTGAATGTGATCTCGTGCATGAAAGTGGAACAGACACAGGCGGCAGTCAGGTTTTGAGCAGCCCTCCTGAGGTATCAAAGGGGGGAAATGAAGATCTTGAACAAGCTGGGACATCAGCTGAATGTGATCTCGTGCATGAAAATGGAACAGACACAGGTGGCAGTCAGGTTTTGAGCAGCCCTCCTGAGGTATCAAAGGGGGGAAATGAAGATCTTGAACAAGCTGGGACATCAGCTGAATGTGATCACGTGCATGAAAATGGAACAGACACAGGTGGCAGTCAGAGTTTGAGCAGCCCTCCTGAGGTATCAAAGGGGGAAAATGTGCAACTGATAGATGATGACTACTAGTATGTTCCCGGGTATGCGGATGTAAGTGAAGATAGTGACGATGAAGAGTTTATCCCACAAAAATCCTGGAGAAAGCCCGTAGAGCATGCTTCATCAAATCACAATAACGCACCGAAGGGAGAGAGTGAGCAACTTCAACAAACTGAGACATCAGCGGAATGTCACATGTGTCGTCAGCCATTGGGTGAGTTGGCGCAAGTATCACCAAATCACACCGATTCCGAATGTGAGCAACAGGCCAGTAAAACTGATAAGGGGACAAGAATGCATACACACAAACACAAACAGCGAACAATTGTGGGACAAAGGCTCGTATGACCCAACTGAAGCAACACAACTGGTACGCAATTCATCAAAGGCATTCCACTACAGGGGATCGGACAAATCGGGAATGAAGGATGCTTTTTCTGTCTACCTAGAAAACGAAGAAAATGCAACTAACCACATACCATACTACATCGGGAATAGAGCGAACATCCTCTTTGAAGGAGCATCAAGTAGTACATACTACCATCTGCAGAATATCAAATATTTTGTACACATGCTACCAGACCCAAATCAAATCAAATCAACTACAAGCCGTCGCAGAGGATGCTAGTGACAGAGTGGTAGAGGCAGAACTGCGAGCACTCTGTATAACTCATAAAATTATAACATGAATCATGTGATCCATAACATTCAACAAAATCTTCTCATCTGGAAGGAAGATGTTGTATCTATGGCTGATGAATTTTCAATTCTTCCCGACGTGCTCTGTTCAAGGAAGAACCAGATCCAGACAAGCGTGCCATCACTATTTAGACAATGAAGCTCATTTGTTGCACTATTCTTCAAATTTTGGAAAGGCAGTGTAAAGACTAACTTCCCGGGGGGGGGGGGGGGGAGGGGGGAGGGGGGAGTACATTTTTCCTTGTCCTGAAGATTATCACAAAGTTCATGTTTTTTATTATTTTTTTTTCCATTCGGCAAAGGAGAAAAGAATAAGGCCCAAACGTTTTCTTTTTGTAGGAAATATGTCCTGTATGTATAATTGTTCATCAATGCCAATATCAGTTATGATTTATCAAGCTGGAAAGTGATCATAATCTACACATTAGGCCCTACCTGTGTTTCTAGTTAACAAACTGTTTGTATAGCACAGGTTGAAGGTGTCCCTGTGTTAAGACCAAGGTCTTATGAGAACGTGTGTCTGTATAATACGTCGAGATGCGCTGTATAATACAGTTGATATCCTTCATAATAAACGACCTCTCTGCTTGGTGTTAACAGAGACGTCATTCCTGAGACATGGTGTGGGAATTGGTTTGTCTTGATGTGCTGGTTTATTGTGACGTGTGTGCCCGTCTGTGTGCGAGACCTGCAGGACCCGCGTGAAATACCACACTCTCTAACAACATCCAACGACCCAACACCACCCATTCACTATGGACAAGAGACTAAGGTGGGAAAAAAAAAAAGGATTCAAGCAATACATTGTATTGTGAACTCAAAGTACAGACACAGCAACGCGCGTGTACGCACGTACAGGCCTTATACTACATATGTTCGACCGATTCAATATCAGCGTTGACAGTGTCAGTGTAAAATGGTGGGGGATGGTGACACAAACACTGCTACCAATATTTTTGTTACTAGTATGTGTAGCGAGCTAGGTGGTAGAATAACTTTGCTTATGCCTGTTCCCTGCTGCAGAGATATCGCATATCTTAAATGTCGTGTGGAAATCTTAGTATGGAGGTTGGCATCAATAATACAAACCTTGTAATATAAGAACACGGCTGACGGCACTCATGGCAGACACTACGAGACAAGTAAAAACAGCCAACGAAGTATGGCAGGATGTCTTGGTTCTAGGAACACTACCCCCTGGAAAACCACCCTCCGGATAACTACCACCCGGATAATTACCCCCCAGGACAATTCCCTCCAATGGCAACTACCCCCGGACAACTACCCTCCAAGGGCAATTACCCTCCAGGGTAATTACCCCCTACGACAACTACCCCCCGGACAACTACCCTCCTAGGGCAATCACCCCCTTGGGCAATTCCCCCTTAGGAAAACTACCCCCTGGATAACTACCCCTGGATAACTACCCCCTCGGATAACTACCCCCTGGATAACTACCCCCCGGAAAACTACCCCCTGGGTAACTATCCCCCGGAGAACTACCCCCTGGGTAACTACCTCCCGGAGAACTACCCCCTGGGTAAGTACCCCCAGGATAACTACCCCCCGGATAACTACCCCCGGATAACTACCCCCGGATAATTACCCCCCGGATAATTACCCCCCGGATAATTACCCCCCCCCCCCCCCCCCCCCCGGATAATTACCCCCCGGATAATCATCCACCCCCCCCCCCCCCCCCCCGATAACTACCCCCCCTCCAGATAATTACCACCAGGATAATTATCCCCAGGTTAATTACCCCCTCATCCGAAAACTAGACCCCAGATAACTTCCACCCGACAACTACCCTCTCCGATGACTTCCCATGGATGATTACCCCGGATAAATAGGAATACAACTCCCCCTCCCCTATAACTATCAAGAGGAAAATTACCCCCAGGACAGTGCACCACGCCAATTACCCCCTGGGTAACTACCTCCCGGGTCATTGCCCCCACCCCCACCGCCAATCTTACTTTTAATAAAAAGAATATCACTACTACAGGAAACGAAGTTCTTTGTATTATTTGCCAGGAATCACGGAGATGCCATACTGATACATCATCTTATGAAAACAACATCTTAAGGATTTACGATTTGTATCGTTTCCATTTAGGACGATTTATGTACAAGCTTACTTTCTCCCTCTGTATTTTGACTCTATGTTCATAAAAAAACGAAGCTGTCCCTTCATATCCTTCCCGGTAATCCAGTAAATGTCAATGCCTTTAACCAAAACTATTTTCGCTAAATCTGTATTTTCTTTTACTGTTCCGAAATTTTGGATTTCTCTTGATAGTATAGTATAAAAAAAGTTTTAAGTTTGAATGCCTTTACCATTGAACTAAAGACATTTTGAAGAAAATGTTACACTTCAGAATGAGTTAAACTTTTTGCAATATTTTTTAACCACAATCGTCTATCGTTTACCACAACTCCATGTTACACTTCTTTATTTTGAGGAGCTTATATCTCATGCCTCACGTGCCCTGGTTTTGACCCATCATCTTCCTCTTCCCTCTCGCTTTTCTCTGTCCACCGTGAAGGTAGTCTATTCCTGTCATTCATAACTTACCTTTCCTCTTTCTCTCATTACAAGGGATTTATCTCGTGTGTGTTCATGTGCAGTGCACTCACATTAAAACGAAATGCTCAGGACCGGCAGTTTTTTTTTGTTTTTTTTTTTCGTTTTAGCGAAATTTCGTTATAACCGAACAAATATAATATGCAATGTATAACGAAAAGAAGGAAACCACGCATAAAAAAAAATTACGTTTGTTGAATCCTCATCATACGCTGGAAAGCTATGTGAAATGGGAGATTACCTTTTTAATTACGTTTAAATATTACATTTTAAAAAGAGCATAAAGTTGTTTGTGTTGTCACACATGTGTAGAAAATGACGGTGTACGATTTGGTTACAGTTCGCTATTCCAAAGGTTCTTTTCTTACTAAAGTACGTTACTCCGAAGGCTCCTTATTCCGAAGTTTCGCCATCCCCAGGATTCCGATGGTTTGTTTATGTGAAAGTTCGCATTTCCGCAGAATCATTATTCCGAGAGTTCATAATTTAGATCAAAATAATATATTGTTCATTTTCCGAAGGTTAGTTGATCTGAAAATGAAATGAGGTTCGTCATTCTGAAGGTTTATGAATAAAAAAAAAGAGAAAGGTTCACTATTCAGAAAGTCCGTTGTTCCGAAGGCTTTTTCATCCGAAAATGAAATAAGGTTCGTTATTCCGAAGATATTTTGTTAATGAAAAAAAAAATGAGAAAGGCTTGTTATTTCGAAGATTTATCTATCTTAAGACGATTATAAGAATTGCAATTCTTAAGTTTTGTTGTGTACTCTCCTTTTTCCACCATGGATTAACGATACTTTTTGTAATGTTCCAATTAACGAACGTTTTGAATTCCTGTCATTTTCGGACTAACGAACCGTATAAGAATAAGAATAAGGACTATATTTTATTATCGGATTAACGAACCTTTGGAATAACGCCAAAATATGCTTAATAACAAACCCTCTTTCATTTCCGAACTAACGGACATTCAGTTGTATCAGAATCTGTGTGTTTTGTATTAAAGGACTTCGGAACAATGAAACAAACCTTATCTGTATTCAGATTATTGTATTACAATAACGCAAGTTCCCCTCGGAAACTGTGCGTGATACACGGGAGTGAACATTCAATGATGCGTTCGCTCATGCAGACTGAGATGCTTTAAAAATGCTTGTTCCGCTATGCATTTTCGAATGCGATCCGCATTTCGTTATAATGGAGCACATTTCTTTTGTTTTTCTTTGTTCGTGGCGCTCAGAAAAGACTTCGTGATAACGAAAATTTTGTTATAACCGTCTTCGTTATAAGCGCATTTTGTACCATAGACTTTAATGGCGATAATTTTGGGACCAGAAGTTTTGCTTCGTTATGACGAAATTTCGTTATAACCGTGTTCGTTGTAACGGGAGTGCACTGTATCTTTATTTGTGTACTTCGTCTCTGTCTTAATGTGCTTTCTTTGTATTGTTTCATCAGTTTTGTAACTATTTTACTGTTATATCGTTAACGCTCATTTCAGAATTGCCCTACTGCATTATTGGGCATTAACAACTAGTATATCAAGGATGTGGGAAGAGATTGTCACCTCCTTGGTATGATCACCGCAGAGCATTACCTCCCTTGACAATTACTCCTTATTAAAATTAAGCTCCAAACAATCACCCCTCTTACAATAACTCTCCTCCAGAAAAGTACGTCTCTCATTGTTATTTTCGAACAACGTTTGCTATTTGAATTGAAAAAAAAAAATCATATCATCTGGTTTTGGTCGAGACCTAACTTCAGGTTTAACATCTTTTGGGTGAAATAATTAGAAACCCCTTACGAAATATTAAAGAGCATGTTATTCCAAGAAGGATTCAAGTTTTTGTGAAAAAAAATACTCTTGAAATGGCCGGGATAAAACAGAGCAGCCCTATAATGTAAAAAGGATTCTGTCAACTACAACTCTCTAGATCTATTCAAAAAGATCTTGCAGGACAAAAGACTTCGTTAACAACTAGGGGTGTTTTGTAAAAAAAAAAAGAAATACCGTTAAACTCGTAATATTTTACTCTTTCTAATGAGACTAACTTATATTTGAACTGGATTTCCTCTAAAAGTGTCGACAACATTTAATTTGAAAACTAGCACAATTCTACTTGTATGTAAAACAAGCTGTAATTTTACTCTTAGGACAGATTAGGGCACCGTTTGATAAAAGTTGCCAGTTATGACATCTTGTTAGTCTCTAATAATTTCAATAAAACCATGGGTTCTGCTTGATTGATAAGCTTGAGTCACTGACTTGTTACCATGGACCTGCTTTGATCGACCTCCAACGATTGGTAATTGTGTGGAACTGACAGCTTGTCAGGACTGATAACTTTCATAAAACCGTGCCCGGATCCTATCAGAAATTATGGCTTTATATCGAAGGGTCCCTCTGTAATGTTAAGGGAATATGAATTGCAGTGAAATCAACTCTCCTTTTCTTATGTTTATCGTCTTATGTGTTATAACGGTAGAAAATGACAAGCCAAAAGAGTAAATGTGACCGTGCAACTCAAAACGAACATAAAGTCGCACACACTGATTTTGCGTGAGGACTGAAAATAAGTGAATGGGGCAACCTAGCCGAACTTGACTTTTTCATATTTTCTGAAAGAGCGGGTCTTCTTTTATATTATGCTAAAATTTGGTATTATAAAACGGGCAGGAAAGTGTGTTTTCTTAGCAGTTTATCTCGAACATTTTTGGTAGAACAATGTGATTAGGCGTGTCTTTAGAATCCTTTTTTCATTTCTGAAAAACCTTGTCCACACTCTTCACTTTCAACTCTAATAACTTTATAGTCCTACTGCTTTGAAAATTGGCATTAATCATGGACAGAATGTGTTAATGAGGCATGTTTAATTTCAGTTTAATCTGATAATCCCTTCATTGTTGTAAATCTGGTGGTTTACTTCCTGTTTTTGTCCCATTCATCGCACAGCCAGCACGGTTTGGTAAAGATTAAGCGCTTGAATAGACACTGTACTTCAGAGCCTCTTTTCTCAGTTCCCACTTTTCCTGAGTTTGTGCTTTCTTTTCAATATTTAGATAGGTTAGGAAAGTCCATTTGATTTGAGTTATACATCATTTTAAAGCTTAAAGTCTGCTCTTTCAGAATATGGTCTTAACTATAAAAATTCATATCGGGCGACTTTTTATTTGTTTTGAGGTGCAGGGTCACAAATGATGACAGTGTAAGAGAAAGGTGCATCTTCTGATATGGTGTTATGAACTTATGGAAAAATTACAACGGGTGGTAACTTTCGGGGGGCGGGGAGGGAGGGTTGTCCAGTAGGTAAGTATCAGGAGAGGGCGGTTCGGGGTATGGTTATGGGGGGGGGGGGGGTAGTAATCCGGGTGGTAGTTATCCTGGGAGTAGTTATCCGGGGAGTAATTATCCGGGTGGTAGTTATCCTGGGGGTAGTTATCCGGGGGGTAGTTATCCGGGGGTAGTTATCCGGGGGTAGTTATCCGGGTGGTAGTTATCCGGGTGGTAGTTATCCGGGGGGTAGTTACCCAGGGGGTAGTTCTCCGGGGGGTAGTTATCCAGGGGTAGTTATCCGGGGGGTAGTTATCCAGGGGGTAGTTATCCGGGTGGTAGTTATCTGGGGGTAGTTATCCGGGGGGTAGTCATCCAGGGGGTAGTTACCCAGGGGGTAGTTATCCAGGGGGTAGATGTCCTAGGGGTAATTGCCCTTGGGGGTAGTTGCCCTAGGAGGGTAGATGACCGGGTGGTAGTTGTCCTAGGGGGTAATGGCCCTGGAGGGTGATTACCCTAGGAGGGTAATTGTCCGGGGGGTAGTTGCCCTAAGGGGGAATAGACCTGGGGGGTAATTATCATCGTGGTAGTTATCCGGAGGGTAGTTGCCCAGGGGGTAAGTGCCCGGATACGCATTCAACAAAGACTAAATGGCCTTTGCAGGGACGTTTTCGAATATAGAGATCATGTTCAAAATTTCCCTGAAGTTTCTTAAGATTTGCTTGAAGCACAGCAAATTGTCAACATTGAAATCGATCGTCATTTGTCTGACAGAAGAGATGCGGCGTAACTACCTGAATTGACTCAAACTGATGGTGGGGTTGTTAGGCCGAAAGATTATTTCAGAAGAGCAACTTCGTTTCTTTGTAGGTATGTTCCATTGTATATAGTTTTAATGAAAGCATTTCATATGGACGACAAAGTCTCAATTATGAATATTAATCAAGTGAAACCAGCCACAACTTGAGGAAAGTCTTACAATGGATTCAAAACTTAACAATCTTTAAAGTTACGGTACACTTCACGTCATAATGAAGGAGACTTTCACGAAGCATCACATTTACCAAATTCTCTGTAACTCTTTTTTTTTTATCATTGTTTATGCAGCACCATTATCTGTAACATTAGACTGCTTATTCAACAATGACAGAACCAACTCTTCACGAATTAACTAGGTCTCATTACATGCCAACAGTACTTCACAATACCTTACAAAAATAATGTTTACACCTCGAGAATTATTCGAGTATAATATGTTTGCTACCCCCCCCCCCCCCCCCCCCCCCCTCAGCACTCTTGTTTAGGATCTTCAAACCGTTTTACGTGGCTCTATTGCATTCTGTCTCTTTCCTTGGGATGAAAGAGATAGAAATACTATAAGTTAAAAATGACATACATGTATATTTCGAAATGAACATCGCATAATTCACTATTACAGAATAAAGGAGGAAAAGCGATGCACAATGTGTGCGTTCTCAAAAACAAAACTAAACGGTGCACCGAGTGATTTTCCCAGGGAAGCTCCCAAGCAATTAGCTACCACATTTTTTTCCCCGAATCATTTGCAGGAAAAAAAGATGTCGGACAGAAAAGGAAAGAAATGATGCAAATTGAAAAAGGCACCTTTTTGTTTCCAGCATGTGTGTAACAGCAAATGTTCCCAAATGTTCTTCTGAAAGAGACTCTATTCACGATTTGTTCTGGAGCCTACGTAAGTTTTGAACGGCGTAAAGACTTTATTGTCAGTAATGTGAGGCAAATACTCCAAATACAAGTTACAGAATCTGAAACACAAAGACAATCCCATCAATCAAAAACACCCCTGTTTGCAGACTTGGTAACAAGGCGAATTGCAAGTCTTTTCTTTCCTGAGTACATTTGGATATACTTGTGACAAGGTCATCGTTGCAGCATTAAAGAATGCTAGTATAGCACTTGTGAGTAGAGATTCAGAGGTCATTGTAGTGGCACAAGGGGGTGGCAGAGGTCATCATGAGTACCAATAAGTTCTCAGAGGACTATTGTACGCAAGTGAAGGATCACAAAGAGTCCTACAGATCGACCTCAGGTCTCTCACTATCAAAGGGAGCACGCACCAAATAGCAGGCATTTGCCTTCAGGGGGGCATTTCATGAAGGAACTTATCGGATAAAATGTCCGACAAGTCAATTATATCCGACAAGTTTAGAGAAATCAGCCAATCAGACTAAAGAATTTCTCAAAACTTGTCGGATATAATTGACTTGTCAGATATTCTTATCCGACAAGTTCTTCATGAAATGCCCCCAGATCTGTCAGTTCGAGAACTGCACCTAGACATTTCTGTGGCAAGAAAAAAAAAGACAAATTGGAACAACTTCTTCGTATGGATACTCTCTACAGATATTTAACTCCACGAATATTTCTTTCACACAGCCTGCGAATGACTTGTGTGATAGAATGTCAGTCACCATAAGCGATATCCCAAATTAGAAGATCATACGTGTGCTACACGTTACTGTGACATGTGTTCAAATTACCATGGACAAAGAAAGCGAGATAATCAAGCACGTGATACAATGAAAGCGGACACGGCCAGGATGGAAACAGATGATAGTGTACTGGTGATGAGAGTTGATCTTTAGAAAGCAATAACGGCAAACAAAATTATGAGAAAGGAACATCTCTTCTAGAGAAGGATCGCTGGTTTTAATGGAAGTTTTGCATGTACGAAGAAGGATAGACCTATTGCTTGCGTACTCTGGCATGAAGCAGACAGAGGCGGGACGAAAAGTGTTCACTATTCAGCCAAATCATGTTTCCGTTGGACTCCAGGTGGAAAGTAGCGGTGAGGATACACCCATAACAAGCCCCAAATGCCACGGCATCAACTCTTGGTCGCCTCCATGCAGGCATTAATTTGCGACCCTAGGGTTTAACGCAACTTCGGAGGTGGGGCTAGACTTTTCAGGTCCGCCCAAGACATTCAAGAGTCAAGAAAGACTCCTGAATAGGATCCTTCGTATGGACGTGTCCATCGTATGCTGGTTCTCCACGTGCGGGGCAAGAAGGATGTGGACCCTGCAAGAACCAAACCTAGTCGGCTGGTATGGGTAACTCTTAAGAAACATTGCTCCCGTCACCAGCTAATCTATGGAGGCAGTTAAATACAATGCATTGCAAAGCCAACTAATTTGTTTCTTTCTTCTGTAATTATTACTTCTTTTTACCAGTACCAGTATTGTACGTGATGTGGAAGCTCCTTTATACGCTGGTGAAAAGGTTTGTCAAATAAAGCTGAGCCTGGGCAATTACAGGATTCATGCACTGAAAGATGGCTGAATGAGGTTCCTTCCAAGGGGCACAAACTCTCCTTTGAACACAAATCCTTTAGAGCTTGGTTCTTTGTGCACATGTTCACCTCCGAAAATTAGGTACATCTCATCATCATGTAGAAGTCAGCTGTGTCAGCTTCGCCTCGAGCTCAGCAGGTGTGAACACGCCATGTTCTGTTACGATCCCCGAAATGAGTTCAGCCGGCGTCACGTCAAAGGCTGGATTCCAGCAGCCGATTCCTGGAGAAGGGCAAAGATTTAGGTTAATTGCAAGAAATCAGCACTTGTGTGCAGAAATATTTACAGCAAAGAATAAAACAAAATCAATTCAACTTGAAGATTGTGTAGCTTGGAACCGATTCATTGTTGGTACAATTAATGGGGTCCTCCCACAAGACTGACACCCAAGAGTCATACAGCCCATGAGTTCGACACTGTAACCAGGTCCGTGAGTCATACAGCTCACGAATCATACAGCCCATGAGTTCGACACTAGGCAAAAACATAAAAGCCCATGAGTCTGACACTAGGTAAAAACAGCCCACGAGTTTGACAGATACAACACAGGGCTTAATGTGTCGGTCTTGTGGGCCTTGTTTGCTTTATAGTGGGCTTATAGTGGGCTGTAAGACTCGTGAGTTATATAACTCATGGCCTGTATGACTCATGAGCTGTATGACAAATGGGCTGTATGACTCGTCGCTGTCGGTCTCGTGACGTGCACCCCAATTAACTCAATGCCCATTGGGTATATTAAAACACAAGGAATATGTACATGTAGCACCAGTCAGCTGATATTTGCAGCGAAGTGTACGCTCATTGGTAATTACAGTCGACTCCAGTTAAGATTTATCTGCTGTGTGTATACTTCAGATTTGTGGTAAGTATATACTGTTTATTATTTTATTCTTTCTCTTATTTTCTTAATACCCAAACAGGTTACACTCCGCAAATCCCAGGCTAGTACAGTAGGTCTTTTAAAAATGAAAGCAGCAAACCAAAACTATGTTGCATTATTGACAACACATGGAAGCAGAAAATTATCTTATTTCATTTTCATTATTAACTCTTAACGTGCCATGGTCGCCAAACGGCGACCTTAGTCCTGACGTGCCATGGTCGCCGATCGGCGACCAACAAGAGCGAGAAAAGCATTGATCATTTAAGTTCTTGTGGTACCCTAATGTCTTATACAAAGAAACTGTCTATGATATGCACTGGTAGCTGATTAGCATAGCCATCGTCTCCACTAAAAATATGAGGATGCTTACATTGCAAAATTTTGAGTAAATACATGATTTTTCAGCTACATGTATTTTTTTCGCGTCGGGAAAATCCGCAGCGAGCGCACCCTCTGCGAGATGTGTATGAATCCAAAGTCTTATTGGTAAACCACGCGTGTGTATGCTATTGAATCTGCGTGTATTGTCTATGCAGTTCCACTCGCATTGTTCCGCTTGGCTGCTGTCCTGCGGGAAGCTGCTTTGATTTTGTCCCTCAAAGAGTGTCAGCTTTTGTTCGTCGGTCAAGTCTTTCATCCTTTTGTTTTGGTGAACATCACTAATAGTCCCCACGCTAGCATAGGAATTGTGCGCGGACAAAGGTCTGCCGATTTCAATAGAGTACCCCCCTCCGCCCACACCCGCAGTCCGCTTAGACAAAAGAAGGATTAGTAGGTTATTCCTTCTCAAGTGGACAAAAGACACTCTTCCAGGGCCCGGGACAATTACTTTAGTTTGAAATACAGGATCTGGGACTAAAGGACTCAGATTTGGGAATGAATTACTGAGGCAGAAAGAGAAATTGCTAAGACAAAACAAACTACTAGTATCTTTGGAATCATACAATTCTAGAAGGCAATTTTGTTATCATTTGAAAGAGGAGATGTTGCTCTAAAACTTTCTCACAGAGTCAAGGGAGCGTTCTATTGAAGAAAAAACACGACTGACTCTTTTGTTCTACACTTCACAAAAATTCCTAATAATTTTTTTGATGTGTCAATTATTTCTGCAATATTTCAGGTTCAGATAGATATTATGGCAAACTGACTGCATGACACGGAAGAACAGTAATTTCTTGATATATGTTGTGTAGAACTCATTTCAAAACAGTCAATAGTTTCAGAGATATGGTGGTTTTAAATTTCATTGTCAGTCCAGTTTCGAAACGTTCTTGCATGAGGCAAAAACCTCTGGCACGTTAGGGGTTTCGGGCCTGGCACATTAAGAGTTAACTGACTGGAAACATTTAAAGTGATGAATAAACCGAGGAACTGTTCGTTTTGATTTTCGGATCAGTCACCAATACTTGATTTACACTGTAAATTTAAATCAGCATTTCAGTGGCTCCCACCACTTCCCCCACCACATGTCATATGTGACCCTGCACCTCAAAACAAACAAAAAGTCGCCAGACATGAATTTTTAGTTAAGACCCTATTCTGAAAGAGCAGACTTTAAGCTTTAAAATGATGTATAACTCAAATCAAATGGACTCTCCTAACCTATCTAACTATTGGAAAGAAAGCACAAACTCAGGAAAAGTGTGAACTGAGAAAAGAGGCTCTGAAGTACAGTGTCTATTCAAGCGCTTAATCTTTACCAAACTGTGCTGGCTGTGCGATGAATGGAATAAAAAACAGGAAGTAAACCACCAGAGTAACAACAATAAAGGGATTATCAGATTAAACTGAAATTAAGCATTCCTCATTAACACATTCTGTCCATAATTAATGCCAACTTTCAATGCAGTAGCACTATTTTGTCAAAAGTTATTAGAGTTGAAAGTGAAGAGTGTGGACAAGGTTTTCAGAAATGAAAAAGGGATTCTAAAGACACACCTAATCACACTATTCCACCAAAAATGTTCGAGATAAACTGCTTAAAAAAACACACTTTCCTGCCCGTTTTATGATGCCAAATTTTAGCATAATGTAAAAGAAGACCCGCTCTTTCAGAAAATATGAAAAAGTCAAGTTCGGCTAGGTTGACCCATTTCACTTATTTTCAGTCCTTACGCAAAGATCAGTGTGTGTGACTTTATGTTCGTTTTGAGGTGCACGGTCACATATGATACAAAGGTGACTGATTGTGTCACCTTCAGTAATTTCATTCTGTCCACAATATGAGATCCATATCATAGTTAATCAACCCTTTAACTGTGAAATATTATAATTCCTCACAAGTGGGGTTGCAGACCTTCATCCAACACTATTACAGAGACTCTAAAGATCAATCAGGGAGGAACTTTACACTTTATGTTTCAAAAATCAAGAAGACTGTAATATTTTGCTACCTGCCCATGTAGAGATAACTTTGAGTTCAGGAAGCTCCCCCCCCCCCCCCCACACACACACACACACACACAAATCAGGCAGCTCTGCATAGGACCACATTGCGGCACATTATAGCTTCTGTCACACAATCATTGGTTTCGGGCAAATTCACACCAATACTACGTTATCATTTTGTTGCTGAAATGTCGACCTCTAATCAATACAGAGCAACTACTTCAAATAATTTTGTATCATGATCATGTATTCATGTAGAAAGGCTTGTAGAGTGGGATGATGGAAGTTAAAAACATCAGACTCCTACAAGGTGTTCTCAATGGCAGGAACGTGTTGTGTATACCTGGAGCTGCAATCTGCATGTCCTTTATGGAAGTCAATTCCTTGTGGGGGCGCTCTTCAATGATGATCTGATCGCCGGAGGCGAGGCTCAGGTCGCACGACGTGACAGGCGCAGCGACGTAGAATGGAATGTTGTGGTGTCGAGCAGCGATGGCCAGCTGGTAGGTGCCAATTTTGTTGGCCGTGTCACCGTTGGCAACGACTCTATCTGCCCCTACTACGACAGCTGCAACCAGAATGAAAATGGAAATGAAGATAATACTGAATGCTGAGACACTTGCAAGAGTGCACTCGTAGTGAACAAATACAAAGAATTAAAAAAATAATAATAAAGACACAGTCTGTTAAAATTGCTGCAGTAACTGTGTGTTATGGGGTTTTTTTTCCATTCTTAGAAATTCTGAATCTGTCATAAATGTATGTACCTTGAGAGCAATTATGTTGTTATCATCACACAAAAGATGCATTAACAATTTAAACTTAGCTTCCCCTACATTATACAGTGTAGTTGCAAATTTCAAAGCATCTGAACAGGCACGATTCCACTCCTCTGCAAGCATTTGCCACACAGAAGTGTAATGACCCCAACACTTCATGTTTCATGAGGCACGGTGTGAATTTGTCTATCCTTGGTGTATTTTGGAGCACGCACCGGAACTCTTTAGCAGCTAATGATACATTAGGGACTTGCAAGGCAGCCTTAACCCTAAAAGGGCCGGGGGGCGGAATCCCCCCCCCCCGACGTTTTGCGCCATAATTCTGTAACATGAGAAGGCCTCGTCGCGAGGCTTCTTTAATTTCTTTGTTCAAGTCTTGCGCAACTTTTGAGACTAAATTTGCAACGTCCGGGCATACTTTTGCGAAGCAATGCCCATTTTTGTTAGAACGGAATGTCGCCCCAAAACGGGCACAATTTTGTGATTTTGTGTACATTTCCTATGGAAAACAGTGCTCTGTCATAAAAGGCATAAAAATCTGATTATTTTTACAATTAATCACTTTCATTGATTAATTTTATGCTAATTATGGTAGAAAAGTCATTAGTGACAATTTCTAATAAAAAAAGTTGAAAAACATGGAAATACATAAGAAATTCTGAAAACAATAAAATACATAAGAATTGAAATGAGTTTTGGAAGTTTTTGTGATGTACAATTGTTGAATATGCTAAAACAGATTTACAGATCAAAAATTAGACTCTCAATGCTTTTAATTAGGCTCAAATATGATCTTGAGCTTAATTTGCATAATTAATTAATTAAAATTAGAGTTTGAAAAAATCTTATAACACAATCTTGTAGATTATGACGCGAGTCTCACGCATGCAAAATTTCATCGCAATCGCACCATCGATGGCCAAGATTTCAGGGGGGAGGGCGGAATCTGCCCCCTCCGGTCTTAGCAAAGCCAAAAAAGCCTGGCCCTTTTAGGGTTAAATATACAAACCTTTGAAATTCAGTTTATAAGGAGTGTCAAATGTTTTTCACCCTATAAGATTTTAATGACTTTGTTTTTAAAAATTGGGAAAATTCATTGAAATTGAAAGTTTGAAACACAGTCTCTTTTTGAAGGGTAACTTGGCTGCATTGATGAAAAAAGGATATTGTTAATGGAGAGAATTGGTAGAACAAATCCTCCTAACAATGACAATGTCAGAAAATGATCATAATTATGGTTGATGAAGATAGTGATATAAATATTCTTTAATTTTACAAAAAAAGGTGATGAAGATAATGGTATAGATATCCTTTATAATGAACGTGATGGAGACCATGATAAATATGGTGATGAAGATATTGCCATAGATGCAATTTAAAATGGAAATGGACATGATAATTAAACTCCATGCTCTTTTTTATTCAAGAATCCCTCTTTAGTGTTGCCACTGCTCTTCCAGGGGGCAGTACCAGTATGCCTTAACGTTGCCAGGTACCCATTTACATATACATCTGGGTTGAAAGAGGGACGTGGTGGGTAAAACTTCTTGTCCAAGGATGTATGTGTAGGCACCTGACAGGATTCTATTAACTAGATTCTTCTAGTGATGATTATCGCAAAGACGAAGAAGACAAGTTCTTGCGATGACAAACCTGTTACTCCTTTCTTCAGCATACAGAACGAAGCCATGCTGTCTGTGATGAGGGAGGAAGGGATGTTCTCGTAGACCAACTCATATGCCGTCAGCCTTGCTCCTTGGTTGTACGGCCGAGTTTCGGTGCAGTAAACATGGTCCAACATTCCCTTCTCATTGAGAGCCCTTATGACACCTACATTGTATGTAATTGATACAAACAGTAACATACAAAATTATGGATATTTTTGTCATTCAACTCTTAACCCATTGAGAACAAGTCCTGAGTATACTAGGGCAGGTGTCTCTGGGAAATGTGTGTTGTAGCCAAATCAGCCCATCCTCAACAGGTTAATGACCCAAGGCGCTTAGTTTAACTTTGCTATTAAACCTAATTCATCAGTGTCTAGTAAGGCAAACAAAACTGTACACTGTTGTAAATATGGATTTAGATTGTTATTCATTAACCCTAACTAGGCCGGGCTATTTAGGTAGATTATAGAGCCGGGGTGTGTGTGTGTGTGTGTGTGTGTGTGTGTGGGGGGGGGGGCTCCCAGGCCCCTCCCCCCCTCCAGATCTCGGCCACCGACCACGCGATCGCGATGAAAATCGGCACAAACATTGCCTATGACGTAATCTAAAGTACCATGAAGTTAATCTTTTTTTAAATTGTAATTTATGCTAAATTATGCTAATTTATGCATGATGAGGCATGAAATTAGACAATTTGGTATAAATCACAAAATAAAGCTCAAAACAGGCACATTTTTGTGTAAATATTCTTTTTAGTGTCCTTAGCAAATGTAAGAGAAAAAAATTGTGCCATCAGAAAAAATTGCGTAAGTATTCAATTGTTTTTTGAATTTCTTATGTATTTCTATGTTTTTTCGACTTTATGTTTTTCATTGTTTTTTCAATGAAATTTGTCCGCGACATTGTTCCGAACAAAAAAATATGCTATTAATTGATTTTTATCTGTAAAACCCTAAAATAATCATGCTTTTATGAAATTTGCCTGTAAGCACAGTTGGCATTGAAATTGTACACGAATTCACGTTTTTGAGCAATTTTTGGTCTGACATGCACGTACATATTTACTAGTACGCGCAACTTCGGAACCGCACGCCTGGGTATCGCAAACTTTGGTGTAAAAAAAGTCATGAAATGTTGCGGCGATAGCTTTTTGCGATAGCGATACATCACTCGGAACGTTGAGGGGGCCTCGGAGCCCCCCCCCCCCCCACCCCCCCAGCCTAGTTAGGGTTAAGCTGAAGTGTAACTTCCAAATACCAGAAACTTGACTAGAAATGTATGTGGTGCTTTATGTACATGAAAGACGGCTTGAAATAGATCTAATGGGAGAAATTCGGATCAGCACTAGAAGTGCATCAGTGAGTGAAATTTCTATACAACTTCACAGATACATGTATCAGGCTTAGGCACAGAAAAGTGAATGTTCCACTAATAATTTATGAATGATTCCACTAATTTATCTTTTATGTTTTTGTTTTTTTCAAGGAACTCTCTTCAGAGATCTTGCAGTATTCATTGACGGGTTTATTCAGTGAATATGGAACCTACTTGTTTTTCCGTTAGCTGCTGTTGTTGCTGTGTATAGGAGTTTCAGCTGATATTCCAGATTTTGCCTTCAATTTTATTACTGTTGTTGTTGTTATTGGTGATGTACGTGTACGAGTATGTTGCTATTGGTGATGGTCATGGTCATCATGTGGTGTTGTTTGTGATGGTGATATTGTTGGTGCTGTTTTTGTAATTGTTGTTGTTGGTGGTGGTGTTAGTGTTGCTGTTGGTGTTTGGGACGATGCAAGCGACTTACCAAGTGCTGTGCCATACCCAGCCGTGGCCAGGGAGCCCGTGTTGCAGTGGGTCATAATGGTCTGCCTGGCGTTCCCGGACTTGCTGGCTATGTGGTTGGCCCCATGGAGTCCTATGCTACGGTTGGTTTGTCTGTCAACCTCAAGCATGGATTCTGCTTCTTCTATGATCCTGCAACGAAAGTAATACTGCGTAAGTGAATATTTTCGTGGTGTGGACATTTTCCTGATTTTCAGGGGCATGGAATAAGTGGCAAATTAAAAGCAAGTGAATTCTATGGCTTGTCATATGAAATACTAATGCAAACAATATGCATGAACATACTTATACAGACATCCCATGTATATGGGTGATGACGCGAGAAAAGGGCCCTTAGGGCATTAAATACCGAATATGAGTTTTCACCTCCACATTGTAGAAGGAACTCTGACGTATTAGATATGCAAACCTTTTTCTGAAATTCCACTCCTAAATGACCCCATTACGACACTGAAAAAAAGCATGTTTTGTCCAAATCCTGTCACTTTTTGATGCGTCTATGCATGCGCGCGCAGTTAGCTAGTTGATCTTTTTTTGCGCGTATTGCTTTGTAAAACTTCCACGCCGTTACCGCTAAGGGCCCTTTTCTCGCCTCACGGCCCATCAATATATAATCCTATATATATATATATATATATTGGTTTTTTTTTCCAGAATTTAAGACAAGCCAAGTTCATCTTAATGGCCAAGCATGATTACTCACACAAAAATTAAGTATCTATGGAAGAAAGCCCCTTCCATGATAGCATTTCAATGAAGCAAAACAAAATTGCTTGTCTCCTAGGACTTTGTTTAAACTGGAATCCCCTTTACATCTTGAGGTACTAAAAATCTCTAGACATGTACATAGAGTAAGAGACATTAACTGAATGAGGCTTCTCTCCACACATGCCTGGAGGAGTCATATTGGTAACTCCCTAATAAAAAAAAAAAACAAGCACACATTAAACAAACAAAAACATGTGTCAAGCATACCTGTTGTTTAGGTCATTCCATATTTGAAGCAATCTTTAAATATAACTCCATATTGATGTTCAATACTTAATAATGTTAATGAGTGTCCACATGTGTAATGGCACATTTTACTCAACCATTTTGTTTTTCTTACCAATCATTGAAGCCGCAGTACGAGAATTTGGGGGTGCACGTCACGAGACTGACACCCACGAGTCATACAGCCCACGAGTCATACAGCTCACTAGTCATACACCCCATGAGTTATGAAATACAGCTCACGACTCGGAGTCATACAGTGCATGAGTTTGACACTATTAAAGCTATTAAACAAGGCCCACGAAACAGACACATTAAGCCCCGTGTTGTATCTGTCAAACTCGTGGGCTATTTTTGCCTAGTGTCGAACTCATGGGCTTTATTTACCTAGTGTCGAACTCATGGGCTGTATGACTCGTGAGCTGTATGACTCATGAACCTGTTTTCAATGTCGAATTCGTGGGCTGTATAACTTGTGGGTGTCGGTCTAGTGGGATGACCCCAGATTTTGCACCTTTCATCATTTTTAACAAAAACAATGACACTACACAACAACTAAAGCAAGAAACTGTGCAGTAACCCAATGATGTTTCACAATGTATGTGCCTAGACTCTAACACGTAACTTGTCATGCTTTTTCAGCATTCACTGAATTCCTCCAAAGTTAGCCAGCCAACTTGGGTTAAAACAATGTGCCTCAATCCAACAAAAAGACCAGGGTGACATGGATACCTTAAGGGAATTAGACCGTATCCGGGCAATTACCCCCAGAGGGCAATTACCCCCCCCCCCCCCCCCCCCCCCCCCCCCCCCCCCCCCCGGCTAAATGCTGGTTAGTGGTAAGGTTAGAGTAAGGATTAGGATTAGGGTTAGGTTTAGGGTTAGGAGTTTGGGTTAGGGTTAGGATTAGGTTCAGGATTAGGATTAGGATTAGGGCTAGGGGAAGGGTCCGGGGTAATTGCCCAGGGGGCAATTGCCCTAGACCCGAATTAAAGTCATCTCTCTTTAACTGCAAGAATACTAGACATTTGTGCTGATCTGCAAATAAGGCACACAATTATTGTACCTGTCAATAGGCAAACAAAGCACTGTAAGTAGAGGTGGGCTATAGAGGGTGACATTTTCAGAACATGCTCATCACACCTTAGTTTGATGACTTTTTGCCTACTGACACCATTTTTGAAAAAAAGAACGAAAAAAATTCAAAATCCGGGGTGCCCCGGCCGAAATCGTAAAAAATCCAAGATGGCCGCCGTTTCGGCTTCAAAAAGACATTTTTGGCCATAACTTGGCTATTTTTTGGTCTACTGTGATGATTTTGGTAGCTAACCCCATGTTTTAGGGGTCAAGGAAATGGATTATCATGATAATTTTAGTGTAAAACCTAAGCTTCTACATGAAACTAACCTTTTCCCCATATTTAGGGTTAAATTTCCTTCTCCTTTACCCCTACCCAAACCGCCATTTTTTGCACTTTTTTCCGTATTTTTTTCAAGTCCTGTTAACTTCCATACTCTTAATAACAAGTTCTAGCAATCTGGGTTTATTTTACTACCGACAATACAGCAAGAAATACAAAATAACTTACGGTGTATGTGTCATGCCAATGCTGCTCATGTGGTTGGTGCATTCAGAATGCATGGTAACTGTGGAACCAGTATTGTACTGTATCTGCTTTACAGTGTCCATTAACATTTTGGTCCTAAGACCTTTAAAGATATGAATAAATAGATATAATAGTAAATATTCCTTCTCCTTTACCCCTACCCCAACCGCCAGTTTTTGCACTTTTTTCCATATTTTTTTCAAGTCATGTTAAAGGTGCATGGTCCCGGTGTTTTAGTCAAATGCGTACGCGGGCGCACGGCGCAAGTTTCCTATAGAGACCTATGCTATCGACTTCTCTTGGGCGCTTACGCTTTGGCCCACTTTCCCGAGTCCGAAGAAGTCCGATCCACTGTGTCAGTGGTCCGATCACAGTTCGGCTCATGATTCGGCTCAGGGGGATGACAGCTTCAGCAAATTTCTTTTGTGATGTCATATTAAGAAGCACATATGCACGCACCCTGGCATTACTACAGACTGCGTGATGCGCAGAGAAGACAACGAAGGCAACGTTACTTAGCAACACCTACGCGCTTTACTCTTGATGACAGCTCAATTTCGGCAATCTTCGTACCAATGCTAACGGTGATCGGCAGTAGCATCAACAGCGCCATCTACACTACCGGGACTATGCCCCTTTAAATACCATACTCTTAATAACAAGTTCTAGCTATCAGTGTGGTGTTTTCTTGCAATAATACAGCAAGAAATATACAAATAACTTACACTATACATGGTTTACATACGTGTCATGCACTACAGGTCTGAATACCAAATGTTTATCAGCACTACAAAGACTATACAGTATAAGCACTGGCTTCTGTTACAATGTTCAATTGTACCATGCATCCTGAATACACAAGCCACACTATACCGATATGTGCATATGTAAACCATGTATAATGTAAGTTATTTGTTATTATTCAGTATTATATTTGGGCATTTCCACGGTAACTCACGTTACATTTTGAACTCAAAATTAGGTCGTTGAGATCAATATCCTTAAAACCTGATTAGTGATATGAGTTACTATATGTGAATGAGTATCATGCACCTCCATCCTACCTCACAGCAACATTACATCCACAGACTCTTATGAGAACTATGAGAAAAAACACTATGAATGTCGGTAACTCACGTTACATAATTTGGACATGCAAAAATTTGGCATGTCTTATATTCAAAAGTTTCCTCAAACAAGAAACAGAGAGACTTTAAAGTCTATTGTGTCAAAGTCATGGACTAACAACATACATCACCGAGTATGGTAAAAATTCAAATTGTCTTACATTCTCCAGGTATCGTCATGTCAAGCGGTAACTCACGTTACGGTAACTCACGTTACAGTTTGTCCACATGATCACAAGACGATTTTTTGTCTTAATAATCCAAAGAAAACTTACCAAGACAACTTTTTTTCACGAACAAACTCCATGAATAAAGAACCTAAATTGATTTGAACATTGATCTGACAGTAATTAATCTCATTTTATCCATGAGATTACCAAAAGGCAGGAAACTTTACATTTAGAATACCAACTTGAAGATAAATTTTATTTTTAATTGAGTCGTTTTCCAAGCTTTCATTTGTACTGAGACAAAAATTGTATTCAACAAAATGATATGAAACAGAGTCTATTTCATTGAATTACACTCTTTTCCAGTTAACAAATGCATCAGAAATTGAGGATTTAATTGAGAATTTGATTTGTTTTTTTATTTTACTAGATTTAAATGAATTTCAGGCTATCTAGATAAAACAAGTCATCCATAAACTATTCCATTTAATACACTGAGTCACGAGACTAGAGACCTGTACATGTAGTTTGTGGAGAGTTTAAAGGTTCAGAAATGAATATTTCAATAAATCTTTTAACTTTTAAACAATGCAATTTATATTCCAATTATTTGATAATTGTTTAAATTACTCAATAATCAATTGTTTGTATGTTTGATTTGTTTACAAATTCTTATACTAAACTGGTACAGAAATTAGACTTGAATTACAGAAACTGCAGATAAATTTTAGTTATCTGCTACCAGTATTGATCAGTTTAATAAAACATGTTCATAAATGTTTAAGCCTTAAAAAACAAAGGCTTTGGTCTATGAAATGTCAAGTAGCCATTATTTAAATTGTACATACATGTAAAAAATTATACCAGTATTTTCTAGAGTAATCAAGCAGACTGAAGCAGTAAATCCTAATGAAAAACATGAATAGTAAATATTTTGTGATCAGGAGGCTAACTATTAATATCACAAAATGTGGATAGTTTGCTTTAAGGTACATGACTGTCCAGCTCTTAAAGAAAATGTCTGATAATGAGGTTCACATTCAACAAGTTTTTGGTAATAGATCAGCATGTAAAGTAAATTATAGTAAACATGGAAAAGTTTCATTGTAGGATTTTGCAACAATATAGCTAAAACCTCAGAGTAGAATAGTATAAAACACATAAGCGTGTCAAATTCACAATGTTCAGTTCTCAAAAATCTCAGAAAAAACAGCAGGAAGCGAGCTCCAATCTTAAAATTCTGTTCATACACGTAAATGTTTCAGCCTCATAAACAATGGCTTTGGTCTATACAGGTAGGTATAAACTATGAAATGTCAAATAGTAATCACTTGAATTACAAAAACAAGAACTTTTCAAGAATAATCATGCAGTGATTATCCCAATCAGGAGGCTATTAATAGTTATCACAAAATTTTGATAATTTGCTGGAACAAGGTCCATGCAGCATTAGAAGAAATGTCTTTCAACAACTTTCGTAACAGATCAGCATACATGCACTGTAATATTAAATAGTAAATATGGAACAGTTTCTTTCAGAAGTTAACAACCCATTGTACATGTAGACCAGTTGGTTTGGTGATAGAGAGAGACCAAGAGAATAACAATCTACTGGAAATAGAATCTTAATACAAGAGTTCAGTAATCATGTACTCATTGGTTACTTACAATCACAACCTTCATATCATTTCTTGGTATTGAAGAAAAATCAAGTCGGTAACTCACGTTACATTGTGGTAACTCACGTTACATGGTAACTCACGTTACAATTTTAAGACCTCTGTTATGAGAATTTGAAGCAAAGACTACAAGTCCCATCATATTTCTTGGATGTGTGCTGCATAGTTATTTGATAATCCAAAATACCATGTCTCAGTTGGGCATAGTAAAATTGCTAGGTTAAAAAGTTCATGTTTCGGTAACTCACGTTACAGCAGCTTCTCGAGCTATGTAAGAGCACGCTGGTGTCCGAAGTACATATCTTATATCGAGGTCTCCACTTTATTTACTGCTAGATTAATATATTTTTGATTTGTAAAACCAAACAAAGTTTGATTTGAGCCTCAAATATAAAAAATAATCACAAAGAGCAACAAAAATGCATTTTTAGGGATTTTTAGGTCAAAAAATGCTTTCTGGTTTCAAAAGGTATAAAAATGCACAAAAGGGAACTTTTCTTAAAGGTAAAGTTGGTTTCACACACTTCAAACTATGGCTAACAAAGTAAGATTATCAATTGTCCTGAAATATGCGGGTAAAATTTTGGTGGTCATGTCGCACAACTCACGGAAATGCCCATTTATTTATTTGTATTGTTAAAGGTCTTAGGACCAGAATGTTAAAGGACACTATAAAGCAGATACATTATTTAATACTGGTTCCACAGTTACCATGCATTCTGAATGCACCAGCCACATACCAGTATTGGCATGACACATACATGTATACCGTAAGTTATTTGTATATTTCTTGCTGTATTGTCGGTAGAAAAAAAAAACCAGATTGCTAGAACTTGTTATCAAAAGTATGGTAGTTAACATGACTTGAAAAAAATGCGGAAAAAGGGCAAAATATGGCGGTTGGGGTAGGGGTAAAGGAGAAGGAAATTTAACCCTAAATATGGGGAAAAAGGTTAGTTTCATGTGGAAGCTTAGGTTTTCCATTAAAATTATCATGATAATCCATTTCCTTGACCCCTAAAACATGGAGTTAGACACCAAAACCATCACAATAGACCAAAAAATAGCCGAGTTATGGCCAAAAATGTCTTTTTAAAGCCGAAACGGCGGCCATCTTGGATTTTTTACGATTTCGGCCAGGGCACCCCGGATTTTGAATTTTTTTCATTCTTTTTTTCAAAAATGGTGTCAGTAGGCAAAATGTCATCAAACTAAGGTGTGATGAGCATGTTCTGAAAATATGACCTAAAATTGACCCTATAGCCCACCTCTACTGTAAGGGTTAATCCAACCCTGTACTCACCTGTCTTTGATGGACTGCACTGTGGAATCAGCATCAGCGGCCAGCTGCTGAGTTAGGGCAGTGAATCGCTTCACAGCTTCGGACATGTTGACCGCTGTGGGCCTGGCCGTGTTGAGATAGTTGAAGCGGTCGCAGACGTGGGTGACTAGCTCTTCCTTGCTGCCAAAGTCCATCCCGGTCAGCTCCACGGCCAGAGAGAGTGTACCCACTATGGCTATGGCCGGAGCACCTCTAACCTCAATGGGAAACAACAATAGCAGATGGTTACTATACTCAAACTCACTACCATTGCAACAAGAATTGCTCACTCCATTATTGTCTTTTTCCTGAGCTCATTTAAACATAAAATAATACACTAATGGGTAATGCACTACATATAGGCAAGTAACCTGCTCCCAATAGACACTTGGAATACCAGGTTTCTGTACCGTTAATTCAAAGATAAGAACATTTCCAACGTACACTAGTAGTGTGTTTGTTTTGCTACAACATGTGTATGAAGAAGTACGGAGCAATAAGTACTGCCTTGACTAGCTGATTTTTACATTTGCTGACCCCTCTCTGAGGTCCTAACGGTGTCTCACAAGACATTTGGCGAGTCCTGAGCATTCTTTACTTTATAAACATCAAGTCTGATTGCCATCTGGTACTATAAAAGTGGATATTTTTGTGCAATTGTTTTTGTGCTTGCCCGGGTAAGAAGAGTTTCAAGTCTCTTTAATTTCACAGAATCAAGACATCAACTACCAGGTACTGGAAAATATGGCACCCTGAACTATTTGCATCCTTTTATTTTTGTGCTAGCTTCTGATATTGCAAAATGCACGAAAATTTCCAATTTTACAGTACAATGTATTTGCATTGTTCAATAGCACATGCAGTTGACTGTGGAAGGCAAATGCTTGTAATTCTTGACTGCTTTTGGTTACACAGGTGGTTAACCAATACAAAACTGTATGTCCATTCTTTTCAACTGGCAAAAAGAATATCGTTTGGAGGCAACAAATGTTCTTGTATGTCACTATGCACCACAAAATGAACAAAAAGGTGCACCCGTTGATTTTATGTGAAGACTCTCTAACAGGTAAAATTGGTCAACTAAGTCAATCTTGAGTTTTTCATTTTTTGTGAAAGAACTTTCTTTCTTCTACATTATTCTTTAGTTTGGGATCATAACACGAATGGGAAAGTGTGTTTTCTGCCGTTTTTTTACAACCCCTTTTGTTGTTTAAGAGTAGTAGAATGATCAGGTATTTATTAGAGGCTCCTTTTCATTTCTTGAAAGCCTTTGCACTTTTCACTTTCAAGTCTACAGCTGTAATGACTTTTCAAAGGATAATGCTACTGCTTTGAAAGTAAGCATTAATCATGGAGACAGAATGTGTTACTAGAACATGCTCAATTTCAGCCTGATCTGATAATCCCTTCATTGTTGTTGCTCCAGGGTTTACAAGTGTACGTCCTGAAATATGTCCCTTTCATTGCATAGCTAGCGCAGCTTGGCAAAGATTAAGTGCTTGAATGGACCCTGTACGTACTTCAGAGTCTCTTTTCTGAATTCACACTTTTCCAGAGTGTGTGACTTCTGTCCAGTATTTAGATAGGTTAGGAGAGTCCATTTGAATTGAGTTATACCATACATCATTTACATGTAGAAAGCTTAAGAGTCTGCTCTTCCAGAATCTGCCCTTAACTAAAAATCCATGTCTGATGAATTTTTGTTGGTTTTGTGATGCAGGGTCACTATCAACTTCTTTTATCTTACTTTCATGAGCCTGATAGCCTGCCAGCCATCATCAGCAGACGACACTCTCTCGTACTCGGTCTGAAGCGGCAGTAGAAGCTGGTTGAGAATCTCCAGATCGCCCTTCTTGTACCGGATTGCCTCCAGGCTCCCGGGTCGGGCCTTCTTCCCAGAAGTCTGCCCATTTGTCTCGCTCATCTTGTTTGTTTGCTATATAATTAGAAGATCCTTGCCGTCAATAGTGTGTCTGCACCTGTAGACTGTACAGCTGTATGTAAGATTTGCACGCAAGAGGATGTAAGCAGTCATGAAATCGCGTCATTCAAGGCATGAGTGGTTAACAATACAAAATACTGTGTCGCTTTGTATGTGGGAACTTCACCAGAGAGAGGCCAGTGTCACGGCTATGAGGGAAAGTATTTGTCTCCCTACCCTAGCAGACAGAAGAAAACAAGCTTGACTTACCACCTTTTACAAGGCAATAAAAAACCAAATTGCAGTACCCATACCACACTACCTCAAACAGAGACAAAGAACAACACAAACAAATGACGAAGCAGCCAACATCAACGCTTTATGAGAGAGAACCGGCCCTACCTTGGATGCCTACAAATACAGTTTTTTGTTTGTTTTTTTCCCCCTCAAGGACAATCAGAGACTGGGGTAGGCTTCCTCAACACATCATTGAACTGCCCTCTGTTGAGCAGTTCAAGACAGCCATATTACTTAGAAGTTAGAAGCCAACTAAACATGGTAGAGATTTGTTTTTAGTAAATTTTACTTGCACAATGAGCTGAGCACCTGTTAGTGTTACATTTGAAAGAGCACAAAGCACAAATGGCATGGCCTCCACTGTCTGAAGCACCGCACCACACCACAAACCCTCATCCAGTTGCTGAACAGGCCTGCAGGCTTTGATGAGAAGCACCCCGTGTAACGTGATAAAGTAGAACGGGTAGAAGTATATTAGAATACAAATAAATTTATTCAGTGTGGTTGAGTGTGGGATGTGGGTTGCTATCGCCGAGTGTCCACTGTCGGTTCAAAAAAGGAGAACTCTTCCCCTTGGCTTTGGCTTTTAATATCAGTCCGGGAAACCCGCTCATGAGGACCGCCCCCGCGTACGAGGATGGTCCCTCCTCATGAGGACCTCCCCCCGCCTCATGAGGCCCCCCATTCACTTCTTATTCATCTCACATCTGACGTATAAATTGTCGCAACTTTGCACGGTGATTTTTTGTTACACACACATGTCCACTATCCATGATGAAAAGAAGAAAAAATCCTGTCTGTTTTTTTTTTTTTAAATCGAGTTTTAATCACCCGATGCAGAGCGCCCATCAAAACACGGGCGCCAGCGCGTTCGCACAATGCAAGACTGCCGCACCTAGCCGCCTGATCCGACTAGATCCTCTAAATATTTTCGATGCTTTTTTCTGCGGCTCTCACCTCTCCGCGCACGAATCAGCCTCGTGAAGCTGAAGTCTGACATCTTTTTACACAAATTCGTAACGAGAAAAATTAAATCAGTACTAACCTGATCTTGTCCATATATTCCAAATTACTATTCCACACTGATAGAGTAGGTGGGTAGATGACATACTCCAGTTTGTTAGCAAAATAATCACTTTGTAGGTATGACGAGTTCACTTTCTTCGTCAATTCCGCCCACGATTCCGCCGCCCGCTTACCGTTTGGGCGCTTTCTCTGGAATCATCCCGCGACGCGACGTACGTCGCATCATATCACGCATCCAGCACATACCAGTCTGGTACTTAGTATGTGCTGGATGCGTGATGTGATGCGACGTACGTCGCGTCGCGGGATGATTCCAGAAAAAGCGCCCAAACGGCGGAATCGTGGGCAGAATTGACGAAGAAAGTGAACTCGTCATTCACTATTCTAAAGCTAAGAAATCTGACTTTAGTGTTGAGACTTTGAGTAAATTAACACTGACTGAGAACAACAAGAGGATATAACAAGTTTCACACAATTAATATCTTCCTCCAGCAGTGCAAGTCTAAAGGCAAGGGCAAGGCAAGGGCAGGCTAAACCCCGGAGAGCTCCTGGCCTGGTGCACAGAGAGACGTGACTAGACCTCACGCTTACTGTGCTGTAAGCCTGTGCTGTGGGAGCAGGCACGAAAAATTAACAAATAGTACAGCAAAGTTCTTAGTATATGGGACTACGTACCATAGTTCGCCTCCCGGCAGCTGCTGTGAAATACCATCAGGATTCTGGCTGGCAGTGGTTCTTGTAGTTGTAGTGGCAGAAATTAGATACCTAGTCGTTTCAGTTGAAGGCAATTGGGCAGTGCACTTACACACTGCGTGCTTTGACAACACACTAAGTAGGTGATAATACTTTATCCAAAATATTTTCGGAGTATTTACCAACACATCCAATACGCCATATACTCACCACATCCAGGTAAAATTTACAGGTCCACGTCCACCCACGTACTAGCCTTTAAACAAGGCGACTCGCTCTGCGTGCCCCCGTATAGCGCGTTTACCCCACAAACCTGTTGGCCGGCGAGTGGAGCGAGCCGCTCCACTCGCCGGCCAACAGGTTTGTGGGGTAAACGCGCTATACGGGGGCACGCAGAGCGAGTCGCCTTGTTTAAAGGCTACCCACGTACATGCTACCCACGTACATGGACTACGGCAGCGTAGGACCACAGAACTCTTACACATAGAAGAATCATACCCATTCACAACCCGCTGAGCTCGGTGTCGCCACCGCGCACCCCGCATGCGACGCCTCAGTGCACACGCCGCCATGTTGCTTAGCGGTACCTCCGCAGCTCCTCGCGAGTACGGTACGGTCAACTCACTGATCGGACAGTATGACAGCCGCTATAGCCCTTGATATTTACTTGAACTTGTAAACTGTCAAACTGGTACTTCTCAATCCAGCGTTGACCACAGATTCATGTACTCATTTATGTTGTTTATTTCACACTCTTCCCTGAAAGTTGTCTGTATTGAAACAGGTGTTTTTTCCCCTTTCGGATAGATCTATTTGTGACCCGCTACAACAAAATGATCCTAAAGTCGGGCGAGGTCGATTATTTGAGAATTGCATGATATAATCCCCTAATCTTTCTGCTTTAAATTGATATATAACACATTTTATAAAAATAACCGGCTGCGGAGATATCGATGTTTAAAAGAGAGCATGTTGAGACGTCTGGAAAATCACTTTTTCGAGAAAAGCGCCCTAAAAGTCTTCCTTTCGACGCAATCGCGATCAAGGAATACGCAAGTCAGTTTTCACTTCTGGACAATAGAAGGTAAGCCCTAGCAACCCCCGAAGAGTTCATTCAAGCACATCGGCGTCGGCGGTCTCCTCACCAACCAATCAGTGACCAGGATGTGAGAAGCGGCTGAGCATAGCGCACCCCGCCCGTATGGCAAGCCATATTACTTTTTAAAAAGATTTTCTGATATCACGAATTCCCTTTCGTGATATCAAAAATTAGAATTTCTGATATCACAAATTCAATTTTTGATATCACAAATACCCATTGGTTTATCACGTAAAACCAATTTTTGATATCACGAAATCGAATTAGTGATATCACAAATTCAATTCGTGATATCACGAATTCAATTCGAGATATCACGAATTCACATTCTTGATATCAAGAAATACATTTTGTGATATCACTAATTCCAATTTGTGATATCATTAATTTACATGGAATTTCAGCACATATCTTTCGCAAAGAAATAATTTGATTTCGAGTATTAGTTTTGCGCTGAAATTCAAACGTAAATTCTAGCGTTTGTTGAGGGCAGAAATACACAGGGAATTCGAGCTTTAGTTCAGTGCAGAAAACCAACGGGAATTTGAGCGTTAGTTGAGCGCAGAAATATACACGGAATTCGAGCATTAGTTTTGCGCTGAAATTCAGCTGTGAATTCGAGCGTTAGTTGAGAGCAGAAATACACAAGGAATTCGAGCATTAGTTTTGCGCTGAAATTCAACTGTGAATTCGAGCGTTAGTTGAGCGCAGAAATACACAGGGAATTCGAGCATTAGTTTTGCGCTGAAATTCAGCGGTGAATTCGAGCGTTAATTGAGCGCAGAAATACACAGGGAATTCGAGCATTAGTTTTGCGCTGAAATTCAACTGTGAATTCGAGCGTTAGTTGAGCGCAGAAATACACAGGGAATTCGAGCATTAGTTGTGCGCTGAAATCCAACTGTGAATTCGAGCGTTAGTTGAGCGCAGAAATACACAGGGAATTCGAGCATTAGTTTTGCGCTAAAATTCAACAATGAATTCGAGCGTTAGTTGAGCGCAGAAATACACTGTGAATTCGAGCATTAGTTTAGCGCAGATATTCCTATGGAATTTCAGGTGTTATCTTTACATAGTATATAACGATAGTTACAACAAAAAAAAACTACATGAAGAGTTTTGGCAACTCGTCTTCATTTAAAGTGATTAGGAATTGGTTTTAAATGAATCGATGAAAATAGCTCGTTTAGCAACATATCTAAAATGCCATTATTGATAGGTTGTCAATTACTTCAAAGTCATTATTATATTCTTTTTTTTCTCCATTTCTCGCCACTGATTTGGCAGAGACTGGTTGACTTACAACTTTTGTTTGCGTTTCTCTTTACTCTGTCATGTGAAAAATACTCTCTCCCGACCTCCCCCTGTTACTCCTCCGAGTTAATAAGAGAGATTTCACATTGCGCAGAGTAACAAAATTGAAGTCCTTCGTACTACTGATTTTTTCTTACTAAATTCTAACTGTTTGTTTGCCATGCATACTGCTGCATAAACTCCTCATAAGATCTGGATATCTTCACTCTTCTTGATCTGGTCTAAAGACTTTTGGGCTTGTGCATTCCAGTTTTGTTCTCCCTGGGTTTGGTTCTTGAATAGACTTGCCTGTATGATTACGCTTTAAATTATTTTACAAAATCATAGACATATTGGGGCAGGCAAACTGTACACCCAACACTACTGGTCTTAATGGATACACCCCTTTGTTCTGGAGGACTGCTTTTGAGGAGTGAGAAAATGTCTTTAGGAGAAACACGTTGCTTTATGTGACCACCAGCCGACACCAGTGGTGGACATTAAATTGGCAAGTTTACGACTCCCTCTCGCACCCGCGTGACTCACAGTCTCTCTCTCTCTCTCCCTCTCCGCTGCTGACATACACAGACCAGAGGGTTGATTGCCCTCGGTCGGTCCTCCGCAACCCAAACACATGGTATATGTTTTTATAACACACATACACATACAACCACACATAATTATCATCGATTTGGTGGAAGAGTCTTACTGTAAAGGGATTTACCACATGAAAAATGTATCATAATTAACAATAATGTAGTAATAGATGACAATTTGAGGACCAAAACGATGAATTAAATGTAGGCCCTAAGTGAACATAGTATCATTGAATTCATGATAACATGTTGCAAAACAATTGATTTGTATCAATAATTCATCGAATATACCTTGACGATCATTTAGGGAATGATGGATGTGTAAATCTCTCACATATATATAGTTATTGGTATTTTGAACATTGTTCTAAAAAAAGTCAGCAGTAGTATACCTTCCATCTGAATATCAGCTCAAAAGTAATGTTCCAATTCCCAGTGTATTTCTGCGCTAAAAAAAACAAAACAAACAAAACCGCTCGAATTCACAGTTGAATTCCAGGGCAAAACTAACGCTCGAATTCCCTTTGTATTTCTGCGCTAAACTAATGCTCGAATTCACAGCGATTTTCTGCACTGAACTAACGCTCGAAATCCCTGTGTATTTCTGCGCTCAACTAACGCTCGAATTCACTTTGTATTTCTGCGCTAAACTAATGCTCGAATTCACAGCGATTTTCTGCACTGAACTAACGCTCGAAATCCCTGTGTATTTCTGCGCTCAACTAACGCTCGAATTCACAGTTGAATTTCAGCGCAAAACTAATGCTCGAATTCACTTTGTATTTCTGCGCTCAACTAACGCTCGAATTCACAGGGATTTACTGCACTGAACTAACGCTCGAATTCCCTTTGTATTTCTGCGCTCAACTAACGCTCGAATTCACAGTTGAATTTCAGCGCAAAACTAACGCTCGAATTCACTTTGTATTTCTGCGCTCAACTAACGCTCGAATTCACAGCTGAATTTCAGCGCAAAACTAACGCTCGAATTCACTTTGTATTTCTGCGCTCAACTAACGCTCGAATTCACAGGGATTTACTGCACTGAACTAAAGCTCGAATTCCCTTTGTATTTCTGCGCTCAACTAACGCTCGAATTCACAGCTGAATTTCAGCGCAAAACTAACGCTCGAATTCACTTTGTATTTCTGCGCTCAACTAACGCTCGAATTCACAGGGATTTACTGCACTGAACTAACGCTCGAATTCCCCGTGTATTTCTGCGCTCAACTAACGTTCGAATTCACAGTTGAATTTCAGCGCAAAACTAACGCTCGAATTCCCTGTGAATTACTGATATCACAAATTCGATTTTGTGATATCAATAATTCAATTCGTGATATCACAAAATGGAATTTGTGATATCAGAAATTCGCATTTGTGATATCACAAATAAGAATTCTTGATATCACAAATTCAAATTAGTGATATCACAAATTTATTTCGTGATATCACAAATTCGAATTTGTGATATCAAAAAATCATTTTGTGATATCACGAATTACCATTGGTTTTTCACGTGAAACCTATTTTTGATATCAAGAATTCGAATTTCTGATATCACAAATTCATTTAGTGATATCTCAAATTGAATTTTAGATATCACAAATTCGAATTTCTGATATCACAAATTGAATTTGTGATATCAAGAATGGATTTTTTGATATCACAAATTTGATTTCTTGATATCACAAATTAAGTTCATGTGCTACACTTACGGCAATTTGTGATATCACAAATTTAATTCTTGATATCACAAATTGAATTCTTGATATCAAAAATTTGATTTTTTGATATCACAAAATGGAATTTGTGATATCAGAAATTAACTTTAAATGTAAAAAAGGCTTGCCATACGCCCGCACGCACCAGTCGACTGGGCAGTGTGCGAGCTTCACGCTTCGGTTAGCAGCAAGCAGCAAACTGACCAATGAGATCACTCTGGTCGTTGTTAGGGGCGGAACCTATCTGTGGCGCTCAATCCAAATTTTCGAACCAGTTTCTGCTTCGTTGAAACGCTAAAAAAACATGGCTCAGAAAAACGCTATTTTTTGGTCTTTCCTTTGATCATTTTGCTTCAAAATTTCGACAGATGATAGAAGACATGTTAGACTCCTATAATATATCAAAATCAGAAAATCATAAGTTTTGACCAATTTTAATGCTCTTACTTCAAACTCGATTTTCACGGCTTCGACCGTGCGCGACTTTAGGACCTTTTTGTTGTAGCGGGTCACATTTGACTTCGGAGACGTGATCTGCTTTGGTATAAAATAATCTAAGACGCGCGCCTGTCCTTGTCTGTGTCCTGCCATTTTTCTGATACCCCTCTCACCCCTATGTCTTGCATTTTTCCCCCTCCAATGATATTGTAAGAAGATGTGTGTTCGTGCTTTTGATTTTTCTCCCATTAAACAGGTCAAATTAAATTTCCAGTCAGTCCAGTTGTAAAAATCAGTGATTTGTGGATATGATCATGTAATACATCTTCCCCATCTGACACTCGTTCAACATATGAGAAATTTGGAAGACAACATCACCTTAATTATCTATATTCCTGCTGTTATCATTATCATTAGTAGTGTGTAGTACAATGTAGTTACCACTATTGCACATATTGGTATAGGAAGCAATATGCCTATAGGCATGTATACACTGTATATCTGTATACATGAATAAAACAGAAATCGAGTTCATGCTAATCACCAACAATTTATTTCACCACACCAATTTTTGAGCGATTTGCAACAACACTTGAGAAAGAGCGAATCGCTCAAATATTTGTGTGCTGTAAATAAATTGTTGGTGATCAACATGAAATTGGTTTCTGTTTTACTTTCGATATCATGATATTGCTGCACCAACATGTAGACTACCTGGTACTCAATATATATATATATATATATATATATATATATATATAATTATCTATGTATATACATATATATATATACATAATATATATATATATTATATATATATATATATATATATATTCACACACTCACACACACACATTACAAGCATGAACTCCTTTCAAGATTGTCTTCCACAAAAAACAGAAAGTTAAGTTGGACAGAGTTAAGTTTCCTGATTTTTTACAATTTATTTGACATTCATCAAGGTCAAAGTTGATTGCTGAGAATCAACCACAGTAAAGTGATATACCATTTGCTTGAAGTACACGTACCATTATCATACCTAATACGGCGGCTATAATCACAGGCAGTACATGCTTCAGGAACATATTATGCAAATGATAGGCAAGACCACCAGTGTCGCAAATTTGTGACAACTATTGTAATCACAAAATCAAATTCATATACATCTATAATGGACATGCAATAGGGCAACAACATAAAATTCATGAATAATGAACACTGTCTGGCAAGATTATCTAAGGCAATACATCAATATAGTGCACAATTTCACTTGCCCTTGATAGCTTCAAGCGTGATTCAAAAAGAAAATCCTAATGAGTGTAAAAACACACTATGGTATAGTATGAAAACATATTGTGTTGATCCGCATGCACTATGGCAATATAAATCTACGAATTATGAACACTGAAAAGAACACCAAAGGCATTCCTGGCAACAGTATTAAAGGCAATACATTTGTAAATGTAAGATTTCACTCGTACTTAGCTCAGCATGATTCAAGATTAAATCCTTAGTAATGAGTCTAACAAACACTATCCCATACACTGTGTAGTATGAAAACATAATTTGGTAGCAACATGTAAGCAAAACAAGTATCACAGATATACAACAAATGTTGTATATCACGAAAGCAAATGCCTGTATAATCAACTATCATGCAATATAGCAACAGCATAAAATCCATAAAGAATGAACACTGTCGGGCAAGAATATCAAATGCATTCTTGGCATAACAATATCAACTAAAGGCAATACATGAACATCTGTATAATGCAAGATTTCACACACACCCATTTGCTTCAAACGAAATTCAAGGTGAAATCTAAAGAGTGTGAAAACATACTACACTGCATCTCAAAGTATGTACATGTAGGCAAAACAAGTGTCACAAATAAGACAACTACATGTATTGTATATCATGAAAGCAAATGCATGTACAATCACTTAGCATACAATATGGCAGCAAAATAAAACCATGAATAATGGACACTGGCAAGAATATTAAAAAAAATACCAAAGGCAATACTGTATAATCCAAGATTTCACTTGCACTTGTTCGCTTCAAGCACAATTCAAAATGAAATCCTTATGAGTGTGAAAACATACTATATGGTATAGTACGAAATGTTAACGTGGCAACAATATGTAGGCAAGACAAGTCTCGCAAATACATGTATGACAAATATTGCATATTGCGAAAGCAATGTCATGGGGTTACTTTAATACTAGAGTACACAGTCAGTCTAGACAATCCAGAGACTCCAACTCTCCCGTTTTCGACGGGAGATCTCCCGCCGAAAGTCCATTTTTGCAAAATCTCCCGTTCTCCCGTTTGAGATTTGATTTCTCCCGCCCTGGCTCTGTGTCTCCCGGTGGAAAGGATTTCTTACTTATTGCTATCGTATATGTCGACAAAATAAGCCTTATTAGCAGCAGAGAACGTCTAGAACCCTAGGAACTTCGCTTCGCACACATCAACTTGCAGTCTCCCGTTTGCTAGGGGTGTCGGGCTGGAGAATCTCCAGATCAGAAGGTGCTTGGGGTTGGAGTCTCTGACAATCTAGTATCTAAACGACCATAGTGTTGTCACTGACACTGACACTGGCCCACCACTGGTACTGTGACTCTAACTACATAGACAAGAATAAATCTACGTGTAAAGTTTACACCTAAGCTCAAATTTACATAAATTTACACTTTTTTCATGTACAAAGCTGTTTGCCCCAACTCACAACATACAGAGTGTAATACAGCCCCAGGGCCTAAATTAGGCCTAGATCTAACTGATCTTTTTTATTTTGCATAGTAGTTGGTGGTAAACAGATATGTCGACGGCAAACACAAAATCCAGTGTCTGGGACTACCTTTGCTACTGCGCTCACAAGAAAGCCAACATACGACCGATCCGCCTAATTGTAACGTTACTTGGGGAATTACTACTTCTTATTCTCATCATGGCTTGGTGTCAAACTTACCTGTTTCCAAATCCCTTTTTCAAGTGATTTGTGCAGTTTACAGCCGCACAATATGGCATTTTAATGCCTCGCTCAAGGTCTCGGAACGTCAGAAAAACACGGTACAACATGCAGTCACTGTATGTGGATAGCGTCTGCTGGGATTTGCACGCAAAAAAGTTCCGCTAAGCAAAATGGCGGACGTCACGTGACAATGAGTCGAGCGACGGCGACAAAACGGGTGGCGAGTGATTCTTCTATGAGTAAGAGTTCTGTGCGTAGGACAGGGTGGTTGCTGGTTGTTGGTCTCTCGTTGTTTTTCCATTTTTGTGGCTAAATGGATTCATGACTGTGGATAGAATCACTCAGAGGTAAGCAATCATTCTGGGCTTCATTTGCACCCCATTTTGCACAACTAACGATTCTAGTATAGACCTATTAGAGCTAGTATAGATTTACACATAGATTTTGAATCTCCCGCCCTTTCTATTGAGTAGCGCCAATATGGCCGCCGCAAACCCCCCGGATCCATTTATGGATTCGGAAGTGGGTACTGCGACACCTGATGACGAATTTCAAACTGTTGTGTCTGATAGACAAGTCCGTCGGAAAAAGAGGAAAATACGCGAAGGAAGTGTTGATGTTGAGGACCTTGCGACAAGAGTAGACTCCTTCGGAGGATGACCATCATGATAAATCTATGAATGGTAATGAAAAGTTTGGTACCCCCCGATCTAAACCACCTGATCTGAGATTGTACATATGTCCAATAGACAAGAAAAGGTCCCTAAAAAACACAAGCTTGGCTACGGTAGCCAAAGCCATCCATACTTGCTGTGGATCCCCACCAGAGTTTGTTAAGTCTACGCGAAATGGCATTATGGTGAAATGTAGAAACGAGAAACAGTACAGAAAACTGATGGAACTTCAATCTATTGGTACAATACCAGTAAAGGTGCAAGATCAGATGTACACCATTAAAGGAGTAATATCTGGGATCCCCACGGAAATGTCTGAGACAGAAATTCAGATGGAATTGAAAAAGCAAAAGGTGTCTCATGTGAAAAGAATAATGAGAAAGGAACAAAAGAAAAATCAAAACAACTCAGGAAACGAGCAAATGAAGCTCACCCCGACACGCAGTGTCATACTATTTTTTGAAGCAACCACATTACCCCAAGACATTGATTTGTACTTCCAGAAATTTCAGGTCAAACAATACATACCCCCTGTACTCAGGTGCTTCCATTGTCAAAGGTTTGGGCACGCAGTTGCAAATTGTAAGGCTAAACAAAGATGTGTGAGATGCGGCGACCCGCATACCTTTGAGGAATGTCCTCAGAAAGACACTCCAAAATGCATTAATTGCGGAGAAAACCACTCGGCTGCATACAGCGGATGCCGAGAGGTGAAAAAGGCTAAAGAGATACAAAAATTGAAAGTAATGAACAACTTAACCTACGCACAGGCCACTCGCAAATGGCAAGAACATGAGCAAAGGCCGAATGTTGCAGTAGAGACACGACCCATACCTCAGCCTGCAGTGAAAGAAACTAAAGAGAGCCCTGAAGAAATGAAGCATGGTACCCCTCGGGCAAGCCAACCCGTGAGTCATACCCCACATTCAGCTGAAGTGAACAACCCCCCATCAAAAGCTACACGGTCCTTTTCGTTGATCCCCAACCAAGGCAAAAACCAAGCTCAGCCTCAGCAAAACATGCAAAAGCTACCCCAAGAAAGAGAGGGACCTGCCAAAAACAGGTTAGGTGTAAACTTTGTAGCTCAGGCTACAGACAATGAGCTCATCAACTTCATTGTTATTTTGATCATGAATCTCATGAAAGACAAATCAGAGGATGAAATTCGCCTCCTGATAAATGCAGCAGCCGGTAAACTTCTTGGACAAGACAGCTGATGTTGGGGAAACTTGTTAATTTTATGTCGGTCTTCCTCGTTCTCCAATGGAATGCTCAGGGAATGAGTGGACACGGACAAGAATTGATACAATTTTTAAGTACAAATAAATCTGATATTGTACATTTGATATGTGTACAGGAGACTTGGTTTAACAGTGATAATGTTTTGCAGATTCCAAATTATACTTGTTTGTTTAAAAATAGAACAACACAAAGTAGAGGAGGGTGTTGTTTCTATGTACATGACTCTGTATATTACGATTATAAAGGCGGCGAGTCTGAAGTTGAATTGCAAGTGATTGATATTTTTTGGGGTAAGTTTTTCCTCACAGTAGTTAATTATTATAACCCTTGCAGAGAGATACGCTGTGAGGCTGTAGATTTATTTATAAGTAAAGCTAAAGATCCTGCAAAATTATTGATTGTAGGTGATTTTAATTCTCATAACCCCCTTTGGGGTAGTGATAAACTGGATAGAAATGGTAAATTGATTGAGGAATTTGTTTTACAAAATGATCTAGTCATATTAAATGACGGATCTGGCACGAGACTTGACCCCCATTCAGGAAAAATATCTTGTTTGGATCTGTCTCTGATTTCATCTCAGTTAGCAAGTAAGTGCACTTGGAATGTTAAGCCAGACAAACTAGGCAGCGATCATTTTCCTGTTTGTATTGAGTTGTGTGTGGGAGGAAAGTCTCTCCTCCGAGAAATGAGTAATGAAAGCAATGGTTGGAATCTAAAAAATATGGATTGGCAAAAATTTGCTCAATTGTGTGAGAATGTTATGAATATAAATAATATTAACGTGGATACTAAAATGTTTTATGAGATGTTTATGTCACACATTACAGAGGTACTTGAAGATACAGTTGGAGTTAAAAGTAGAAAAAATAGACACCAAAAGTCACAGCCTTGGTGGACAAAAGAATGTTCTTTGAAAATTAAAGAAAGGAATAGATTGAAAAATAGACTCTCTAGGTGTTGGTCTGAGGAAAATTTGTACAGGTACAAAAAGAAGAAAGCAGAAACGCAGCGAACGATACGGCAGGCAAGAACCAGATTTTGGCAAGCATTTTGTGCAAGTCTGAATCGATCCACGTCTGTTTCGGCGTTGTGGAAATTCATTAAGAGTGTGAACGGTATTCCTCGGAATAAAACCCATAGCATGTCTGTGTTATATGTAGGTGAACGTATTATTGTTGATGATAAAGACAAAGCAAATGAATTTGTAAGATATTTGAAGCATACAGGGAAAGGGAATACAGAAAGTAAAATTTATAAAGAGATAGAGGAAGAATTTGATGTGATCCAGGTTCAGGAGAAGGAAGGCTTGCAACTGGCCTTAAACGAGCCTTTTGTGATGAGTGAATTGGAAAGAGTTCTGCAAGATAAAAAGGCTTCAGCACCGGGAGAAGATAAGATAGGATATGAAGTGTATAAACATTTACCAGAGTCAAAAAAGGAGATATTACTGAAATTGTACAACCAAATATGGGATACTGGAGATATTCCAGAAGCATGCAAACACTCGATTTTGATTCCTCTCCTCAAGCAGGGTAAGGACCCACACCAATTGTGCTCTTACCGCCCAATAGCGTTGACATCATGTTTCATGAAAATAATGGAAACGCTGGTGAAAAACAGATTGCAATATTTTATAGAAAAACACGATCTGCTCGCAAATTTTCAACATGGCTTTAGAAAAGGCCGTTGCACTCTTGATAATATCGTACATTTGGAAAATGAAATAATGAAGAATTTAGAAACTGGTGTGAAGTCTCTAGCAGTGTTCATTGACCTGGAGAAGGCGTATGATACGCTCTGGACAAAAGGACTCATAGTAAAACTCAGTCATTTGGGTTTAGGAGGAAATATTTTACAGTTTATAAAGAACTTTCTATTATATCGCACTTGCCAGGTCAAAATAGGAAACGAGAAATCTGATATTTTTCATATGGAAAACGGTCTCCCGCAGGGCAGTATTTTGAGCCCTATATTGTTTAATCTAATGATTTCTGATGTACCTGTAAGCAGAACGAATAATGTATAATTTGTTATATGCAGATGATTGCGTTATCTGGACATCAGGAAATGATATTAGAGAAATGACTGTTCAAATTCAAACATACTTAGACGTTTTGAATGAATGGTTCACTTCACGGGGACTGAATATATCACCGTTGAAGACCACTTCTGTTCTTTTCTCTCGTGGAAACAAAGATGAGCGCGTTCATCTATTGTTGGAGAAAAATGAGCTGAAATTTGCTCCTCAGTATAGATATTTAGGAGTGATATTTGATAGGAGGATGACTTGGAGACCACACTTGCAAGACGTAGTTCTGCGATGTAAGAAAAGGTTGAATATACTGAAAGTTTTAGCTCATACAAATTTTTGTCAAAGCATACAAGAATTGTTAGGCGTATACAGATCTTTAATACGCTCCATAATAGATTATGCTTGTGAGGCTTATGATTCTGCTACTATGAGTGTCAAGAATGTTTTAAACTCCATACAATATCAGGCTTTAACTATTTGTGCAAACGCAAAAAAAGGGACAGCCCTAAGAACCCTCCAAGTGGAATTCGGAGAAATGCCCCTAGAGTTACGTCGAGAGATGCTCTCGGCTAGACTGAAAGCACGTATTGAGAGTACTCCCAATCATCCTATGAAAGAAGGGCTTAAGAATTGTTGGCAATTTGAATTTTGTAAAAACACTGCTTCAAAAGAACCTTTCGGACAAAGGACTCTAAACTCATTTGAATTTTTAGATCCATTTCATGTTGAATTGTGTGTAAAACCTCCCAACGTGCCTTTCTGGATGTGGAAGCCTCCGTGTGTATCGACACAATTAAAAGAGTGTGTGTCAAAGACTGACAACACAGCCTTCCAAAAACAGGCCTCCTTAGAAGTGATGTATAACAAATGGCAAAACTATTTACATGTATATACAGATGGCTCCAAATCACTTGAAGGCAAGGTAGCCTCTTCATTTTATGTGCCAGTGTATAAATGTGTTCAGAGTAAAAGAATGCAGAACCAAACATCTGTTTATAGAGCCGAATTGGCGGCTATCACGTTAGCTTTGTATTGGATTGATCAACTACCACCACTTCAAACAGGAGTAGTTATTTTTAGTGACTCACTCAGTGCCCTTGAAGCCATTCGATCTCAAAGAGAAGAAAGTTTTGTTACAGAAATTCTAAGTGTCTGTACTAATCTATACTTTAAGGGAATATTAGTGAGTTTGGAATGGATTCCTGGACACTGTGGATTAACAGGAAATGAAGTGGCAGATAAAGCAGCAAAAAAGGCTTTGCAAAATGTTTCCATACAAGTGAATAACAAGTTGAATAAATATGAATTTAATAAAAAAACTGAAAAGGTGTTATATGACAAAATGGCAAATTAAATGGGAGGAGACAAACTCCCCCCTGAAATATGTTCAACGAAATGTTTCTCAGACCTATTTATGCACCTTGAATGACAGAAGAGCTGAGACAATCCTACATCGCCTTAGGATGGGGAACTTAGGTTTAAACGACAATTTGTTTCATATAAACCAACATGTGTCGGGTATGTGTGAATATTGTAACGTCCCAGAAACAGTTGATCATTTTCTTATGTTCTGCCCCAGATATATTATACCCAGAGCTATGATGTTAGTTGAAACAAAAATTCATGAGAACAGCATTCAAAGCTTACTAATTTCAACTAACCCAGTATACCAAAAAGCTCTCGTGTTATATGTTAAAAGATCACAACGATTTTTCTGATAGATAAACTTTCATACATGTTATGAATGTACATAGTTTGCACTAACTCTGCCTCGAGGTACCCTGGAGAGGCTTTTCATGCGCACCACAGCCCAGAGATTGCTTACTTTATTAAAGAATGTATATGTGATTATTATATATATTTGTAATTTATTAATATTGCTTGTTTGTTTTGTTTGGCTCTGTATCGGACCAATTGAGGTTCCTGTGCTGGTAAGCATCGGACTCTACTGCCTGCATATCGGAGGGGCCTAGGCCGTTTTAACGGCTGAGAAGTCTGCTCGAGACAATGAGCCGGATTGGCCAGAAGATATGATATTTTAAGCAGGCAAATAGACGTACCGACAGCTGACCAAGGATACTCATTACAATATTCTTTTTGAAAAAAAATGATAAAAGGAAAAGAAATTTATAGATAAGTGTTTGGCGTAAATATTCTAAAGAGAATGGAAAACGCCACTAAACACAAAACAACAACAACAACAACATGGTCCGAAAAATGTGACGTCGAGCTCTCGGCATCGCGGCGCGGTATGATGGTAAAGAGAGCCCGGCCGCCGCCTCGGAGTGGGGTAACGTTGCCCCCCCCCCCCCCCTCGCCCTACACACACACACACACACACACACACACACACACACACACACACACACACATTTTTTTTCAATGATGTTTTTATTAATTCCCTTTTCATTTGAAAATATAGGCCTAACAGTTTACCTTCTACATAACATCTGTCATTAATGTACATGTATGAGACATAATCCATAATCCATAAGACAAGAATATAATCATTCAATTCATTTTCAGGCAGAAATCAAACAAAAGCAAGAAAATAGAATGAATTATCCGGTCATTCCTTTTTAACTATACAAAAAGATTCAAATGCAATTGTAGGCAATTTAGCCATTCAAAACACTAGAAAAATTAACAGAAAATGGAATTTCTATTATACCAAAAGAACAATAGCAACAACAGCAAAAACGATCCTCATTCCCACCTTTCCACTATACCCAACCCCTCAACCACTCATAACTTTACCCCCCCCCCACAAAAAGAAACCGTCCCTCTCATTTCCAAACCACCTCTCCGTCCTCTACACGACATCCACCTCCTTACCCGAGACAGACACACTCCCTCTCATCCACACACCCATTCACACACACACCCTGCACACACATCCACTTAACACACACGTCCACACACCTACCCTGCACACACAGTCATTCACTTAACACAACACACAATTATTTCTGCTCGCATTCAGAATTATAATACTAATTATGCTTATGATTATGCTACATACACATACATACATGCATGCACATACACATATATACACATAACGTACATGTCCACATACCTGCATACGATATATGTGACCCTGCACCTCAAAACAAACAAAAAGTCGCCAGACATGAATTTTTAGTTAAGACCATATTCTGAAAGAACAGACTTTAAGCTTTAAAATGATGTATAACTCAAATCAAATGGACTCTCCTAACCTATCTAATTATTGGAAAGAAAGCACAAAATCAGGAAAAGTGTGAACTGAGAAAAGAGGCTCTGAAGTACAGTGTCTATTCAAGCACTTAATCTTTACCAAACCCTGCTGGCTGTGCGATGAATGGGACAAAAAACAGGAAGTAAACCACCAGAGTAACAACAATGAAGGGATTATCAGATTAAACTGAAATTAAGCATGCCTCATTAACACATTCTGTCCATAATTAATGCCAACTTTCAAAGCAGTAGCACTATCCTTTCAAAAGTTATTAGAGTTGAAAGTGAAGAGTGTGGACAAGGTTTTTCAGAAATGAAAAAGGGATTCTAAAGACACACCTAATCACACTATTCTACCAAAAATGTTCGAGATAAACTGCTAAAAAAAAACACACTTTCCTGAACGTTTTATGACACCAAATTTTAGCATAATGTAAGAGAAGACCCACTCTTTCAGAAAATATGAAAAAGTCAAGTTAAGTTAGGCTGACCCATTTCACTTATTTTCAGTCCTCACGCAAAATCAGTGTGTGACTTTATGTTCGTTTTGAGGTGCACGGTCACATATACACAATACTTATCTCTGAACTCAAAAATATTAAGAGAAAAAAATGTCAGTGATCAAACACACACAAAAGGGGAGGAGTATGACCTACGAGTGCATGGATAAACTAATCCTTTACAAATTATTTAAACATTCCCATTCAGCAAGTGCAAACCCGATTTATTTCTTTTAATGGCAATACCATTCTCTTCCTTTCGACATATCATTAATGTGTTTGTTTTTAATCTGCCAATGTCGGTGTTATTGACTGTAACCTCGCTTTATATAACATATATTTAACTACAAGAATAAGAGTTATTCAAATTTATGAAGTTCTTCCGTCGTGATGTTTTCATTGCAACTGATTGACAAATTGCCCGACATCGACGTAAATAAGCACTGAATTGATCAGTGTTTTAGTAGTAGCCATGATAAAAAAATCATGGGCGTACATACTCGAGCAGGATTCGAACCCACGACCTCCTGATCACCGGACAGGCGTCATCTCCACTAGACCACCTGCTCGAGTATCACCACTCTCTAAAAAAATCGAGTGAAAATTTTCACTCTAAAAAGAGTGAATACAAAAAAGAGGGAATTTCGAGTGAAATTGGAGTGAATTTTGAGTGAAAATGCTCATTTTCACTCATTTTGGAGTGACGTCAGGGATCACTCGAAGATTTTGGAGTGATCCCTGACGTCACTCCAAAATGAGTGAAAATGAGCATTTTCACTCAAAATTCACTCCAATTTCACTCGAAATTCACTCTTTTTTGTATTCACTCTTTTAAGAGTGAAAATTTTCACTCGATTTTTTTTTTTAGAGAGTACGCCCATGATTTTTTATCATGGCTACTACTAAAACACTGATCAATTCAGTGCTTATTTACGTCGATGTAGAGCAATTTGTCAATCAGTTGCAAAGAATAAGAGTGTTGTACAATAATTGATTCTGTTAGAAATTCCTTCTAAACCAATATGTATATCCCGCCAAACTAAATTACGTAACTCTTCTAACTGAAAGTACTCAATGAAATCATGCTATAAAGATTTAACTTTTTCGCATTTCCAAAATAAATGCGAGTAAGTTCCAGAGCTTATTACACAAAAGGAACATAAATTATCAGCCACAAAACCAAATTTTATAAGCTAAATCGCCCGGTGTAGTAATTATTATTGAAATTCTCTTAGATCTCCAATTAAAGTTGAAATTCTGGGCCTTATACAAATATCTCTCATACTTTTATCAGCGAAAACAAGTTTTTGGTGTCCATCTCTGATATCTAAACAGTAAGACTGCTTTAAAAGAGACATGAATGTGAGTAAATCTTCCTGGATTGTATCTTTTTTTTAAATCTGTATTTTGTCCAAAAAACTTTTAAGGTATTATAAAATCATTCACATCTACTTCATACCAATTGCACAAAATTCCATCATATTTCCCACTTTTCAAAAATGGACTCACAAAGACTCCATATATAAGAAATATTTTCACTTTGTAAACCTAAACTTTGAAATCACTAATTGGTCTTATGGATTGTTTATCAAATAATTGTTCTAAATAATAAACATTCAGCACAGATAAATCTGCATTAAATGTCATTTTCCCTCTTAATAAAAAACAAATCTTTATTATTAAATATAATTGGATTAATTTTCCCTTCTTCAAAACTTCTGCAGTTATATGGATCTTCCCAGGCAGCTAACATTTCTAAATAAAACGATGGTGCCTTAAGTGAAAGTTTTTTGTCTCATAATTGCAAAGAAATAAATTCTACCTCCTACTGCTTTAAAACTGTGATCAAAGCATACTTTCCAACTCATATTTCGTTCTCCATACAAAAGTCTTTTTACCCACATCACCCTCTGAGTTTTCACAAACAATTATTCAAAATTCATCATTCTCAATCCACCGTCCTTGAAATCCTGATGCATAATGGCTCGTTTGATGCGATCCTTGCCCTTCCATACAAAATCAAAACAACTTTTTTGAATTTCATCGAATAGCCATTTTAGAACAACAGAGGATGACGCCACATAAATCAATTTAGATAAAGTATAAGTTTTAAGTAGATGAATCTTCACCATAATGGCGAGATCTCTTTGCCTCCACCATCCCAAAAGTCTTTTAATTTTACTTAACATTTCTTTATAATTAACTTCCTCCGTTCTCTTCCTTTCTGAAGCAAATGTAATCCCTAAAATCTTAATTTCTGTAACTATACTTCCAAAGTGAAATTGTGCTACATTCTCTTCATCCTTACCAATAAGCAAAACCTTCGTTTTATCCATATTATTAACCTTTAAACCACTGACTTTCGAAAAAAAAATGGAAAAAAATTGTAATAACCCAACTGACTCTTTATCTCTTATAAAAATTGTCATATCATCAGTGTACAGTATCTGCTTTACTTCAATATCACCAAGATCAATCCCTCTCAAGGTAGTTTCATTTCTCAAAGCATGTGCCAAAATTTCAATGACTACTAAAAATAAATAAGGTGATAATGGGTCACCCTGACGCACACCCCGTTCTATTCTAAAATATCCGGTTGAAAACCCCTCATTCATTACACAGCTGCTAATATCAGTATAACATGTCTTTATCCAAGAACAAAAAGGAGGGCTAAATCCAAAACTTTTCAAAACGGTTAATAAAAACGAATGAGATACCGAGTCAAAGGCCTTCTCAAAATCAACAGCTATTAGATAACAACCTATTATGAAAGACAGTGAAAAATCATATCGTCTATTTGTCTAGTCGAATTGCTTCCCCAATATTTCTGTTTTTCATGTGCTTCCCACTTGATCCATGTGTATTATCTCACTCAAAACTTGTTTCATTCTCTTCGCCAAAACCTTGGAAAGAATTTTATAGTCCACATTCAAAAGTGTAATCAGTCTATAATTCTTAATGTAAAGAGGATCTTTGCCATCTGTTTCTATTGATGTATAATATATAATGGTCCCTTGCTTCTGTGATACTGATAAATTACCCCTATCGTACGCTTCATTAAATGCTTCGACTAACTGCCTGCCTAAGTATGGCCACACATACACACACACACACACACACACACACACACACACGCACGTGCACGTACCACCTGTCCACCACCACCACCTCTGTGAAAAAAAAAGAAGAAAAGAAGAAAAAGGAGAGAGAACAAAAAAGTCGCCGCTGGGGCTACCATGACTTCCGTCGCACCATCGCAGTTGGCGGAACGCCGCCTTGAATGTGTGTGTGGGGGCCGGGGGGGGGGGGGGGGGAGGGAGGAGGAGGGAGCAGGGGCAGGGCCCAATGTACTAATAGTACACTTGTTGAGTCAATTTTGAAATTTCGAAATGCATCTTTCATTTCTTTAGCAAATTAAACTGGAATATCCGCCTAATTTTGACATAATGTCCACTTGAATAAAAACACAGATTTGTTGATTGTGAGAAAGTTCAGTTAAATCGTTTCATTTCAGTTTGCCATCGAACCTCCATCAGAAAGCACAACAAAATGAAAAATAATGAAATCTACCAATTATACCCAATTACATTATTTGTTAAGTTTGAAAAACGAAATATATAACGCAATATATGAATCGTAAACTGCTGTAAATCATTTTAATGAAATGTAAGACAAAGCAGAATAACTAAGAACATGAATACATTACTCGTAACACTTTGAAAAGGATAAAACAGGATCGAGTGATCCACTATAAAAAGCTTGTATAGGCCTACATGGAGTCACTAAAAATCATTTAAAATATGGCAGTATGTCACTAAACAGCATCATTATTTATAAACAATAATAAATATGTGCAAGAAAGTGTCAATGCACGTTATTGAGGCAAGGGGTGTTACTTGTAGATAGAATAATATGATATCGTTTACACAAGAAGATTAAAGGTTCATTGGTGGTTTATTGCTACTCCGAGTTTCACGCACCAATTGGGATGCGATCATCAGGCAATTAAGAGCACAACATATGAAATAGATGTGCTATTACTATTATCATTATATATTTATATATATATATATATATATATATATATATATATATATATATATATATATATTGATATCACGTGTATTTTCAGGAATACAGTATTGCGCTCCCATGGCGGAGAGGTTCGTCTTCCTCGTGACGTTCGTGAAATTGTGCTGGTATACGGTTCTGCAAGACCACGTTGCGTAACTATGTCCATTTCAATCATGTATGGATTGTAACTAAAATGGTGGTTGAATTGCGAGATAACGTTATGAGACAGGATGGCAGGAATACATAAATTAAAGATCATTACACTTACGTTGTCGGGATAACATTTTTTTTTTTTGTGGGGGGGGGGGGGGGCAAAACGAGATAACTCGATTCTTACATGTTTTATGTTTGACCATAACTTGTAGAATATTCCTTGTTATGTTACAAGTGGTATTACTTGCCATGTAAGGTTTCATTTTTCTCAATCTGATGGTGGACTTACTTAGAATGTTTAAAAATGGTGCATAGCCCATTTTGCCAAAAAAAGAAGGGTAAAAGAAAAACTCTTCATAATTACGTATGCATATTTGCATGGAAGAAATCAAGATTTAGGCGGACGTAAAACTACGATATATATATTTTTTTCCTTTTATCAAGTTTTAGAAATACTGTCATAGTCTTCATTAAGTTTAGCATTTAGTATTATAATTATTGTTGTCTGGATGTCATAATGGGTGATGATGATAACAAGTGCAATAAAGCTATATTATATACGTGTAATTCAATAAGATGATGAATCCATCTGAAATGGTTATTGTTTGATGCCTATGTCACATGAAAAGTAAAGGTAATGATAAGAAGACAATTTCAGGGTCATTCACAACAATAACTACTTCATATTTTCGTCCCTCAGCAAATTTCAGACAAGGAAACCCCACTTCATTCACTATTATAAACGGAATTTGAACAGAAAATAACACGCAAAATCTGACTGACATGGTTGTCACTTTACGGTTGCTAAGGAAACGAGCAGTATCGGTCATAACTAATCTGGTTTATTAAAATGTTTGCAATATAGTTTCAACAGTCACCAAGTTTGGTTGAAATTGGGTTAAGGACATATGAGTGGCAAATGAAAATAATTATGGTATAAGGGGAGCACAATATGCCCCCCCCCCCCGATTTTCTTTATACGGTAAAAGTGTCCTTATAATAAAACTCCATATCTAGCGACGCTTTGTTGGTTTTGTGATGCACTGACACAAAAGATAGAGAAAAGGATTATTTTCAAAACTCTATTATTAGTACATCATTCAGTTAATTCTTTTTCCCTCGTATACATAAATAATTCTGTTCAAAAATACAATCCGACACGAAGACTACGTTCATCATCAGATACATTGTTACTCCAAACACCCAATGTATAAAAACATGGATGGGGTGATCGTGCTTTCTCCGTTATTGGACCAACATTGTGGAATCAGTTACCTATTCAGTTAAGGGAACTGTCATCTACACAGTCATTCAAATCCAAACTTAAAACTTATATGTTTCTCTCACACTGAGGACTTTAATTGCTTTCTGTCATTAATGTTCGGAAAAATAATGTATCTTTATTATTGATGTGCTGTATTCTTTAATTGGTATACATTTGTTTTTGTTACCCATTTTCTTCTTTGTTGACATGTTTGAACATGCGTACGCATGGATACAAGGATACAAGGATACAAGGAACGTTATTGTCAGTTAAAAGTACAGAAACTCGTCTTCCACTGGCTGAACAAAGGAAAAAGAGCAGACAATATGTAGGCCTATTGCACGTATTTTAACAATATCATACAAACAGGCAGACAATGCTAAGCATTGAACGGACAGTATCTTGAATAATCTAAATAAGATATCTGTAATTCATATGAAAGAAGTATACACAAACTCCCACACGAAGGTTCCTATACACACCAACACACACACACACACACACACACACACACACACACACGTAAGCTGTCTAAAAATACCCTAGGAGACCCTAGTTGCACATTTCCTCAGTTCCTACAAATCATCTATTTAACTACTCGTCCCATCTCCCCCATCTCCCCTGTAAGTTATGATGAAAAGTAGATGAAAGGGGAAAAAAATCATGTCATAGAGAGAAGTAGGAAAAGAAGAAGGGTAGAAGGTATTGACTGGTGGAGATGAGAAGGGGCATTAAAAAGCACCTGGTCAATACAAAAAGAAAAAATAGAAGTCCACCAACATTTAACAAAAAAAAAACAATTGACATAAGGCTACCCTTCAGAAAAATGTTACACATACCCGTGAAGTACACGAGACATAATAACAAACATACACGTATAAATGCACCATGTCTTCTTCCGAGACCACTCGTCCAAACTACCAACCACGAAAAGCACCCGCCTACTGTAGGTGCCTGGCCAGCACAAACAGCACGCAGCGCTGCCCTGCATTGCCTGCTCGATCAAGTTGAATGCAGACAGAGAATCGCGCATGTATTATATCTGTTCATTTTTGAAGCGCCATGAGCATTGCAAAGTAGACCTGTGCGCTCTACTATAAGTAGCCACTATTATTATCATTATTAGATATTTCTGTTTTATTTTGTATGAGTCGCAAACAGATGAAGTCATGAAACATCACAATAGACATGGTAGACGTAAGTATACACTGTTGAGGAGAGCTATGTTAAAATGGAAGAAGTGTTTTCCGTTTTTCAACATGTCAGGCAATATGCAACTTTTGACATTATGTATATCATAATCATAACTCTGACATGAGAGAATTTAGTTGTCCCGTGCCACAAAGTAGCTTATTTTGCCCACTGTTCCTTATTATGTAAAACAGTTAATGAGTTATGCTCTTCCGCCAACGGACTATCATAATAGTCCGTATAATATGATTATCCTTGTGACCGTGCACCACAAAACAAACAAATAAGTCGCACCCCTTCATTTACGTGATGACTCAAAAAAGGTGAAATGGATAAACCAAGTCAATCTTGAGTTTTTCATATTTTCTGAAAGAGCTATATTTCTACATTACTCTTCAGTGTGGTATCTTAACATGAATGGGAACATGTGTTTTTAGCAGCTTTCTGCAACTTTGGGGAGAAGAGTCGAAGATCAGTTGTGTCTTGGAGGTCGCTTTTTATGTCTTGAAATCCTTTGCACACTCTTCACTTTCAAGTCTGATAACTTTTGAAAGGATGACGGTACTGCTTTGATGGTTAGCATTAATTATGAGCAGCATGTGCTATTAGAACATGATCAATTTCAGCTTAATCTGATTATCCCTTCGTTGTTGCTGCTCCGGTGGTTTACATCCTGTGTTTTGTCCCTTGCAATAGACCGTGTATTTCAGAGCCTCTTTTCTCCGTTCACACTTTTCTTGAGTGTGTGCTTTCTTTCCAGTATTTAGGTAGGTTACGGAAGTCCATTTGAATTGAGTTATACATCATTTTAAATCTTAGGGTATGCTCTTTAATTTCGTTCTAACTAAAAATTAATGTCTGGCGACTTTTTATTGGTTTTATGGTGCAGGGTCACATTTGGACTTTTCGAAAACAACTCAAGTGTATTTTTTCTCTCACGAAGGCCCCAATACGCTAAGTGCACATGCAGATACTAGTCTTGTGAGTTACAAAACGTAGCGGTTTTTGTCAGCATGTGCATCACTTTGCACTCTTTGCTTGTAATAAAGAATACCACACAGCGGGTATTCATGCCCTCGTATAACCCCATAGTTTCAAGTCATGGTCTCCTAATTGGTCGTTCTGGGGCTATGATATATTGGTTAAGGCCTGTATAAAATCCAAAAGTATTGTCAACGATGAAAATGGTTTTAATGCTGGTAGGAATGGACACGTGTCTTTGAATGCTTTTTGCTTCTTGCTGTTTTTGTTTTTGTTGAATTTGCTTCATATTTGTTATTACGTAATAATATGTCTACCCGTTAGTACGTATTTCTTTTGGAGCGGAGAGTAGGACGTGCAATATGATGTATGTACAGACCGTTCGCACAGCATAGAAGTCACAAGTCAATGACAAGCCCTATACGCGTAGAAGGGAAAGTTGGAGAAAGGTGAGTGAAATCATAATTTCATGACTATTTCGCTTCAAACGCCACTTATTTAAACTGTAATAACCTTGATTCAGTGGCGTTGTGGAAATCAAAATTAATAGCAACACCACCCCTTAGTAACAATCTGCAGGTGCTTTGTATTTCTTTTAATCCTGTTAAATTGTTATGTCTTATTTCTTTCCCACATTCTTCAAGTTCGAAGGATAGATTTTGCGGTAAAAGAAAGCAAGTGCTCTCTCATTCTAAAGTAACTATATCAATTTTGAATTATTGTTTGTTTTGTTAATTTTATAATCTATGTCATCTTGTGTATGTGACAGATAGGCCGACAGTTCATCCGGAAGTTATGCTATGTTATTTTTTGGTCCTGATAGCGATTGTTATTCGTGCATTTCTATGTTTGCAGATTTGTTTAAGTGTAACAGATAGTTCAATTTCAATTTCAATTTCAATTTTATTTCCATTTCCATTGAATAAACAGGGAAAATTATATACAATACATTTACAGAACATACTTGTAACAATTTCAAAGAAAACGTACAAGTGGTCACGAGTAACAACAGAAATTCCTTTCTATATATACATATACATATTACAAAGATTAGAATGGAAATGGAAATGGTGATTATTATATATTACAAGGTGATATTAAAGTTCGGTGATATACAAAGTTATGCAATCTACATTTTTGGTTTTGATATATTATCTTTATTTTTTTGTTCTTTATTATTATCTTTCTTTTTTTGTTCCTCTGATTCTATTACAATGTGTTTGCAGATGCCATCGGAAGGATGCACAATGTCGACGAAACGATGCTCTGTGTTGGAATTATGTCTGTATATACTCCTCACTTGGAATATTAAAAGTAAGGAAGCACAAGTATATAATTGTCATTATTGACCTGCCTGGAATTCAAAATAACATTTGTTTTGGGGAAATTTGTTGCAACACGTTAATTCATTCGCTCACTATACCTCCAACATCCTGAACTGGATTTCAGCAAACAAACAAACGACAACAAATCAATGTTCTGAAGTATGAACAAGACCAAAAACCTTTGGGTTGCAAAAGATGTTGAAAATTAGCCTATATACTGAAATGTATTGTGAGGTTGACCAGGTACACACACACAAACATAATACCATACGATAATGTTATACTTCACTCACATATGTATTCATTTTTTTATTTTTTTTTGTCCTCGTGAATATTATCATTACGCTCAAATTGTACATTACAAAATTGCTGTAATTGCTCTTTCATTGATACAATAATATCACCCATTTTGTATGTTTGTATGCATGGATGGATTTGTTTATCAATCATGCTTTCTTGCGTTACTGTTCTCAAATTTATTAACGGAACTTGATCTTTAATCATGTCGTTGTTCAAAATTATTCTTCTTGCTCGCTCTTTCTCTCCAAACAGTCGTTTGCACGCAGACTACGGACATGGTGACTATTGTCGACAGGGGCCAGAGTGCGATCTACACTGCACGGTCTGACGAAGGAGTCCAGTTGACCGACCTCACCTACACTAGGATCCCGGGATCTTTCACCACCCCCGTGTTTGTAAGCTACGATGGTGATGGGGGCAGGGTCATCTGGAGTAGTAGCGACGACGAAACTATCTCTGCTTCTGCGCTGGATGGTTCATCTTCGACGACACTTTTGGGCAACATTTGTAAGTTCTGAGATCCCTTTTCATATTAATTTACTTATCTATCTATTATGATTCCTTTATTTTGTCTTTTTATTTCATTTATCTATTTATTTATCTATTTATTTATGCATTTATGTATCTATCTATCTGTCTATCCATCTGTTTATCTATTCAATTCCTAACTTATTCATATATGTATTACGTGGCAATGTGAATTTTCCACTTATGTTCATTGAAAGTTACACTTCTTGATAACTCTATTTCAGGCCCATGCGGGGGGGGGGGGGGGGGAGTGGCACAATGTGCCCCTTACCATTTTTTCCCTTTCCCACTCCTATAGGCCCTCTACCTAATTTTAGCCGAATATGGTGACTTTTCCTAAAAATTTTATTGTAAATATTTTGATAGATTATTATGTTAAGTTCGATTTTTGCTGGTTGCCTTGGCAACCGTAAACTGACAACCATGTTGATAACATTTTGCATCTTTTCGGGTAACAACTAAGTGGGGGTTTTCTCGGATGTAATTTGCTGAAGGACTAAAATGTGAAGTAGCTATGGTCATGATTTTTCCTGAAATGGTTGTCTTATTTCCTTTGTTATCTCTAGGCCTAACATAAGCATTTGTTTATAATAATCAATTTCGAAACTCAAATTTCCAGTAGTATGTAAATACAAATGAGGTACTGCAAACATACAGGTCTCATATGTTTCTTTGTATTGTAATAACTATAAAACCCCCATGTGTTGACCATGAAAATTTTCAAATGTTGGATCATTCAAGTGGGTTATGACTTGCTTTACCCATGTGCCAAATATGACGGTGCTACATATAATAACATAAGTTATAGGGGGTAAAATGTGCCCCCCCCCCTTCCCTTGGGTCTGTATTAAAAGGGTCGAAATAGGCCAGGCTTTATAGGGTTTACATCTACTTATTATTGCATTTTGTGAAAGAATGGTGTAATCGTGTTCATGAAAAGTTGAAAACCAATAACCACAACAGTAACACTTTCACTTCATTACAATTACTGATCGTGGTGCCTGTTAAAAACAAACTAAACAGAAGCGTTCTGAACGGTTTTTATAAAGCTATATAGCACGTGGTGGTGTCACAATATGACTGTTAGAGGGCTTGGGGAAATACTGAATATATAAGATTTACCATAATGAAGGGGTTCGATATTGAAACGTCCTTCATTCATTTCCGATAGAATTGTGGAGACAAACGTTCCACTACTCCTGAAAATGCCATCAACATTTTAATGTTATGTATAGAGGCTTGTACCGATAGGCTGCTTTCAAAGTTGCGTTGGCTGGAGCACAAAATTTGATCAAATTTGATAAAAAGTACTCCCTTTCCTTCGGTTTGGCTAAAGTGGTGTCTTAAAGTATATGATAAGAGGAGCGTGTAAATGTTTTAGATATATTAAATTACTGTCAAGAAAGAAAAAAATCACACACACACACAATGGATACAATGACAATAACGTTATGATAACAACAATATTCTTTGAAACTATTTCAGAGGACAAAAAAGGAAGAAGACTTGATGCAGGAAAAAAAAATGTGAATTAGTATTAATAAAGATGAGAATGAAAAAAAAAAGGAGAGGGAACAGAATAAATGTTGCTGGAACCAATGTCACCAGAGCAAATGACTCCGGGGCATTCTGTTGGAGGAGCATTTGTCGCAAAGCATATAAGTGTTTGTGTCTGTATTATATGCGTGTCGGTGTGAGTCCATTCCTGTCATTCTTGGTGTATAAACTTCACGTTGTTGCTTCGTGTGAATGAACGTAAAGGTGGACTCGCAACGATAAGTGATGCGATATTTTTTTTTTCTGCTCCTACAATGTACGCTTTCTTTGATATCCTTGTCATGTGGTTATGGTTTATTCTTTCATTACCTCATCATTTTTGCTCCCATTACCTCATCATTTTTGCTCCCTAGTCTCCTCTTCTTGTATAAATTTAGATAGTAAGGACCTACTGCACATGCTATGTTTAAACTTCAAATTCCTTTAGAGTATTTCTTAGTGCATGATTGACTGTGACGTCATGACTGAAATGGTTGGTTTTTTTTTTACTCTTTTTATGAAGAACGTATTTCATTTTGCTTCTCTCTTAATGGCGGTTAGCCTAGTTTGCAATTTAATAGTCCATTTTGCTTTTTTTTTTTTTTTTTTTCTAGTCGAAAGAACGCATTGTCCTACAATGTCAAAACACATTGCAGGGGCGGATCCAGGGAGGACCGTAACCGGCGCACGCCCCCCCCCCCCCTTTATTTTTTGTTGAAACAAAAGAAATAAAAAGAAAAAATGGGGGAGGGGTGCGGAATTCCTGGATCCGCCCCTGCAGTGTGAAACACAGAGAGAGTGAACGCAATGTGAACACAGGGCAAAATGTCTTCACACTGGCAGATTCGAACGGTTTTATCGGTGTTAACGGTTTGTGAATCATCAACTAACATTATGAAAAAGGACATTTCTATGTGAATAAAAAAAATAATGCATTGCAGGGGCGGATCGAGGAATTCTGTAAAAAGGGGGGCGCAAATAATATTTCTGTTGCTACTTCCGGGTTTCATTTCATTTTTTTATTTCTTTTGTTTGTAACGATAAATAAAGTGGGACGCGCGCCTCTCGTGCCCCCCTCTGGATCCGCCACTGCATTGGGACAAGCCACTTCACGATGTGAAATACATTGTCAGAATTGAGCGTTTTCACCAGGTGAACTTTCGGAACACAGCGTGAACACACTTTGTATGTTTGTTTTTTTTCCAGCAGAGAATTTCATATATATACGTCACGCAAATCAAGCATTTTTTTTTTTTGGCCTTTACTTTGTATCTCCTCAGCTCCAACGACTATGGCAGGGGATTCGTTTATACAAATGGTTTACTTCTTCGATCCGATACAGCGTCGGTTCAGCAACATCGGCTTTGACGGACTTCCTGGTAACATGGTGTGGTCAATCAATGGTACTGCCTACTCCTTGAACATTAATATACTTCAAGCGTGAGTGTACTCTACACGTTATATCCGTTGCGTAAAACAACTATTATTACCATAAAGACATATAATATCCCATTGAGTGAGGATGACTATCACGCAAAGATGAATGAATTATTTGACTCCATGCATGTTCTGGCACTCGATTAGATGCTCTGTATATTTCGCTGACACGTAGCTGGCGGACGTTATTCGTGGCTTCGAATTTTTACGTTCGCAGGGCAACGAAATGTTCAAATAAAGACTCAATGTTTCCTACGCTGCCGTGTCTTTTATTACACCATCGGTGGCGGATCCAGAGGGTGGAGGGGGGGGGGGATTGGGTGCGCGCCCCCTCTTATTTCTTTTTTAAACAAACAATATAAAAAAGAAAAAATAAGATCAACCTGGAAGTAGCATCAGAAATATTGTTTGCGCGCCCCTTTTTTTTAACGGAATTCCGGGATCCGCCCCTGCACCATGACTCCAACCATCCAATGCACCCTTTCACGTGTTCCACGCTCCCTACCATCCCAGTCCTACACTAACGGGCCAGACAGCATGACTGTGTAAGTAGATAAGACATGCAGTAGATTGTATATCTAATAAGGCCGATTTTTATTTTGTTTGGAGGAGCCGCTGCTGAATCATCACTTGATATTTTCAGCGCCAAAGAAATAAGGATATTCAAGACCAAGAAAATTGTGCATAGTTGGTGAACAGCTACTCACCAAGACTTAGTTCATTATGGCCTATAAGTCACATCAAGAACACTGCGTAATTTTACTGTAATCATCGATACACTTCTGGTCAGGAATGTTTTACCACCACCCCACCCCTTCATTAGTTTGCTATAAGCTTTTCTCGAATTTTCTGAAGTGACAATGTTTTGTGCAAAGCCGCAACACAAGACCAACGACGTGTTCAACAATCTATTATGGACACCTTGATAACACGACAAGAAGGTGTCCCTAGAAACCACGGCTTGTGTAAAAAAAAAAAAAAAAAAAAAAAAAAAAATCAACAAAACTAGATTTACATTGTAAGCTAACGTCCTAATGACAATCAACTTCTCGTAGTCTTGAAGCCTATACAAGTACAAGATCGATTAATTATGTGGTCCTTTTACAATACTTCACCTCCACAGCTACCTGTGGTGGGCCGAGGAGACGCGAATTGTGCGGTCCAGACCGGACGGGGCTGAGCAAACAGCAGTTGTCGATGATTCTCTAACTGGTGTCACGACACTTTACTATAATGAAGAAGGTACTTTAGTGCATTTCTTGTCTTCTTTGTTTCTTCTGTTTTTGTCTTTCCTCCTCAATGTTCCTTTTCTTTTTCTCTTTCTTCAAAACGCGCCCCCTAAACTCGCCAATCAATGCTAATAGTTAGTCAAATTGGCTTGCAACGCGACAACTCATTTCAATTCAATTCAATTCAAACTTTATTTCATTTTTCGAAAAGAACATAAACAATTCACTTTCATTGGTAACAGAGAATAAGGTTACATAATCAAAACAAAGTAAAATTGAAAAGAGGAAATAATTGTTTAACCTTGGGGTAACAAATAATGTTGTAATGAAAATTGACTGAAGTGATATAGACGATATAACATTACACAAAATATCGAAAAATGGAGGGACCCACTAAAAAGTTGAAATACAATGAATATGGCACGGGAAGTTGAAAAACAATGAATATGGCACGGCTACTACATAGCTTAGAATATAGGGACGGGCACGACGAAAAGTTCCGTGTAATCAGGCGCATCTGTTTGTCATTGTAATTTGAAAGAAGTTCTGTTTTTGAAGATTTGAAAAGTGCTTTCATATATTCTGATTTTTTTTTAATGTCTACGGCACAGCCTGCTTATGATTCTTAAGACTAAGCCTTTCATTTGATATTGGATAGTTCATTGTGAAAATAGTAATATGCCACAAAGAAGAATGCACTTGACACACGAATGTGACATAGGAACATTTCATACCAAATCTACCCTGAACTATTATTATTTTGTGTACTCATTGCAGGAGTAAGATATATTTACCATAATGTTTCCATTTATTTTTTTCTTTCATTTTTGTTAAATATATTTGAGCGTCATTGGCTGGCAACTCTTTGTACCGTATGACGGTTATCAATACAAAACTCACTTTTTTGTACATTTCGATACATTTTTATAATCAAAACGTGAGTTGTTATCATGGTTATTGAAAACAAAAATAATATGAGCAAATCAAAATTAGGACCAATATTAATAGGGAAATCGAAGCCATGACGGTCTCTCAAATTAGACAATTACATTACTTTCAATTACCATACACTGATAATCTCACACGCAGATGACCGCTTGTACTGGGTGAATCTAGGACCTGTAGGCGCGCATTCTCCCCCACTTCTTGAAAGTAGCTCTTCAGACGGAAGTGATCGCTCGGTACTGTTCGAGGAAGCATCGTGGCTCGAGGGCAACATAAAAAGCATCGCAGTGTACAATGGCGTCCTTTATTACTTGGATGCGCGTTCAGGCGGCGGCTTTGGGGCTGTGGATCTCACGACCGAGGCCAGGTCGTTGGTAACGCAGCTGCAAGGGACGGGCGGAGAAACGTTTGCATTAACTGGAGATCTTACGGACCTCAGGATCTTTAGAGGACCAAGACCGATGCCCCGTAGGTTTACACACCTTTGAATAATATGTCCATCATTTAAGGGACTGTACAGTACTGGTTGAGATGGGGATTCATGTTTTGAACATTCCTAAGTGAGATAATGAGAAAATTAAGATATGAAAGAGCATGTAATTTTAAGAAGGATTCAACGTCAATTAATTTGATGAAAATCGGGTTTCAAATGGCTGAGATATCAAAAAAAAAAAGTAATGATAAAAGGCGACAGGCCACGCCTATTATTAGGATTTCTTTGTTTCACCTTGTTTTTGGATATCTCAGCCATTTCAAAACCGATTTTCATCAAATAAACTTTTGATAGCCCTTAGAATTGCATGTTCATTGACATGTGATAGAGTGGTTTCTCAATATCTCGCAAAACGTTAAAAGCTAAATCCTCACCTCAACCAGAGCTGCACACACCCTTTAATTTTACATGCATGAAATGTGTTTCCTATTAAGTAAATGCTTTTCTTATGATTGACCGGTATTTACAAGATATTTAGATGAATGTATTCTGGTCAATTCATAACAAATTCAGTCGGATTCAACAATAAAGTCCCATACTATGTTTATCTGCCATTTAAATCTGTACAAAATGAGTCCTTGTATCTTCACAACTAATGTCAGCTATGAATACATTTTTCTGTGGATTCATCTGACGGCACAATGAAAAAAAAAACACAAAGAACGCGTCTCCTGTATCGAGAAGTGTCTGCCAGAAGCAATATCATTATCTGCTACTTATTTCCTTAATATCGCCTTTTTCTTCTTTTTAAGCGTTGTTCTTCATGTTCTTATACCTGAATACAAAACGCCATTCTAGCATGAACTAGCTAGAGGAAACTAGAGACGAATAGGATGAAAAGGAGGATTACTATTAACAAATATGCTTTCCGCACTCTGGAATATAGAGGATCAATTGTGATCTTGCATCATAAAACCAACAACAAGTCACAATAAACGAATGTTTAGTTAAGGACAGATCCTTAAAGAATAGACTCTAAGCTTTAAAATGATGTATAACTCAGTTCAAATGGACTCTCCTTACCTATCCAAGGATTGAAAAGAAAGCATACACTCTTGAAAAGTGTGAACTGAAAAAAAAAGGTTCTATAGTACGGGGTCTAATCAAGTGCTTAATCTTTACCAAGCCGTGCTAGCTGTGCGATGAATGGGACAAAAAAAAAAAAAAAAACAGGATGAAAACTACCAAATCAACAGCAACGAAGGTATAATCAGCTCAAGCTGATATTGAGCACGATTTATTAACATATACGGTCGTTGATTAATCCAAGCTTTCAAAGCAGTAGCATTATACTGTCAAAAGTTGTCAAAGTTAAAAGTGAACAGTATGCTAAGGATTTTCAAGAAATGAAAAGGGAACTCCCTGATTTTACTTATCTACAAAAAAAAAAAGGTAGAACAACGGCTGAAAACACACTTTCTCATTTATTTTATAATCTCAAACTTAAGAATACTGTAAACAAAGAGTAGCTCTTACAAAAAACATAAGAAGCTTAAAATTGACTCGGTTGACCCGTTTCACCTTTTTTGAGTTTTCATGTAAAATCAAGGAGTGCGACTTTATGCTGGTTTTGTGATGCACGGTCACAATTTATGTTATTTATACTATAACAGAAGTTGACCAGGGCAAACTGTATTTGTTTGCTGTTGTTGTTGGATTTTTATTAACTCGTTGTACTCAGGGAATTACTGTCTTTGTCTGTACTATACATTGTTCTAGTGTTTATAGCATTCGTAAGTGCTGGTAGGTCCAAATGATTTTCCATGGTATTGAATTTCTCTATTGCTCTAAGTCCAGTGAACCCAGTCAGACAGGGTATCAAACTGATTACTCGTAGCATGTTAAAGTGCAAGGAAGTTCGATGACCCCTAAAGCAGAATGATGTACCAACTTGAATGGAGACGCGTTCATCTAAACATTGAACTGCCCTGATGAGATATCATGCATTAGTCAAGTCTTAATGATAGCAAGGCCTCCCAGGTAGAATTCTAATTAGTCAGTCATTCATCTATATTGTCAAAATATTTTGGCCTATTCCTAGACTGTCGTGGGGAGAATGCAAGAGAGAGACGGTGTTAAAGCACGGACACGTCACACGATCCATATTTTCTAAAACCAGATTCCCAAGTACAGTGTGAGCATTAGGCCTTATGTGAAAATCGCCCAAAAATCTTAGAATGCTGGTGAGATTTTCGTTACATTCCTTTTTTTTTTCGGGGGGGGGGGGGGAGGGTGGCGCAGCTTTGATAAGAAAACCGGAGCGTAGTCCTGTTTTTAGTGACATGCCTCCAAATCACTTCACTCAAAATTTGCACCTTTTAGTTTGATTCTTAATCTTAATAATTCAACATCATAATGTACAAAATAATGATAAGAATAACAGAAGAAAAATACTTCTCTCGAAGATCGTAGATATATTGTATTGTATGCCTTTTCCCATATATTTATCAATTTAAAGAGTTTGTTCGCAAAAACCGATAAGTCCATATTTGCCAAATGGAGATATTTGCGATTAAAGTTCAAGAAAAATAAAGAGAACAATAAGAAAATGCTTGATTCTTTTGACCATAACTTCAAAATTTTACCTTTATATGTAGTTACCAATATAACATTTAAAGGGTATTATTTTTTTCCTTATGACAGAGACCGTACGTCAAAATTGTCAAAAATGGACTTATCGGTTCTTGCGAACAAACTCTTCATTTATTCATTTTTGTATTTACTTATTTATTCATTCATCTATTTATGAATTCTCTTGATACTTACCAATGCATTTATTTATTCATTTGCCTATCCGTGGGCGGTTCGGGATCCAGGAATTCCGTAAAGGCGGGGTGGGGGGAAGAAACAATAATATTTCTGATACAACTTCTGGGTTTAATAAGCTGACAAAACGAAATTGAAAAAAAAAAAAGGATCTAGCGCAATTTTCTGGTGAAGAAAATTACACGGGGACACGGCCCGTGCGCGTCCCACCCCTTATCGCCTACTGTTATTTTTTTTAATCTATCTGTCTGCCAAACTATTCAGTTTTATTCAAAAAGGGTATTTCCTTAATTTAACCATTTTTTTTTACATTGTTTCCAGAAAAGTCTATGTGGAGATAATTTAATGACGAGGAGTATGATGTATATAAGAGGTCCTGTCTCCATTGGGATCGTGAATGGACGTGATTCCAATTTCTCATCCTGCATGCAAAGTGACTTTCCGTTTCATTTCCATGGTAAAACCATCTCATAAAGCAGTGTAAAGACATAAAATAAATGTTTTTTGTACATGCAGCGAGCCTTTGTCCACCCGGTTGGACCCAGTTTCAGACGAGCTGCTACAAGATCTCCGCCAACGGAACCCGCGGCAACTGGCAGTTTCACTCAGATCAGTGCGCGGCAGAAGCTCCTGGGGCTGCGATGCTCGAGATCTCTTCCATGGAAGAAAATGAATTCATCGGCAATGAGCTCATCACGGACGACCTCTTCGCTCCAGGACCAGGCATGTATGACATCTACTTAGCTTGCCGTGGATTAGGTGTGAACGGCGGCTGGACGTGTCCCGGTTCAGAGGCCTACTGGAACAGCGAAACGGATAGAGCAGGATTTTGGAGTAAGATCGCAGGTTTCTAGCAATATTTTGTCAAGTTCTCCGATACGGGGAATAGATAACTATACCACATGTATGTTGCTGCCAACATTAATTAGAAAACCAAATCCCAAAGAATAATGTAGATTGAGTAAAAGCAGCAACATTTTTTTTTTTCAAATATCAGTGAAAGTTTGAGGAAAATCGGAGAATCGATGTAAACGTTATTTATTCTTGAAGTTTTGGTGTTGTAATGACTGGATAAGGAGACTTCTACAGTTTATAACGCCGTCTGTGGACAATGATAAAAAATATATATATCGAGGCTTCTACCAAATCCATTTTCTTAAAGATTACACATTAGTCAGCTTCATGCTCATAATTATAATTATATTATGTAAGGGGTATATTAAGTCCCCTGCTTTCTGAAAGCGGTTATTAGTCAAGTGCTTTTTCCTTACGCCTGAAAAGTGAAAACATATTGAATTTTCTTTGTATTTTCCTTATATTCTTTGTACATGATGTCCAAAATTCAAGTATATTTCTTAATGGTTTCAACACCAAACTTTTAAATTTTATTACTTTTGCATCGCTTGTCAATGTCTAATCTTCCTTAAACTTTCCCTGATGTGTTCTTCTTATTGCTCCATGGGTTCTGGTTTCCTTCAATATCACGTGATAATGTGGCAACACTTTTATAAGAAAATAAAAGAAAATAGAAGATCACCCCCAGTTATGACACACGAGTCATGCAGGCCCCACTTTACTACCAATGTTTTTGTATAATTTCTACAGGGAATTGGATTGTTTTTTCCCTCTTTTTATTTGGTATGCCATGACGAAAAATGCAATTAAAACAACAAATAAAATAATGATTTTTCTAATATTTCTGAATTTATGGTGATGACAACAATAGGAATGAAAAAAAATGATAGAAAGTAAAAGAAATGCATCCTACACTTATTTGAGCATCAATTCTGATAGTTCAGGTAGATATTATTATCATTATTGTTATTATCATTATCATTATTATTATTATTATTATCATCATCTATCAATAACAGTAGCATAACATATAATCACATGAAAACAACACAGTTGGTACAGTAACACTAATACATGTACACTGTTTACGTCTGACAAAAACTAAACTGGGAAGCAATACATAGGCTAGGGATCACAAAATTAATCATTTAACTATTGCCCTTTCAGTAGGCATGTGAGCCCTCGTGTAATGCATTCCCGTACACATATGCAATACAAAAACAAAATACAAATACACATTATCAGAACAGACCAACAATACAAATATCACAGGATTAAAATACAATACAAAAAATAAATGAAAAAATACCCCAAATTATCATATCTTCACTTCAATATCTAAATCAATCAATGCCATCTCTCAAGTTAATAAAAACAAAAGGGAAAAACGAAAAAAGAAAAGAATAAGGGGATAATCACACGACAGTGTAATATTTTGTTTGTATATTTCCTTCTGCGAAGATGGCTGGATAGCCCATATTCAGCTACGTGAAGCTGGTCTTCCAAGGGGTCCAGATGGATGTGAGCTATACACAAACAAACAAAATATGTATCAAATTAAGAATTATATCGCAACATTACAACTTGTATTACAATATAAGTCCCCTCCATAACCAAACTGTATATACTTACTAACCAATTATATATATAAGCATCTACTCTTAAAAACATACAACTTCATCCGAATATATCAAAATGTGTGTGTTACTTCTTACTCACTAATAAACTATAAAACGGTTTTTCAATACAAGCCAAGGGATCTCTTAATCATCCAAATACTGCAAATAAAATCTTATTCTATATAAACCCGTACAAATGGAAAAATATATATATAATAACTATATGTGGATGAAGAGTTTGTTCGCAAAAACCGATAAGTCCATATTTGCCAAATGGAGATATTTGCCATTAAAGGTCAAGAAAAATAAAGAGAATAATAAGAAACATTTTGATTCTTTTGACTATAACTTCAAAAATGTACCTTTATACGTATTGGCCAATATATCATTGAAAAGGTATTGTTTTGTACTTCAAAATCTTCAAACATGGACTTGTTGGTTTTTGCGAACAAACTCTTCATATTATATTACCTTATCACCTACACAAGTATATATGTATACTTGTAATTTTTTATTGCCCATTAATATCTTTATTATCATTATTATTGTAATTATTGTAACTATTGCTATTAATAAGATGGTGATATGCATAATTATGACGGCGTCTTTTTATCTGTATAATATCAAGCAATATTTGCATAGATTACACTGCAAGTAATTTTTGTTTATCATTTTATCTACGTCATTTAGACTGGTTTAATGAGACCGTCGGGTTTTACCGGCCAAACCCGACGGTCATCCCAAGTGGATCCGACCTGGTATGTCTGCGTATGATCAGGGGCGATGTCTATTCCAACCGCTGGGCAGACACTATCTGCAACTATCAATTCATATCCGTCTGCGAATTAATCATGCCGCAAATGGAGACGACACAGAGCAGTACAACAGAGTTACAATCGACGACAACAGCATCAACAGCAGCCACAACAACCCAAGTAAGGACGACGGAATTTCAGCCGACTACCACAGACGCAACATCCACAACAGTCCAGATTGGACCGACCACAAGCAACGGTATGAGCTGGCATACTCACAATGTATTTTGGTTGCAGGAGCTCTTGTTTTTCAATGTACTACTGGGTGGACATTACGTAAGGCCATTTGGGATTTTACTCCAGGAAATGAATTGAAACGCCGCAATTTTACCACATTATATATGTGTGTGTGTGTGTGTGTGTGTATATATATATATATATATATATATATGAAGAGTTTGTTCCCAAAACCGATAAGTCCATATTTGCCAAAATAAAAATGGAGATATTAGCGATTAAAGGTCAAGAAAAACAGAACAATAAGACAATTTGGGCTTCTTTTGACCATAACTTCAAAAATGTACCTTAAGTGACTAATATATCATTTAAAAGGTATCATTTTATATTTTATGACAGAGACCATACTTCAAAATTTTCAAAAATGGACTTATCGGTTTTTGCGAACAAACTCTTCATATATATATATATATATATATATATATGTGTGTGTTATATAGTTTTTAATAAAAACTATGTAATATACTATTTTTAGGACATTCGAAATATCTTGATTAAAGTAATTAAATTACTGCATGGTCTCCCTTTTGCCATGCTTGGTCGTCTTTGCATTGTAGTGGGATAAAGGAACAAATTAAAATAAGATTAATTCAATGGAATGAGAAGAAATGAAAAGGAACGGAGACCAATGACATTGTTACTTTTTGTTTGTTTGTTTGTTTGTTTTTGTTTTTGTTTTTGTTTTGGAAAGTTGCTCGCAAACGGATAAGACCGTTGGTTATACCAAAATCGACATCAACTGTATGATGCGAGATATCGGAGTAGGCTACACAAATGAAAACATAATCATAACTTCTTAGATAATACCCTTCGGTATGAGAATCATTTCTAGTTGAGTCGCATAGGCCTACATCTGAAAAACGTTTCTTAGTGCAGAGCGCAGAGACAGTTTTTCCCGGAGCTAACATTTCCTGCACAGCGCGGGGGTGCCGCTATACCATTGGTGCAGCGTTCAGTATGTCGTTTCAGGACGGGACTAAAAAAAATGTCAAAATGATTCAAAGGAATCGAACAGAGTTGAAAGTTGTAATGCCACTTGATTTCTGAATCTGTAGTGATTTCTTGTAAATTTGAGAAACTTTCTTTAGGAAAAAAAAACACCACAAAGCACGGTTGTCTCTTTGACTTGCCTGTGTGCATCCCTGCAATGGTTATGATTGCGTTGTGTAATGCCAAAGTCTACGAATAAAAATAGACATTTCTTTAATCTCAACTAATGAGATTTAATCCGTCTAAAAAATAATGTTGGCGTCTTCTTCGCCCACTAAAAAGTAGGCAAACAAGTAACGAAAAAGAGAGATAAGTATATCGAAACTAGACGGGGGGAAATGAAGAACTTATTGAAAACGGGTGCTCTCTGTTGTAAATTCTGATGACAATGATGGTTAAAAATAAATGATAGTAACAGTTGCTATTATTTCCAGATTAATAGCGAGAAGTTTAATTTGTTTTGTTGTTGTTTTTTTTTCTCTCTCTTGCTGGCTACAGGCAGATGTCCGGCAAACTGGAGGGAGTTCGGCGAAAGATGCTACAAGATCTCCGCCAACGGAACCCGCGGCAACTGGCAGTTTCACTACGATCAGTGCGCGACAGAAGCTCCTGGGGCTGCGATGCTCGAGATCTCTTCCATGGAAGAAAACGATTTCATTGGTAATGTCCTCATCACTGACGATCTCTTCGCTCCGGGACCAGGCATGTATGACATCTACTTAGCTTGCCGTGGACTAGGTGTGAACGGCAGTTGGACTTGTCCCGGCTCACAAACTTACTGGAACAGTACGACGGATAATTCGGGATTTTGGAGTAAGACAGACTATCTTCAAGCATTATTTGACAGAAATCCTTGGCTAAAAGCAAACATGTATCCTACGTTCTTTTTCACATTCATATCTTATAAAGTTGTATTCAGAAAATTAAGTTGAAAAATATTGCGCCAACAAATTACGAGAAGAAAAAAAAATTAATGAACGAATTTGAGTGGTGCTTATAATCATTTCACAAGGTATTTCCTCATGCAAAAATAGTATGATTAATTTCGCCATTCTTAGTACTGCATATTTTACCCAAATGCAATAATTTTGAGCGGCCAGTGTAACCCATTATTGACTGACATGTTTTCAAATGCAGGAAAATGAAAATAAGCAAGTTAATTTGAACATTTACTATAAACTGTTTGGCTACGGAAGACCGAAGTACGGTATTCAAGTAAAAGTACTTGTGTAACATTATACCTCCCTTTCAACATTCGTTTTGTTTGTTTCTTGTTTGTTTGTTTGTTTGTTTGTTTGTTTATTTATTTATTTATTGTTAATATTATCTTAGACTGGTTTAATGAGACAGTCGGGTTTTACAAGCCCTCTCCGAAGGTCATCGCAGATGGCTCCAACTTGGTTTGTGTTCGTATGATAAGGGGAGATGTCTTCAAAAACCGTTGGTGGGACACATACTGCACTTACGAATTCATCTCCGTGTGCGAATTGCCGGCCATAGATGTTACTACTCCGCGCGTGACGACGACAGGGGGCGGTACAACTGAATTACAAACGACATCAATCTCAACCCGAATGACAGCCACTAATGGTATGGCAATACAGGAGTGTTATAGGCATGATTTCTTCAGTGAAGATATACGCTTAGGACTAATATTAGAGAAAAATCAACATTAGGGATAAATCAAAATACAAGAAAGCGAACGTTCAATATTATCATACAGTATGTTATTCTTCATTCAGACCACTGTATGTAATTATGGAAAATGATTAAACAGCTAAAACAGGGAAATCATATATAATTTGTGGCACTGGGTAATTGGAAGATGATCTCATAATATATTGTGACATTGTCAATTTGTCAATTTTGCTTGATTTGTCGTAACCTAAGACTTTCCTCATGATTTGTTATTATCAGATTATTTTTTGGATTGACATTGATTAGGCGCGGTCAGACTGGCAAAAGATCGAGAAGTTTAAGATCGCGAAGTTTAGGCCATTCGCATGCGCGCAAGAAAGAGTGCGACGTCCGATGGCTAGTGATTGTGATGTAACAATGCACATCTGTACATCGTCATGACTATGGCCTCGCGCTTGGGAGACACCGCCCGCAAACAGATCGATAAGTTTCGCGAGAAGTTTCGCGGGAAGTTTGCGGACACATTGGCAAAACTTCGAGATCTTAAAGATCGCGATCTTAAACTTCGCGATCTTTTGCCAGTCTGACCGCGCCTATTGTCATCCTTTCCCTCTTTCCATTTCTGGTTTCTGAAAGCAATCCAGCAATCTCATCTTCAGAACCGATTCCATCCATGTGAAGTGTGTAGCTGATTAAGCAACTATTTTCGAATACATTTTCTAATAAATAGGAATTCATATGGTGTGTAACCATTCGGGGCAACCCCTCCCCTTTTTTCCCTAAACCCGGAACTTGTTTGTAGCACCTGCTAGTGCGTCGGGACAATATTTTTTTTTCTTACCCGATGAAACCTGCAAGTGGTAGAAGAAGTGCAGGTGAGACCCCTTTGTGTATTTTTGTTTGTTCTTGTATGTATGTTTCTTTGTTTCTTTGTTTGTTGCTTGTTTGTTCAGGAAGTGGCACCAGAAAGTTGCGATGAAGGCCCCAGAAATGATAAACTACTACCCCTTTTTAAAAATGTGGCGCCCGCCGCGCACTATAATGCGTAACATAGATTGAATTTGTGCCCTATACGGTGCATTGTTTGCCTCTACCGCGAGCAATTGAGAGGCGTCATGATAGTTCACAATTATTGTCTTGGAAGCAGGGTCGTAAACTTGCCGAGTCGGATCGTAAAATGGTTTAAGCGCAAGTTTTAATCATATTACTAAATTATCATACAGAACAAGATTAACCTTTTCAGGGATACTTCGCTGTTCTTGAATCTATGATTAAAACATCCCACAGTTTTGACGTATTTTCTTTTTTTTAACCGCTTCATTTCCAACTATATTGATTTGGCAAGAATATTGTTTACTCTTTTTGCGCACCTACACAAAATTACACCTTCTAACGAACTTAGTCTTAGGCCTACTATTCCTTTATTTGCTATTTGCTTTCTATGAAATGACAATTTTATTTTGGTACCAAGTGATGTGGTGCCATTTACGATATTGCACCAATTGAACGGTAAGCTATGTCTGCTTGTTTGTTAATATTAAATCCAGAGAGTTCTAACCGCATGACGTCAGACCCGTGCCTTCTTACGGGAGACGATTTTCCTTGCGATGCGGAGCATGGGGCTTGTGAGGAGGATGGCGAAGGCTACCAGTGCAGCTGTGATAATGGATTCCAACTGGATGAAGATGATAAAACGTGTAAACGTAAGTTGTCTCTAATAGCAAATTATTACCTCTTCCAAATGTTTATAACTTATTAGAATACGGATGTGAGTATGATGAAAAGGAAAGAAAGTAAAAACTGGCAGGAGAAGGTAATAATACGAAAGGGCTTCCAGATTTAATCTTCTTTTGGAATGTGTGTTTGCTTGTTTTCTTTTACGATTTTTTTTTTTCCTCATGGCTGTTTTTTTTTCTGTAAAAAAAAAAAAAAAAAAAAACGTTGTTCATAGCTTTTGAAGACATAATACTTGGACGTTAGGTCAACGTAAAATATACTTCTCCAGTAATTACATTTACAATTTGAGTCAAAATCGGCTAATAACAATTAACTTTATCAATTGAATACAAAGAAATTAAATTAGCTTGGTGGTTAGTTTCGTTTTATCATTAACTCCTGCTGCTCATTCCCATTGTTTTGTGAGAATAGAATATATTATCCTTTATGTAAGCCAGTTACTGTTTTCTAATGATGATGGTGACGATGATGATGATGTTAATAATAATGATGATAATGGTAACTGCTTTATTTTTTCTTGCAAAATTTTTAAGATTATCTCCGCTACTATATAAAATTGCAACTGATTCTCAGTTTCTCGAATAATCTTTAAATCCCTCTTAGAATCGTATGCTCTTTCATATTTCATAAAGAGTTCCTTATAAAATTCAATGCATGTATTATATTATTAATAGTACCCTTCTCAGACAAAACTTACCAACCCTTCGATGTTTTTATTATAATTAAAGAAAGAAAAAGAAGGGTCGTAATCATTCTTTTGCAGAGCTTGGTGTTACGAAAACAAAAACAAAAGAGGGATATTGGCAATCAATTGAAATGCGAGAGTGAAATAAATGATATATTTGAATGGCAAAACAAAACGACATTATCATAAGGGTAAATCATCCTCTTCCAAAATGATCCCCTTTTAAAGTGCAAAGAAAAAATAATGCGCAATATATCGTCTTTGAAATATAACACGAAACAGAGAATTCATTGTAATTCCATTTGACAACATGTATTACATCATAATAATAAAACTATTTCGGCTGCACACCGGATGCTATTTGATAGAATTTAGTGTTCAATAATGTCAAACGCCTTAGATATATCAAAACCCATTCCATACTGAATTCTGAAATGCCCACAGACTTAATATGCAGGCCACCTGGTTCCCGTACAGAACGGGTTAATATTCCACATCAGAACTTCAGTTGACATAATTATAATCAATAAATCTCGGAAGTTGAATTAACTTGTTCTATAATTTTAAACCCATTTTTCTTTAAATGAAAGTTTTGCATTGAGTAAGATAATCTCCTAATCTTGATTTCTTCTCACAGATTTTTTTTTAAAGGAACAGTTAAAACAACTACTGAAAATTTCAATATTTTTGTTCATATGCATATTTATCATTTCTCATGGAAGTAACAGCTATCAATTCATATGGTATTAAAGACAAGATCACAAAAAAGAACCAAACACACGCACACACACACACACACACACACACAAAAGCAAATCAGAACAGCTGAAAGTGAAAAGTTTGATTTCTTTTCACAACTTTAGAAGAATAGTTATTATCATTGGTATCAAAAACCCTCTTGCATTCAAATAACGAAGTTACTTCAAATAGTTTACAAAGAAACAAAGATATAAAGAGCTGTCGGGAAACTAATCTAAATAAGACAGATGGTAGACATTTTTTTCAGAAGTTAAAATAATGTTGATTACATCTGTTGTGGAATATCTGTTTTGGCATTCGATCTGTTTTGTGGTTGTTGCTGTTTTGTAATAATTGATTATGCTTCTTCTTTATAACATTTCGAAAGTACATTCAAAAAAGCGTGGATTGATCATACATGATGTAGTTTGCAGTTTTTTGTGTTTGTTTGTTGTTGTGTTTGTTTTTGTTTTCAGTTTCGTTGTTTTTTTTTTTTTTCTAATGTCCGGGTGACTCTGCATGTGTTTTTTCTTCCGATCTTTATTAAAATTTATTTGTCCTATGACAGTAAACTGACTACAACATTTGTCAGAAATCTGCTATGATATGTAAGTGCATCTACATCGTATACATTTAAACTCCACCATTGTTTGTTCCAAAATCAGCAACAAGAATATACAACATGTTAACCTCGCCGTTTAATTACGGAGTTCTCTTTGGCGTCGTTCTGGCCGTGTATGGTGCCTCCACGTCAGCTCCGCTGATTGCGCGCGAGCTGAAGTTTTGCTTCCTTCTCGCGTTTGCCGTCCCGAGGAAAAAAGTAAGGTCACAATAAAGCTGAAATGATTTACATCATTTAAGCAACAAAACATATGTGACCGTGCACCTCAAAACGAACATAAAGTCGCACACACTGATTTTGCGTGAGGACTAAAAATAAGTGAAACGGGTCAACCTAGCCGAACTCGAATTTTTCGTATTTTCTGAAAGAGCGGGTCTTCTTTTACATTATGCTAAAATTTGGTATCATTAAACAGACAGGAAAGTGTGTTTTTTTAGCAGTTTATCTCGAACATTTTTGGTAGAAGAGTGTGATTAGGTGTGTCTTTAGAACCCCTTTTCCATTTCTGAAAAACCTTGTCCACACTCTTCACTTTTAACTCTAATAAATTTTGAAAGGATAAAGCTACTGCTTTGAAAGTTGGCATTAATTATGGACAGAATGTGTTAATGAGGCATGCTTAATTTCAGTTTAATCTGATAATCGCCTCATTGTTGTTACTCTGGTGGTTTACTTCCTGTCCTTTGTCCCATTCATCGCACAGCCAGCACGGTTTGATAAAGATTAAGCGCTTGAATAGACACTGTACTTCAGAGCCTCTTTTTTCAGTTCACACTTTTCCTGAGTTTGTGCTTTCTTTCCAATATTTAGATAGGTTAGGAGAGTCCATTTGATTTGCGTTATACATCATTTTAAAGCTTAAAGTCTGCTCTTTCAGAATAAGGTCTTATCTAAAAATTCATGTCTGGCGATTTTTTGTTTGTTTTGAGGTGCAGAGTCACATATATCCTTTTTCTTTTTCTTTTTTTTACTTTTCAGGGAAAAATATCTTAAATGAAAAAAAAATGTTTAGTATAAAGTTCTTGAGAATGATTTCTTCATGAAAGAAATACTTTTATAATATTTTTAAAGAGTACGCAATTCATGAAGTATGTCTCGTGGAAGAAGATAGAAATCAACGTTCAAATGCACCTTTTTGTTTAAAAAGTATGAGTTCCAGTTGTTCTGTAAAATGTCAAAAAAACAGGTATTCGAGCAATAGATGGCGAAATCTATTATTCATCGGGTTTGCATTTGATGAAAACGAGGATTGATTGCAATTGTTTTTGCGACTGTATTACATGCATTGTTTTGAATAATTCAAATCAATATAGTCCCTCAGATTTAGGACAAAGCATACACACACACATACACATATACACACATCCTTGAAGCTTTTTTTTTCATTTACTCGATAACGCCATCAAACATGTCCCCTTTGTCTTTCTTTTTTTTTCTGAAAACATAGAGAGAAATCAAGATTGGTGTTACTTATACTTCATGTTTGCACATATCCATCCCCATTTTACATACCATTGCTTGTTTGTTTGTTTTTCCCCCTTCTCACACGCATAGGAAAGTGTGTCATACAGACCGGTGCAGATGTACAAACTGGTTAAACTGCCGAATGAAATGGTGTAAAATGTGGAGACGAGCACTGTGGTATACTGAAGACTCGGAATTGTAGACAGGAGGTCCCGAGTACGAAGCCTGTCGGATGATGCCATGTTTGATCAAGACGTCCTTGGCTTATTGCCCAGTACCCAATTATGTATCATTTTGGAACCTCCAGGGACGGAGTGGAGAGACCTTCCAAAAGAGCAGCGCTATGAAATCGAAAGACCTCCTATTAATAGGGATGTAGAATACATTTTAAAAGAACCAAACCGCAAAGAAACAAAGAAATAAATGTTATTAACATTAGACAGCGATTTCTAGTGCTACTATAGTCGATTGTGAGTTATCGATTCACTGAAATGTGTTGTAATATCATTTTTTTTTATGCACGGCGCTGGTATGACGTGTTAATATACACACATTCTATATTTAACATATACATATATATATATATATATATATATATATATATATATATATGACCCTGCACCTTAAAACAAACAAAAAGTCGCCAGACATGAATTTTTAGTTAAGACCATATTCTGAAAGAGTAGACTTTAAGCTTTAAAATGATGTATAACTCAAATCAAATGGACTCTCCTAACCTATCTAAATATTGGAAAGAAAGCACAAACTCAGGAAAAGAGTGAACTGAGAAAAGAGGATCTGGATTACAGTGTCTATTCAAGCGCTTAATCTTTACCAAACCGTGCTGGCTGTGCGATGAATGGGACAAAAAACAGGAAGTAAACCACCAGAGTAACAACAATGAAGGAATTATCATATTAAACTGAAATTAGACATGTCTCATTCCAAACATTCCGTCCATAATCAATGTCAACTTTCAAAGCAGTAGCACTATCCTTTCAAAAGTTATTAGAGTTGAAAGTGAAGACTGTGGACAAGGTTTTTCAGAAATGAAAAAGGGATTCTAAAGACACACCTAATCACACTATTCTACCAAAAATGTTCGAGATAAACTGCTAAAAAAACACACTTTCCTGCACGTTTTATGATACCAAATTTTAGCATAATGTAAAAGAAGACCCGCTTTTTCAAAAAATATGAAAAAGTCAAGTTCGGCTAGGTTGAGCCACTTCACTTAGTTTCAGTCCTCACGCAAAATCAGTGTGTGCGACTTTATGTTCGTTTTGAGGTGCACGGTCACATATATATATATATATATATATATATTTATATATATATATATATATATATATATATATATAGATAACACGGTTCGTTCCTTACTTGTATCTCTGTTCTAATAATAAAATAATGATGTGTCTTTGTTTGTGCCGAAATTGTGGTACATGATTCTCAGACTGTAGGAAAAAGATCTTGCTCGTCGTAATATTATGTGACATATTCTGAATATAATAGCTTATTAATTTCAAGATATTATATGCAATATATTAATATTCGAAGTGCAATTCCGTTGTAAGGATTCTAATGTGTTCTATTATTATGTAACACTAATTCACTTTTCCACGCGCAACTCGAAGACCTCAATATTGTTTAACAAAATAAAATGCTCCGTTCGGTATAATTCACTTTTACTGTTAAATATTATAGCTGAAATTCTTCATTATAAAATGATTTTATATTACTTTTGAAGTCATTATCCTAGAAAACATTATTTTGCTTATCATGGTGACCTTTTGTATTTCTGTTATATCTAGTGTTGCTTAATTTATTTTTTGAACGGCATGTATAGCACGTGATTCTTCTCATTCTTCTTCTTCGTTTACAGGAATTAACATCTTACCAGTTTCAAATGTTAGATTGAATTGATGTTATATGTTCAGTTGACTTTGTGTTACATCATGTGAGAAGGATGTAAGTAATGTACACCTAGCATCAATTAAGAAATGAAGAGTTTGTTTGCAAAAACCGATAAGTCCATTTTTAAAGATTTTGAAGTACGGTCTCTGTCATAAAGTATAAAATAACACCTTTTAAATGATATATTGGTCACTACATATATTGGTACGTTTTTGAAGTTATGGTCAAAAGAAGCACATTTTTTCTTATTATTCTCTTTATTTTTCTTGACCTTTAATCGCAAATATCTCCATTTGGCAAATATGGACTTATCGGTTTTTGCAAACAAACTCTTCAAATGAATTTTTTTTTTTTCCCGGGGAGAGATGAAACCACATTACCTCACAATTGTCTTATCTGTATTTACAATGCTATTTTCAACAATCAAGTATCATAATCATAATAGGCTTGAAAGCTACAGCAAGGGATTGGACACCGTGCAGAAAATTATCGTTGAATTCAACAACTCATGAGAAAAGTAATACGCGCTATAATCATTACCTTGATTTACGAAGAGCACCATGTTATTTATTGTTGTCTTAAATATGCTGTATAATAATACAGTCACAAGAATAATGCGTGCGTGACGAGATATTGTGAGTATCCGGTGAAGCTCGATGGACTCATTTGATTTAACTGATTGTCTGTGTCTCACTGTCTGTCTGTCTGTCTCTCTCTCTCTCTCTCTCAGTCTTTGTGTGTGTGTGTGTGTGTGTGTGTGTGTGTGCGTGCGTACGTGTGTGCGTGCGTGCGATCCAGATATCGAGATATGGATTGGCTTAAATAGGTTGACCAAGATGGCATTTTCTGAGAGTCATGCCGAATTTTATGTCATTTCTCTTACATAAACATGATATGATTATTGAACACACACACAAAAAAGAAAAATGTATTGTACTGTATGTTGGGAAAAATAATTTAGCAGCACAAAAGAGAAGAATACAGTTATTTCTGTTCATATCAATTTCGTTGTTAACATGGACCTGATATTGAATGAAATTAAAATAAAAGATATCATTAAAAAAGTTTGTGTGTGAGTGTGAACATTTGTATTTGTTTATTCTTTTTCTTCTAAGATTAATACAGTCACGTTTATATTCTGTTAACCTTTCATGCGCTTCTGGTTCTGAGTGGCACTGGGAAAAACAAAAATGATCTTTGCTGATAATTTTTTTTATTGCTCAGAGGGGGATCAGGAGGTGAATTTTCAGAGAAATATTAATTATTTACTTGGTTTTCGGTGAATTGCATGGTCCAAAAACTGCGGACAAGCCTCAGTCCGCTCCAAAAATAACATGCAGCTCCTCGGCTGGAGAGCCAAAGGTAAAATGCACCTTCGTCATCAAAGCAAGATGGTGTCCCACTCGAAAACGTTTTAATCATCACGGACGTTCTTTTTTTCTCGGAGGTTCGTCTACAAATATAATTTCGGTTCCTATTTGACAAAGGATGGACAGAAACTCAAAACAAACATGTTATCGTGTGGCTAGATCTTAGTTGATTACGACTCAGAACAATATCGCCAATAACGTTTAATGGGATACGATCTTTACTAGAAAATAGCGGAAGCACGTCCGTGACGAAAACTGAGTATAATTTTGGATAAAAGAATATTACGTCCCATGTACAGCCAGCAGACGTACAATTTTTGCAGGATATGTTCATTAGTTGGAACACCAAATTTTCGTATACATTACAGTTGGGACAACAAAGTAGAATTTGCAGCAGCGATAGAAATAAAAGCATCACGGACGTTCGTCTGTTCAAGACTTTTATATTTCAATTGTTCTCTGTGATTTTATACGTGCTCATAAAGTTCTTATAATTTTGTGGTTCATACCCATGATATGTCAGATCCAGAACATGGTCAGATATTAGATGCCACGTACGCTAAAAAATGGACATCATTAGTTTGAAAGACAAAAATCATTGTGAAAATAGCGTTTTTACCGTATTTTTACGCTTTAAGACCTTGTCAAATGAAAAATATCAGGCAAAAGTCAACCAAACCATATATTTCCTGAAAGGAAATTTACCAATCTTTGAGATGACATGAAAAAATCTGGTTTCTTAGATCATCCTGGTGTGTTCTAAGGGAAATAATGTCATAAGGTGCGAAAATTGGCAATTGTACATCGTTCAAAATTCTCACCCATATTATGTATATGTGACCCGCTACAACAAAAAGGTCTTAAAGTCGCGCACGGTTGAAGCCATGAAAATAGAGTTTGAAGTCAGAGCATTAAAATTGGTCAAACTTACGATTTTCTGATTTTGATATATTATTGGAGTCTAACATGTCTTCTATCATCTGTCGAAATTTTGAAGCAAAATGGTGAAAGGAAAGACAAAAAAAAAATAGCGTTTTTCTGAGTCATGTTTTTTGGCGTTTCAACGAAGCAGAAACTGGTTCGAAAATTTGGATTGAGCGCCACAGATAGGTTCCGCCCCTAACAACAATCAGAGTAATCTCAATGGTCAGTTTGCTGCTTGCTGCTAACCGAAGCGTGAAGCTCGCACACTGCCCAGTCGACTGGTGCGTGTGGGCGGGGTGCGCTGTGCTCAGCCGCTTCTCACATACTGGTCACTGGTTGGTTGGTGAGGAGACCGCCGACGCTGATGTGCTTGAATGAACTCTTCGGGGGTTGCTAGGGCTTACCTTCTATTGTCCAGAGGTGAAAACTGACTTGCGTGCCCCTTGATCGCGATTGCGTCGAAAGGAAGACTTTTAGGGCGCTTTTCTCGAAACAGTGATTTTCCAGACGTCTCGACATGCTCTCTTTTAAACATCGATATCTCCGCAGCCGATTATTTTTAGGAAATGCGTTATATATCAATTTAAAGCAGAAAGATTTGGGAATTTTATCATGCAATTTTCATATAATCGACCTCTCCCGACTTTAGGATCATTTTTTTGTAGCGGGTCACATATATGTATATGTATATGTATATATATATATATATATATATATATATATGAAGAATTTGTTCGCAAAAACCGATAAGTCCATATGTGACCCTGCACCTCAAAACAAACAAAAAGTCGCCAGACATGAATTTTTAGTTAAGACCTTATTCTGAAAGAGCAGACGTTAAGCTTTAAAATGATGTATAACTCAAATCAAATGGACTCTCCTAACCATCAGTGCAAATGTTGAACTCTCTATAAGATGTTGTTACGGATTTTGATAGTATTAAAGCGGAAATCCAGTGACCATTGTCCTTACTCCATTTATCTGACCTGTTCTTCCAGTGAAGTCTGTGCCCTCGACTTGCCCCTAGCGAATTAGGTCAAGGACGAAGTGGCCTATACTTAGGTTCAGCCTTGGCCCAGTACCTTTACTCTCTTGGCGCTTGATGGCGTGCTGCACAAGCCAGGCCTAGTGATGTATACCACATAAGGGCTTTTTACACTTGTAAATTTTTGCTTTAGTCCCGTACCAACGGTGGGGCTAAGCCCCCCCCCCCCCCGCCCTTAGCCCCACCGTTGGTACGGGACTATCCTTAGCCCACTTTCTGTTTACACTTGTTTTTGCCAAAGTGGGTTAGCCCCACCGATAGTACCGTACTATCTGGCCCAGCAAAATAGCAGGGTTAGCACCGCAATTGCGGTGCCAAGCAAGTGAGTGTAAACAGAACGAAAAAATGATCCTGGGCTATAAAGCGACGGAGACGAAGTCCGACCCTCACTGACCAATCAGAAACGAGGTAATCTAGTGCTGCCTGTGCGTGCGTGTACGTGTACAGTACACAGCGTAATCATGAATATTCATGCGGTTTGGAAAGTCCGGGGCTTAGAAATACGAGTGTAAAAAGGTCAGTTTTCTCCTTAGCCCCGGACAAGAGATAGTACGGGACTAATTGGCGAGTGTAAAAAGCTGAAAAAAAAAATGGTACGGGACTAACGATAGTCCTGGATAGTCCTGCTCGCACCGCAATTGCGGTGCCAAGCAAGTGAGTGTAAACAGAACGAAAAAAATAATCCTGGGCTAAGCGACGGAGACGAAGTCCGACCCTCACTGACCAATCAGAAACAAGGTAATCGAGTGCTGCCGGTGCATGCGTGTACGTGTACAGTACACAGTGTAATTATGAAATATTCATGTGGTTTGGAAAGTCCGGGGCTAAGAAATACGAGTGTAAAAAGGTCAGTTTTCTCCTTAGCCCCGGACAAGAGATAGTACGGGACTAATTGGCGAGTGTAAAAAGCTGAAAAAAAAAATGGTACGGGACTAACGATAGTCCTGGGTCAGAGAAAGTCCGGGGTTAAGAAACACAAGTGTAAAAAGCCCTTTTGTAGAAAGATATAGTTGGATCCGTCTAAAGATTCAGAGTTGTGAGTTTGGAATAGTTTGGGACTAGAAACGTACACAGCCACTAATAAACTTGCTGTCGTGTCTGGAAGATGCTGCGTCCTGTCTTTTCAAGCTGTTCTTCTACCTGTCAGACTAAATTGGTGTGATGTGTGTTGTGTGGTGCAAAGTGTTGATTGGAGTACATCTATACGCTCTAACTGATAGCGGGCGTTTCCTGCCCACTAATAGGAAGCAGATAATCTTTCGTTACAATATATTAACTGTAACTTGATTTTCGTTTCATCCGTCTGCGGCTGCTTCATTTGTTAATCCCTATAGTTGTGCTACCGGCAAATCACAGTCGAGATATCAATTTGACAAAATCGACAACTCTAAACTTCATTTTGTGAGTGTGTGTGTGTGTGTGTGTGTGTGTGTGTGTGTGTGTTGCTTTGTGCACTGCACATACGCTGACAACATTACAATAGTCCATGACAAATTATTATTGTCATGACACATGGCACGAGCGAGTGAACGGAGCAGAATAATAAGTAGTCCTTAGAAGTGCTGGTAGCAAAGATGCATTTCAATAATCGGGGAAGGTGGAATGGTTATAAAAGTGAAAGGCCAGAGATTACCATGATTGTTACTTCGCGCTGTATACCATGCGTATATGCCTTGAGTAGACATCGGAATCGTGTGGATATCAATAGAACAGTCAAACAGGTAAGCATATTCACTCACAGAGAAGTTCATTTTAATACAGGGCATTAGTGTACATTCTTCATTGTACTACTGACAAAGAACAATTAAAGCGCGTGGAATTCTATCCATATTTTTAGAATCTATTAACATTTCACGTTTGCTTGTTTGTTTGTGGGTTTTTGTTTTTATTTTTTGTTCATGTTAGAAAGTGATCGGATTTGTGTTATCTCCCTCTTCCATTCTCCTTCAAATGACAATGCTAATCATTACTTTGTGATGAATGGTGTGTTGCGCATTATCCTCAGTCTGAACATGATATATCTCTGAAGAGCTATAGAAACTATGCTTTTACATCCTGCCAAAGACATCGATGTATTGTATTCGTCAGACGCGTGTAACTTGTATACAATAAATGTTATTACCGAAGCGACATCAAAATTCATCTTTTTCTCAAAATGAAAATGAAACTGCTTTGCTTTGGATTTCTTTTTCTTTTTTTTTACAAATGGTTGTGTGCTTGTTGAAATGTGATAAGATATCTATATATCGTTTTTTCAACCATGTCATAAACCCCTTTTAAACACTAAACTTATATAACACAAATTAAAAAATAAATATCTCTATTATTCCAACCAGATGAATGCGGGGAAATGGCCTTCATGTCTTCTACTGTCTTCATGTGGACGTTCTCTGCTCTTCATCTTTCTGGTAACCAGTGTAATCTTAAACAAACAAACAAAAGAAAGAAAAACAAAGAAACCCAAACGAAAAATGTAGTAGACAATTTTACGAATGAAAATTATTATTGAAGTCTTTGATATGGGCATGGATTACAAACATGATATAAATTGGTAGAAGTTTACTGGCTTATGATCTCGGAGACAATCTATTTCATCGTATTTCTGCATAATGTACATCTTTGTATGTGTATTTGAATTTTCTTTCATAATTCAACTACATTTGTCCTGTCCTCCCATGTTTGCATTTTGGTAATAAACATCCGTTGGTTTATCAGTTTATATATCTTTATTCAATAAGACCTAAATGTATAGTAGTGTCTGTCCTCCAATGGTAAAAGTAACTAGAACATGTATGTGCACATGCAGAAGATAAAAAACAAATGCTTTACTTGCTATCAAAAAAAAAAAATAATAATCAAGACTCTCATTATTTTGGTAATCCATCCAAACTTGACCTACCCTGTAGATAAGCAAGCTCAGGCAAATCAATGTTGCTCCAGTCAAAGAAAGGAAACATGGTGACAGAAATGTGATTCGGTAATCTCTTAGTTTGTGTAATACTAAAATTCAAGAAATATGAGCCAGTCGGCGAACATAGCAAGTTAAACCCTACATGATAAGATTAATTTGTTTTATGTACATCGTCGATTCATTGTATAAATCGCTGCAATCATCACAAAGCTGTTAATTGTTGTTTCGTATGATGAGGAAGAGACAGTTGTTATTTGTAACTGTACACCAGAAAATCTGCAATGAAGTGGCATGCCAAGATTCCGTGCAAAGACTCAGAAACTGTGAAACGGTTCACCTTAGTCAATTTTCGAGTTTAAGCTTTTCTGAAAGAACATTTCCTTCTTCTACACAATTCTTTACCTCAGGATCAACAAACAGAAGGAAAATCATTCCCTTGCGTTTTTCTACAAAGTTTCTATTTAAAAACAGATTGATTGATAAGGCATGCCTTGGAAGCCCCCTTTTTTGTTAACAAAAAAACAAAAAAAAAAAACAAAAAAACGTTGACACATTCATCACTTTCAATTGTGATAACTTTCGAAAAATGCTTCTAGTTGAAAGTTAGTTCAAGTCATGAATAGAGTAACATAGTGTGCAGAATTAACGCTTTATTCTGTGATCTTTTCAGTGTGGTTCCCCTTGCTATTTGCATCCTGATTTGTGTCTCATTCAGTTCATTTCTTAGCTTGATGGGGTTTATCACGTTATCTTTTCCATATTGAATTCTGGAATACCCAAAGACTGGATACGCAGGTAACCAGGTTCCTTTACGAAAACTTGTTCAATAGACTCAAATTTCAAAGCCTTCTTTCTCAGTAACCATTTCCCCCAGGATATGTACTTTCGGATCATTATCTAAGTAGGTTTGGACAATCTATTTGTATTGCGTTGTATATTATTCTGAAGTTTGGAATGGGATTTTCCAGAACCTGCCGTTAACAAAATAGTACTAGAAGTGTCAGACCAAGTACATTGCAATTATTGACCGTATTTTATGTTGTATTTTGTCTTTTACAACAGTGGCTTCTCAAAATGCGTCCAACCCGTGCAATGTTACTACAGAGAACTTTCCCTGTGACATTCTCTACGGAGGGTGTATTTTTGATGGCTTTTCATATGAGTGCACCTGCGAAGAAGGGTACGAAATTGGCTCTGACGGAGTGAGCTGCGAAGGTGAGTTTCCAGAGCAATATTGTACAGTAGGAATAAAGGATTATGAGACCGTGCATCACAAAACGAACAAAACGTCGTACTCTTTGATTTTACGTGAAGACTCAAAAAAGGTTAAACGGGTCAACCAAGCCAATTTTGAGGTTTTCATAATTAATTTTCTAAAAGAGCTATTCATCTTCTCCATTAATCTTCAGTTTGGGATCATAGATTTAATGGGAAAGTGCATTTTCAGCAGTTTTTCTACATCCCCCTTTTTGGTATAGTAAGTGCAATCAGGTTTTTCTAAGAGGCCCCTTTTCACATCTTAAAAAATCCTTTGCACTCTCATCACTTTCACCTCTGATAACTTTTGAAAAGATACCACTACTGCTCGGAAAGTTGGCATTTATCATGGACCGAAGGGGTTGATAGAGCACACTCAATTTCAACTTAATCTGATTATCCCTTCATTGTTGTTGCTACAGTGAATTACATCATGTTTTTGTCCCATTCGTGGCACAGGTAGCACCACTTGGTAGATATTAAGCGCTTGAATAGGCCCTGTACTTTAGAGCCTCTTTTCTCAGTTCAAACTTTCCCAGAATGTGGACCTTCTTTCTTATATTTATGCAGGTTAGAAATATCTATTTGAAATGAGTTATACAATATTTTGAAGCTTAGAGTCTGCTCTTTCAGAATTTGCCAGATTACTCATAACTGGCGACTTTTTGTTGGTTTTGTGGTGCAGGGTCACACACACACACACACACACACCACACACACGCACATCATTATATATCGATATCATATATATATATATATATATATATATATATATATATACATATATATATATGGGTGAGAATTTTGAACGATGTACAATTGCCAATTTTTGCACCTTATGACATTCTTTCCCTTAGAACACGCCAGGATGATCTAAGAAACCAGATTTTTTCATGTCATCTCAAAGATTGGTAAATTTCCTTTCAGGAAATATATGGTTTGGTTGACTTTTGCCTGATATTTTTCATTTGACAAGGACTTAAAGCGTAAAAATACGGTAAAAATGCTATTTTCACAATAATTTTTGTTTTTCAAACTAATGATGTGCCTTTTTTATGGTACGTGGCATCTAATATCTGACCATGTTCTGGATCTGACATATCATGGGTATGTATCACAACATTATAAGAACTTTATGAGCACGTATAAAATTACAGAGAACAATTGAAATATGGAAGCACTAAACAGACGAACGTCCGTGATGCTCTTATTTCTATCGCTGCTACAAATTCTACTTTGTTGTCCCAATTGTAATGTATACAAAAATTTGGTGTTCCACCTAATAAACATATCCTGCAAAAATTGTACGTCTGCTGGCTGTACATGGGGCGTTACATTCTTTTATATAAAATTATACTCAGTTTTCGTCACGGACGTGCTTCCGCTATTTTCTAGTAAAGATCGCAGCCCATTAAACGTTATTGGCGATATTGTTCTGAGTCGTAATCAACTAAGATCTAGCAACAAGATAATATGTTTGTTTTGAGTTTCTGTCCATCCTTTGTCGAATAGGAACCGAAATTATATTTTTAGACGAACCTCCGAGAAAAAAAGAACGTCCGTGATGATTAAAACGTTTTCGAGTGGGACACCATCTTGCTTTGATGGCGGAGGTACATTTTGCCTTTGGCTCTCTAGCAGAGGAGCTGCATGTCATTTTTGGAGCGGACTGAGGTTTGTCCGCAGTTTTTGGGCCATGCAATTCACCGAGAACCAAGCAAATAATTATTTTTTTCTCTGAAAATTCACCTCCTGTTCCCCCTCTGAGCAATACATATGTTGTAAGGATGTCAAAATTCTTATAATTTGGATTGACAATACCTTTTCAAAATTTTGAAAAAGTTAGGAATGCTAGGCATTCTCTGCCGATTAGTTATCCGTCCTGGAACATGACCCTAGTTGGAGAACGAACGTCCGTGACAATTCCAGCGAACGTCCGTGACGTATGCAACCCCACCGACAGGTATAATTTGTCCCGAAAATGTCCTGTATTCTATAAAACTTTTGGCTCCAATAGCGACACGGAAAGTTTTACAAAATAAACAATGAGTTTAGAGCAGTAGTCTCAGAATTTTTAAGGCGTTTTGTGATCATGATGAACAAACAGTTAAAAATTTACCTACATTTTTACGATTATTGTCCCTCTATTTATACAAAAAACAGCTTAACGCTGAAAACAAAGTTAAAGGAAAATGGAATTTTGTGTAATCTGTAATTTCGGTGCATTTAAATTTCTTTCTAATGAGGTTCTGGAGACAATTTGTACTGTTACAAGTTCTGAAAGTTTCTTTCACGGACGTTCTGTCCGAGAAAGGAAATTTCTGATAATTACAAATATATCACTGCTCATTAAGTTAATGTTACTTGAAAATATCACCAAATCACCGAGTCTCTCATACCCAAAAGTGAATAACGTTCAGCTCTCAATTTACCTGTAATAACAAACGGAAAACATTTTGGTCACGGATGTTCGTTTGTAGAATAAGTCAATGGGTTACATAGTAGGAGATAGAAGAACAGTGCCACTTTTTAGTGACAGATGCTCGAAGTGTTTATCTTTTGAGTATGGCAGCTACCGTCTCAAACAGAACACATCCAGTTTTGGTCTCCATAACGGACGTTCGCTTTAATTGTCATGATATTAAATGCGTTAATTCATTCTTATGTTTCCGTTCACGACGATTTTTCTCTCATCCCCTAAGTAGCCTGAACATGCTGCGACCAAGCAGAAAACAAAAACTAAACAAACCAACCCAAAACAAATCCGAAAAGTGCTACGCAATCACATTCAGGATAATGACGGATGAAGTCTGTAATGGGCATGTGTTGAAGAAGAAACGGAAAAGCTTCAAAAGGACGTGGAAGCAGCTGAATGAAAAATTAATGAGAAGAAACAGAAAAGGGATCGAGCTTCAACAAACAGAGAAAAGAATTGCCAGTGCACTCCCGTTTTACCAAATTCATCTGAAGAAGTTTGTTTGTTTGTTTGTCTGTTTATTTTTTATTCATCGAAATGCCGTCACAAGCGAACAAAAATAATGCAGTATACAATTATTGTCTGATGAAAACACGCAAATCCTCCGCTTATCATGACATAGTGTTATTTATACGCATCAATGAAAAGCAATGTTAGTTTTTAATTCTTTCTAAGATTTTTTTTTTCATTTTACATTTGAGAGACAGAGAGATCGTAAATTTGTTTGTGCTTTTGTGCTTACTTTGAAAACACATGCTAAAAAGCAGTGATTAAGAATAGGTTAAAGTTTGCACTTTGATACGTTCGCTCTTCCAAAGATTCGTTAATCCGAATGTCCAAAGGTTTGTTATTCCGAAAATCAAAAAAAAAATCGTAGTTAATTCAGAAGGTTTCTTATTAAAAATGTTCTTATTCCGAAAGTTTGTTAGTCCGAAAATTGAAAATTAAGGTTCATTACTTTTAGGTCCGTTCTTCTAAAAGTGGAATTCGCCTGACATTCATTTAGGTTAAAACGGTTATCATGAGGTTTTGAAATTTGGAGGATTTGGTTGTTAACTTGTTTCTCCACATTGGAATAAGCGAACCTGATCGTTCATGTTTCAATTAATAAACCTTTCGATTAATCTTCCGAGATTCCTATCATTTACCGAATAAAAAAGCTTTATGATTATACAAACTCTATCAATTTTCGGATTGACAAACTGCATGAAATATAACGAGCCTCCGAAATGACGCGCTACAAAATGTTTGTTATAACAAACCATATTGTATAATATCGAAATCACAAACATCCATCCAAGTTATATGGACTTATTGTGTCTTGGTATGACGAAACTTCGTAGTATCGAACCTAATATAATTGCTGACTAATATAATAACACAAATTCTCCTCGGTAACAATGTGTAACACAAGGAGCAAACGCAGAGGGATTTCTTCCTAACGTATTCGTTTGCCCTCTCCAGCTAAACTTCGTATTTCTATAACGGAGCACATACCTTTTGTTTTTCTATGTTGATTCTATGTCATAATTAGCTGTGACCATGTTCGTTAAAAGCAAATTTTGCATTGTAGACTTAAGATAACAAATTTAGGACCTGAATCTTTACTTCGTGATAACGAAATTTTGATAAATATATTCGTTCTCAAGGATGGACTACGTCACTGAGATTACACGTACGCGTCTACTTTCATACGAGAGATGGAAAAATTGTTTTCTTTGATTCCTCAGTATGAGAAGATAAACAAGCTTTTATAATTGAGAATTGGTAATATCTATTCAGGATTTTGCGGAGGAGTTTGTTCTTGATATGAAATTGCTGTTGGTTGTGAGTAGAATGCGTTTCCAACTCAAGAGAGCTGCATCGTTCAATATCTTGTTTGTTCCGAACGTCCGTGAGCTATATGCGAACCTCCGTGATGAAAACTATGCTATGTTTGTTGGGTTATCGAGACTGCCTACATCAGATACATGATAGAATAGTATGTTATTATTTGGGAGTGAGGATTAAAGTATGGGATAGTGAAATAAGAGGTCGAAATATTGAGTTTCTGTAAAATGCGCGTAAAGTGGAGAAAGTGTTTAGCGGAAGAGCAATATTTCAACAGAAATGACGAATTTGGTTGAATCATCAGTTGTCTACCATTACGTACTAGTTAAGAGTACAAGCTTGATATTCTCCCAACACGTTCACCTGTCCCTTAAGATATTTCGTTACGATTTTGAACTGAATCAGATTGTTGCAAACTATGTTAAATGGTATTCAAATGTAAGTGCAGTACTATTCCCCACAGACGTTCGCTGCTCTGGACATGGTTAACTTCCTCGGTGAATAAAAACTTGTTCCTCTGGGAAAATCCTAGTATAATTGGGTTCATATTAAAGCTTGAGTTATACTCTTTCAGGTAAGGTAAAAGATTGGAGAATTTCCTACTTTTTAAATTTTGCCTTGTTTTGGCTCAATTATACATCGTTCAAAATTCTGACCCATATATATATATATATATATATATATATATTAGTATTAGTGTTAATATATTTGGGTGGATTTTTTTTAACGTCTACTTATCAAAGATACAGCATTGTCACTTTTACACCCGTTGTTATTGAAAAGAGTTATTCCATTTTGCCTCCCCGGTAATAGACATGTTAACAAATAGTAAGCAGATGGCAGTACTTGAAGAAAAAACATGAGCATTTATATTTTAGTCCGACTCTTCATACATCTTCGTAAAAGAAGTCCTTTCCCCTTCTCTCTCACCCTCGTTTCTATTCACATGAACAGGTGTAAGGCCCCGAGACCCGCTACAGCATCCAAAATTCGGGGAGGAAAACTTTCTAAAAATGACATGATATTATTCCCTTACTCTTCTTATTATACCGCAACTCATAAAAGTACTCGGTTGTGGAGATATCGATGATTGTTTTTTAGCGCATGTCAAGTGGTTGAGGAAATCAGTGTTTCGAGAAAAAAACGTCTTGAAAGTTTTTCTTCCGACGCTAACATGATCAAGGGGAGGCGAGACAGTTTTCACCGCTTGCAAATAGAAGGTATGCTAGTAGAGACCTCCATGATGTTCATTCAAGCTCAGCGCCAGCGGTCTATGCACGACCAATCAATAATCAGGACGCCACGCACTGATCAATAAGATCACTCCCTCGTTGGTAGGGGTGGAGTCTAGTTGTGGCGCTAAATCCAAATCTTCGGACACGTTTCTGTAACGTTGAATGTTGGAAAATCATGGCAAACAAAACGCTAATTTCTTGCCTTTCATTTGATCATTTAGCTTCGATATTTCGGCAGATGATAGACAAAACATTAGACTAGAAAATTATGCCAAACACAGAAATCCGATTGTTTTGACCGATTTTGATAATGTGAATTCTTACTCGATTTTGTCGCCTCAGCCGTCAGCGACTTTAGGATCCTTTTGTTGTGGTCATTTTTTTTCATACCTTTAGACAATGTTCCTCATGTGGTAATGTATGTATTTTTATGCCTCCGCAACGAAGTGGCCGGAGGCATTATGTTTTCGGGTCGTCCGTCCGTCCGTCCGTCCGTCCGTCCGTCCGTACGTCCGTCCGTCCCGTTTTGTTTTTGTCGATATCTCAAGAACCGTGTGGTGGTTTTACATCAAACTTGGTATGAGGGTATATCCTTGGGGGATAATACTTTGTGTGGATTTTAGGGTCACAGGGTCAAAGGTCAAAGGTCACAGGTTATTTTGTGAAAAAAAAATTGAAATTTCATGTTTTTCTCCATATCTCGCAAATGGTTCAAGGTATCTTCATGGAACTTAGTATATATGCTTGTACTGATGGGCAGTGATTATCTAGGGAAGTTGGGGTCGTGGGTCAAAGGTCAGGGGTCAAAGGTCAAGGTCAACTCCTCAAAATATCACTACTTTCCTTAGAATGCAATATGCCTGAAGGTTTTTTTTTTTTTTAACTTGATGTATGGCATGTATTACCCAATATATATTTTTGGGGAAGTTTCTTGCCAAAAGGTCAAAGGTCAAAGGTCAAGTGAAAGTGCTAAATTGCACTTTTTCCTCCATATCTCGAAAGTAACTCCAGGTATCATCATGAAACTTACATATTTATGCATGTTCAACCTAACAGTGATTCTCTTTGGAACTGTGAGGTCAAAGGTCAAAGGCCAGGTTTAGATAATGCTATTTTCCCATTTGATACTGAAATTATACTTTTCCTCAATACCTTGAAAATTACTCAATGCATAAACTTGTAAAAGGGTCAAAAGTCAAGTAAAAATCATCAGTTCCCCAAATACCTGCACTCTGACATTTTAATCATTCATCCAATTGAACCTAGTTCTAGGAAAGTCAAACCTGTCAAACCTGTCCTTTTAATATATTGCCAGTTGTGTGAAACTGTCATCACACATTGTCAAGACATTGTACTATAGACCTATTAGGAGAACCATGCATTATGGCGGAGGCATATCAGTAGCCGTAGCGATATGTCTAGTTTTTACATGATATGTTCTTAGGCCAGATTTTCTACAATATATATATATATATATATATATATTTTTTTTTTTTTTTTTTAACAAAACGCTTGTATACTGCCATGGGAAGTGAAGCTATTGCAAGTCAATGGGTTCAAAAGGTTTCTCTCCAATATAATGTTCTAGTATGTCATTCAATATTCAACTATTTTTATAATAAAATGTTGACATTTTGGCTCAAAGTTTTCATAAGCATATATCCTTTCCTTAAGCATAGGATGCCACTAATGTACGTTTGTTTGTCTATCTGTTTGTTTGTCTGCCTATTTTTGGCATTCGGATCACGTTTATCAGTACCCAGCGAATGCTATGTGGTGGATGACGCCACCGACTACCGTGGCGTTATCAATCAAACGCTGAGTGGCATCCCCTGCCAGATGTGGACCGAGCAGTCTCCGCATACTCACGCGAGAACACCAGAAAATTATCCGAACGCAGATCTCGGCGAGCACAACTACTGCAGGAATCCAGACTCAACGTCATCGGCATGGTGCTATACAACGGACCCAAGCCTTCGTTGGGAGCTCTGCCCAGTAGGCCCGCCTAGCGTTAGTTGTAACAGTCCAAGTGCTTCTCAAGGCGAGTTTTTTTCCCCTTTTTTTTTGTCATGGGTTTCTTGGTTTTTGTTGATACTGTTTTGTTCTTTTTGTTTTCTTCTAAATCTCTCCATTGTTCCCTTGTTTGTGACCTGTTTCTTAATTTCTGAATTTTGTAAGCTTTGCCATACAGTAATGAGAAAATGTAATGATAATAGTAATAATGGTAACAATAATAATACTAATACTACCACTAATACTAATACTACTACTATTACTAATAATAATAATGGCAATAATTATTGCATTGATATGGCGCTTTTTAACGATGTTTCTAAGCGCACTGTCGCTATCTATACGGGACAACTTGAAAACACAATTGAAGACCTGAATATAAGAACGACCCAAGTCCAATTTTTGGCCAAATTCAGTTTGACATGGGAAATTGTAGCTTATGCATGGACTCATCTTGTGTATAAATGATAAATCCTAATTACCCCCGGAAGTGCCTGAAATGAATGAGTTAAATTTTTAGTATAGGACAGATCCTAAAAGAGCAGACTCTAAGCTTTAAAATGATGTATAACTCAGATCAAATGGACTCTCTTTACCTATCGAAGGATTGGAAAGAAAGCATACACTCTTGAAAAGTGTGAATTGAAAAAGGGGCTCTAGAGTACGGGGTCTAATCAAGCGCTTAATCTTTACCAAGCCGTGTTAGCTGTGCGATGAATGGGACAAAAACAAGATGAAAACTACCGCATCAACAACAATGACGGTATAATCAGATCAAGCTGATATTGAGCACGATTTATTAACATACTCGGTCCGTGCTTAATTCAAGCTTTCAGAGCAGTAGCATTATCCTGTCAAAAGTTGTCAAAGCTAAAAGTGAAGAGTGTGCTGAGGATTTTCAAGAAATGAACAGGGACCTCCCTGATTCTACTTTTACCAAAAAAGGTAGAAAAATGGCTGAAAACACACTTTCTCATTCATTTTATGATCTCAAACTTAACCCTAACTAGGCCGGGCTATTTAGGTAGTTGATAGAGCCAGGGGGGGGGGGGGGGGGGGGGCTCCCAGGCCCCCCATCTCCAGATCTCGGCCGTCGACCGCGCGATGGCGACGAAAATTGGCACACACATTGCCTATGATATAATCTTAAATACCATGAAGTTATTTTTTCCCCCCAAAAAAAATCATCATTTATGCTAAATTATGCTAATTTATGCATGATGATGCATAAAATCAGACTATTTGGTATAAATCACAAAATAAGGCTCAAAACAGGCACATTTTTTGTGTAAATATTCTTTTTAGTGTCCTTAGCAAATGTAATGAAAACAATTGTGAAATCAGAAAAAATTCTGAAGTATTTTATTGTTTTTTTGAAATTTCTTATGTATTTCTTTTTTTTTGACTTTATGTTTTTCATTGTTTTTTCGATGAAATTTGTCCGCGACATCGCTCCGAACAAGAAAATATGTTATTCATTGATTTTAATCAATAAAACACCAAAATAATCATGCTTTTATGAAATTTGCCTGTAAGCACAGTTTGCATTGAAATTGTACACGAATTAACGTTTTTGAGCAATTTTTGGTCTGACATGCATGTACATATTTATGCGTAACTTCGGAACCGCGCGCCCGGGCGTCGCAAATTTGGTGTCAAAAGATGCGGAAGACTCGAAAGAAAAAAGACATGAAATGTCGCGGCAATAGCTTTTTGCAATTGCGATACATCGCGCGCAACGTCGAGGGGGGAGGGGGGGGGGGCTCACCTTGACCGAGGCGCCCCCCCCCCCCCCCCGGCCTAGTTAGGGTTAAGAATACTGTAAACAAAGAGTAGCTCTTTAAAAACAAATGAAAGCTTAAAATTAACTGTGTCAACCCGTTTCACATTTTTTGAGATCTCATGTAAAATCAAAGGGTGCGAATTGGTTGGTTTTGTGATGCACGGTCACGCCAAGAAGTTGACCAGGACAAGTTGTACTTTGTTGCTGTTGTACTCAGGGAATTGTCTCTGTCTGTAATACACATCAATATAGTTTTTCATAGCATTCGTAAGTGCAGGTAGGTCCAAAAGATTTGCCAGGGTATGGAATGTCTTTATTGTTCCAGTGCAGTGAACCCCGTATTAAGACAGATATCAAACTCATAACATGTTAAAGTACCAGGAAGTTCGGTGACCTCCAAGCAGAATGACGTAACAATGGAGACGCGTTCATCTAAGCATGATAAAAGAACAATGTATAATGTCATGTCATGGTAATATAACATACATAGTAAATTTGAAACAAAATACTGTCTTTCATATATATTGAACTGCCCTGTTGAGATACACTACTTTATTCAAGTCTTAATGATAACAAGGCATCCCATTCAGAAGTCTAATTAGTCAGTCATTCATCTATGTCATATTTTGCCAAAACATTTTGGCCTGTTCCTAAACAGTCATGGGAAGAATGAACGAGGGAGAGGGTACCAAAGCATGCGCACGTTCCACGTTCCCTATTTTTACCAGATTCCAAAGTACAGTGTAAGCAGAAGGCATTATGTAAAAATCGCCCAAAAATATTAGAATATGGACAAGATTTTCGTGTTTTTTTTTTTTTTTTTTTGGGGGGGGGGGGGGAGGGGGCAATGTTGATGTGAAAACCAGAGCATTGTTATGTTTTTAGTGACATACCTACAAATTACTTCACTCAAAGAATCGAATGCACCTTTAAGTTTGATTCCCATTTTTGATAATTCACCAACATTTCAATGTACAATGTAATAAACATAACAATAAAAGAAGGATAATACGTCTATCGCAGAGCGTAGATAAGCTGTATTGTATGTCTTTTCCCATATATTTATTAATTTTGTTTTATTCACTTAATTATTTATTCATCTCTTTATGTATTTACATACTTGTTAATGCATATTTTATTCATTCATTTGCCTATCCATGGGCGGTTCGGGATCCACTTCTGGGCTTAATAAACTGACTAGCGAAACGTAATTGAAGAAAACTAAAGGGGGCCAGCGTCCAGTGCACGCCTCACCCCCGATCCGCCACTGCTGTTTTTTTTTTTAATCTGTCTGTCTGTCAAGCTATTCAGTAATGTTCAAAAGGTGCAGTTCCTTCATTTTAACAGTTTTTTTTATTGTTTTCCAGGAAAGTTATATGTGGAAATGATTTAATAACGAGGAGTATATGTAAGAGGTTTTGTCTCCATGTATACTTCTATCTATTGGGATCGTGAATGGACATGATTCCAATTACCCATCCTTCTACTAAAGTGACTTTCTATTTCATTTCCATGATAAAATCGTCTCATAAAGCAGTGTAAAGACATAAAAGATAAATTATACATTTGTACATGCAGCGAGCCTCTGTCCTCCCGGTTGGACCCAGTTTCAGACGAGCTGCTACAAGATCTCCGCCAACGGAACCCGCGGCAACTGGCAGTTTCACTCCGATCAGTGCGCTGCAGAAGCTCCTGGGGCTGCGATGCTCGACATCTCTTCGATGGAAGAAAATGACTTCATCGGCAATGTCCTCATCACTGACGATCTTTTCGCTCCGGGACCAGGCATGTATGACATCTATTTAGCTTGCCGTGGACTAGGTGTGAACGGCGGCTGGACGTGTCCCGGTTCAGAGGCCTACTGGAACAGCGAAACGGATAGAGCAGGATTTTGGAGTAAGATCGCAGGTTTCTAGCAATATTTTGTCAAGTTCTCCGATGCGGGGAATAGATAGCTGTACCACATGTATGTTGCTGCTAACATTAAAGAAAACCAAAACCCAAAGAATAATGCAAATTGAGTGAAAGCAGCAACATTTTTAGAAAATATCAGTTAAAGTTTGAGGAAAATCGGAGAATCGATGCAAACGTTATTCATTCTTGAAGTTTTGGTGTTGTAATGACTGGATAAGGAGACTTCGACGCCTTCTGTGGACAATAATACAAAAAATATATATATAACGAGGCTTCTACAAAATCAATTTTCTTAAAAATTACACATTAATCAACTTCATACTCATATAATGATATTACCTAATGGGTATATTAATTCCCCTGCTTTCTGAAAGCGGTTATTGTCAAGTGCTTTTTTCCTTACGCTAGAAAAGTGAAAACATATTGAATTTTCTTTGTATTTTCTTTATATTCTTTGTACATGATATCAAAAACTCAGGTAGTCTTCTTAGTGGTTTAAACACCAAACTATTGAATTTCATTACTTTTGCATCAATTGTTTAATCTTCCTCAAACTTTCACTGATGTGTTCTGCTTGCTGCTTTAACTTGATCCATATTGCTCCATGGGTTCTGGTTTTCTTCAATATCACGTGATATTCTAAGGTTTGGACCAGTAGGGAAAATAAGTTAGTATGGAGCCATGCAATAAAAATGAAAAATAATGATATTAAGTAAAAGAAATGCATCCATCACTTATTTGAACATCAATTATAATAGTTCAGGTAGATATTATTGTTATTGTTATTATTATTTTTATTATTATCATCATTTATTCAGCCAAATGAAAATGACAATAGCAATAACATAACATATAATCACATGAAAATAACACAGTTGATACAGTAACACAAAGTATAAACTATGAAGCAATACATGGGCTAGGGATCACAAAAGTAATTATTTTACTATTGCCCTTAGGCATGTAAGCCCTCATGTAATGCATTCCCCTACACATATGCAATAAGTTGTAAAAAATACAAATACACATTATCAGAGCAGACCAATAATACAAACATCACATTATTAAATACAATACAATAAATAAATGAATGATAGCCAAAATTATCTTATTTTCACTTCAATATCTAAATCAATTTATGCCACCACTCTATGTAATAAGAACAAAGGGAAAAAGAGTGTATTATGAAGAGTTCGTTCGCAAAAACCATTTTTGAGATTTTGAAGTATGGTCTCTGTCATAAAGTACAAAATAATACCTTTTAAATAATATATTGGTCACAACATATAAAGGTATATTTTTGAAGTTATGGTCAAAAGAAGCAACACTCTTTTTTTATTATTCCCTTTATTTTTCTTGACCTTTAATCGCAAATATCTCCATTTGGCAAGTATGGACTTTTCGGCTTTTGCGAACAAACTCTTCACATTGAGCTATACACAAACAAACAAACAAACAAACAAAATATGTATCAAATTAAGCATTATATCTCAACATTGCAACTTGTATTACAATCTAAATCCCCTCCACAACCAAGCTGTATTTACTTTCCAACCAATTATATAATAACATCGGCTCTGGGAACTTCATCCGAATATATCAAAATGTGTGTGTTACTTCTTACTCACTAATAAACTAAACGGTTTTCTAATACAAGCCAAGGGGTCTCTTAATCATCCAAATACTGCAAATAAAATCTTATTCTATATAAACCCGTACAAATGGGAAATATATGTATATATATATATATATATATATATATATATATACATGTATATGAAGAGTTTATTCGCAAAAACTGATAAGTCCATATTTGCCAAATGGAGATATTTGCGATTAAAGGTCAAGAAAAATACAGACAATAATAAGAAAATGTTTTGCTTCTTTTGACCATACCCTCGAAAATGTACCTTTATTATTATGTAGTGACCAATATATCATTGAAAAGGTATTGTTTTTTACTTTATGACAGAGACCGTACTTCAAAATCTTCAAAAATGGACTTATTGGTTTTTGCGAACAAACTCTTCAAATTACCTTATAACCTATACAAGTATATGTATACTTATTCTTTATTGTCGATTGATATTGTTATTATTATTATTATTATTATTGTTATTATTATCATATCCATTGTTATAATTCAGATGGTGATATGCATAATTATGACGGCGTCTTTCTATCTGTATAATATCAAACAATATTTGCATAGATTACACTGCAAGTAATTTTTGTTTATCATTTTATCTACGTCATTTAGACTGGTTTAATGAGACTGTCATCCCAAGTGGATCCGACCTGGTATGTTTGCGTATGATCAGGGGCGATGTCTATTCCAACCGCTGGGCAGATACTATCTGCAGCTATCAATTCATCTCAGTCTGCGAGTTAATCATGCCGCAAATGGAGACGACACAGAGCGGTACAACAGAGTTACAATCGACGACAACAGCATCAACCACAGCCACAACAACCCAAGTAAGGACGACGGAATTTCAGCCGACAACCATAGACGCAACATCCACAACAGCCCAGATGGGACCGACCACGGGCAACGGTATGTGCTGGCATACAAACAATGTCTTCTGGTTGCAGGAACACGTGTTGTTTAGTGTACTACTGGGTGGACATTTCGAAAGGCCATTTGGGATTCTACTCCAGGAAATGAATTGAAATGCTGCAATTTTATGTAATATAGTATTTTTAGTACATTCGAAATATCTACTTTAAAGTTAATAACTTAATGGTTTCCCTTAACTTTGTCATGCTTGGTCGTCTTTGCATTGTAGTGAGAATAAGGGACAAATTGAAATAAAATAGAATGGAATGAGAAGAAATGGAACAATACGGAGACCCATACAGTGTTTCTTTTTGTTTGTTTGTTTTTTTCACTTCTAGTAGAGGCGTATAGGACAACTTTTCGAAGTGCTTCTTCAAAGCTAACATTTTCTGCACCGTGCGGTGCTGCTATACCATTGGTGCAGCGTTCAGTATGTCGTTTCAGGACGGGACTAACACAAATTGTCAAAATGATTCAAAGGGATCGAACAGAGTTGAAAGTTGTAATGCTACTTGATTTCTGATTCTGTAGCGATTTCTTGTAAATTTGAGAAACTTTCTTCAGGAAAAAACAAACAAAGCATGGTTGTTTCTTTGGCTTACCTGTGTGCATCCCTGCAATGGTTATGATTACGTTGTGTAATGCCAAAGTCTACGAATAGAAATATACATTTCTTTGATCTCAACTAATAAGATTTTATCCGTAGCAAAATAATGTTGACGTCCCTTTTGCCCAATAAAAAGTAGACAAATAAAACGAAACAAAGTAAGAAGTGTATCACAACTATATATCTTTAAAGAATGTCATTATTTCCCGCTTTCCATTTCTGGTTTCTGAAAACAATGCAGCAACCTCATCTTCAGAACTGATTCCATCTCTGTGAAGTGTGTAGCTGATTATTTAAAGCATCATCTGCACCGACGCAAACTATTTTCTAGTACATTTTCTAATACATAGGGATTCATATGGTGTGTAACCATTTGGGGCAACCCCTCAGCTCTTTTCCCTTAACCCGGAACTTGTTTGTAGGACCTACAAGTGCGTCGGGCACTTTTTTGTTCTTACCCGATGAAACCTGCAAGTTTTATATAGAGGAAGTGCAGGTGAAGCCTCTTGATGTATTTTTGTTTGTTCTTGTTTGTTTATGTGTTTGTTTGTGCAGGAGGTGGCGCCAGAAAGTTGCGATGAAAGCACCAGAAATGAAAAACTACCTCCCCATTTCAAGGGGATGGCTAGTAACTGATAAGTTTGAATGCTGGGGAATGATTGTTCCAATCCTTGTGGGATTCATCTAAGAGTACATATCTATTGTTGTGTGAAAATTATGTGCTTCAGAATGGTCTTCAAGTAATGTGTAGTTAATGTTTCCAGGTTAGCATGCCTGTACAGCGACGCACAGTGGGCCAGAGAGATACCAAAGTGCGCCAAAAGTCATTATGGGCACTTGGGATTTTTTAATTTTTGACATGCGCTCTTGAGATGAAATACTTTGAAGAATATTTCATTAAAATATTTAAATCAGATGTGTACGTTAAAGGGATATATTTCCTTACTGAAGTCCCAAAATACAACATTTTCAGAGTTTCAAAGCAAATTGTAACATCTTTAATAAATAAGTGATTTCAACATGTAGTTTTTGAGATATCAACCTGTAATTTCTCCCACACATTTGTCAAAGTTTATTTTACGTTATGAATGCCGTAAAAATGCAAAGAAACTTAATCTTCATGAATTTTTACGGTAGATATCCTTGAAAAGAGGCAAATTTTTGGTCTTTTTAATATATTCAAATGAAATGTTTAGATTGCCACGGATTTCCAACTAAATTCTATTACCACCACATTTCCTGATGTCTCAGCTTTAAGCTGATACCAGATTTGGCTGCCACCTTTTGCCACTTTTTGTGTTAGAGCCGATTTTCTACGGAACTTTACGTCTATTTTGGACCTGGCAGCCGTTTAGAAATTCTGTTATTATACGGCGCCGCATGAGGGCGGCATTATTTTTTAATTTATTTATTTTTTCTTGCATGTTAAAGGCCAGGACACATGATCAACACTGAATAAGAGGTAAACAGAGTTATAAAATATACGTATAGGGCTAACTCCAGCACCCAAAAGACCCCTTTTCCAAAAATAAAAGAGTATACATAATTGCACATAGCCAAGGCCACAGCCATATTGTCCATTGTCATAGCCACTACTGTAAACAAGCTATTCCCTCTGCGATACATACTGTATGGACACCTAAATACTTCGATTCTACTGTTGATATTATCCAGAGAGAACGTTATACACCAAAACACATAAATTTTATTCTCATCGGGTACTCTTTGGAAGTAAAGTCTGTTGCTTTCCGGCCATCCCCCCCCCCCCCCCCCCCCCCCCAGGAAAAACGCAGTATCTAACATTTTTGCCGATTTTCACTTTTTTGCATAAATATAGTCAGTGGGTAATCCTTCTTCATATGACATATTCAGATTTTTAAAAAAAATGTTTGGAAAGCTACTTTTCCATAACTGCCAAACGCACTATCTACACTTAACTTGCACTTTCCCCAAGGAAAAACGCAGTATCTACATGATGAATATTTCCCCAAGGAAAAACGCAGTATCTACAAAGCTAGTCTTAATTACCAGACACTGTTATTTATATATGTGAATACTTTGCCGGTTGTTCTGTAATTTGAACGTAAATTACCTTCTTTAGATGTACTTGCTCAATAATAAGACATAATGTTCAAAATATCTAACCGAAACAATACTGATTAGCAAAAATTTTGATGAGATCGTAATCCTAATATAAAACACAGTGTGTGATTAAGACTAACCGAGTGCACATTATACAAATGATGCACAGGATAGAGTGCGTGAACGCCACTAAATAATCCTGTGCATCATTTGTTTTATAAAATGGGTCGAAAATTCGAAAACTAACATCATTTTTCAGCGTTTTTCACGTACCTTTGTGGGTAAGACGTCCGAAGATGTTCGTCCCAAACTTTTACGCACGTCGCACTCGCGGAAGTCCCGCACATACAGTATTATAAGTATAATGGGGGGTTGGGTTTCCGGACACCCGCATGAAAACTTACTTATTTTACATAGAATATGCACCCTTTACCTTAAAGACTTGATATAGACTCCTCATATAGGCCTACTAGACAACATACTCTGAAAACGGCGTGAGAATTAACCTGCTAAATCGTTGGATTTGCTCTTCAAAGTGACTCCATGTACGCGTCCGGTCCCAAAACGCTTGGTCTACTGTACTGTACAAAGTGTACGTATAGTACAGTATACGTACGTGGGCCATTCTCAGATTAAGTGTTCAATTCCATGTGAGTAAAACCGAAAAATCAACCACAAAGTAATACATTCAAACTTCAAAACCGGTCAAATACGAAACAAAAAGTGGAACATTCTAAATGATGGCCATTCATTGAGTAAAAATGAATTGAAATAGAGCATCATATATGATTTTTGATCACCAATCAGATACGTTACCGCAAATTTACATGTTGTAATGGACTCCTAACTCTGAATTAAATTTATTGTTTTGATCCAATTTCTGTTTAGGAAAAGACATCTGTCCCCCCTAAAGATATTGGGGTTTTTCAAGAGGTAAAGATGTTGTCATCCCTTGCTAACTGGTAGAAATTATTTCTGTGTGGTAGGTTGAAATATGCTTTTTGCTGAAATGAAATATAACCTTAAGATTCACTTTGTATTTTTAGCAAATTTCGCTTACAAATAAAGTTTCGAATCCCACAAATCATGCAAAGGGAACGATCCAATTTGGAATTTCACAGGAAACAAATATGAATTGCTTTCCTGGGGAAATAACTATTGAAAAACATCGAATCACCTTTGGTAACGTATCTGGTAAAATATAAGTAATAATTTTAGTTGTGTATGAATTAATAAATATCACCTGTTTAATTATGTACCTCATGAATTGATGTAAAAATGAATGATGTAAGCCCAAATTAACCATTTTAAACATTGTACGTAATATTTAAACTATGAAATGTAGTGGAAAAGAGCCCTAAATGTGAAAGCTGAGTTCTTCATTCACAGAATATTCTCATCTTACGTCTGAATGTATTTATCCATCTGACTATAAAATATTCATTAAGTTTTGATGGATAATGCAAACAAGGTTTAAAAATATATTTTGTAGGCATTTAGAAGGAAGTAGGTACAGTCTCTATGAACTCGATATGCTAAACAGTTGTTTGACCTATGGTAACGTATTTGGCTCATCCCTTTTAATGAAAATGAATAAATAATTGTTCAACTTATCAATGAATCTTGAGTAGTTCTTCATATGTTGAAAAACACTAGAATAAATATGCAACAGAACACTGAAACTTTTCTCGGAAACGTTTCATAAACTACTTTTTACTCTTTCAAAGTTTGGTAATGTATCTGGCGTACCGTAAATGAATCTCTCGGTGAAGTTACAGAGCAATTTCTACTGAATATTCTTCATTTGAACATAACTTTAATTTCTTATGGAAGCGTCATTCTATGCAGAATTGTTTTATGAACACTTTGTTTTACATAACATTATTTGTCACCGTGGGTGCCCTGAATTATACGTAACGTATCTGCTAAATCTGAAAAGCAAAAAACTGATATGCTGAATCTTAGCTTCGTCTTGTAAAATAAACGTTCAAAGTTGTTGCATAGAATATGAAAGTGGCTGGGTTTTATAGAATAGAACTTTGGAGTTTATGAGCACACAACGATTTGTTTGTAAAAACATTTACAATTTCTTTTCAGCATTTTGATTATGTGGTAACGTATCTGTCGGAAAACTTGGCATTAAGTTGTGAGACACTGACGCAGAAAGAAAAATCATGTGGAAGTGTTGATCTTTTCACCTCTCTGTCCTTTTGGTGTAAGAATATAATCCTGAGGTCCAACAAAACGAAACATGTAATGTGTAGGGATGAATTTTGACCAGATTTGATCCCCAGAAATACAAGACCAATGAGCAAAATTCGGTCACGTATCTGGGGTAACGTATCTGTGGTAACGTATATGGTCGATCATATTATTATGAGAGCGATATCTACCAAATATTTCTCACTTGTACTAAACTTTAATGTTGAATCGATGCGTCATTCCGAGGAGTAATGTATAATATACAATTTGTCTGACATTGCAATATCTGTCGCAGTGGGTGGCGTGAAAAGTATGTCACGTATCTGTCCAAATAAAAATGTAGAAAACCGATATTTCAAACATTGTACCGTATTCTCAAAAAAGAGCTGTTGCACAAAAACTCTAAGTACTTGCAATGTATGAAGTATATCCTCAGGGTTTCATATACACAGGGTCATTGCATAGTCTTGTTATTTTCGCAATGCTGTAACACTAAAGAAACTGGTAACGTATCTGGCGGTGAACTTGGCGACAGGTTTCAAAAGGCTATAAAAAAAGAAGTCAATAAAATTTTTGGAACTTTTCGAGTATTGTGATTAGCACATATGATATGCTCATCGTCCATGAAAATGATATTTGGAGAGTGTGTTTGTGGACGGAGAGGAGCAATTTAACATAATTCTGAAATAGCCGGCGACACTGCGTTTTGGGGGTCTTAACGAAGTTTAACAGCAAAATTTTATACAAAAAGGCAGACAACCGCATTTGATCGTGTTTATTTTTAACAAATAAAGTCCTCGTGATATATTATAAACATTTAAATAGTATCTAATAGGTTTCAGGGAACCGCAAACTGTCATGGAATGTCGGCGACACCAAAATTCCGTATTTGCACGCTTTTACTGAGAATGGGCCACGTACGCCACATATTATGTTATGCACAAGGGAAGACAGGCCGGCCGGCCGGCAGCCCGAACTAGAAGTTGTTTACAGGATTGACAGCGCGTACGCGTATGCATGCAATTCATCAAAGGAGCCGCCGCGCGCACAGACGATCGGCAATCTACCATAGGATTACAGGCAGTGCAGTTGTACTGAAGTAAAGGAAGGAGGTGTGTCTCATTTCAGCGCTTCCTATTGGCTACATTCTTGAACCCATTTTAAAAGAATACAGCACAACACTGACAGCTTGCAGCTAGCTGCACTGAGCATGCAGTCAGCATGCACAGGGCCCGGCCGGCTAGTCAGCATACAGTGTGAGTGTGTACTTGGATTAAAACAAAATGTTGTCGCGGGGAAAATTACTCGTGAGCCTAGCCCTCAAGAAAAATTTATCTGCAGGTAATGAATAAGTTATTCAAAACTATTTCAATATTGAAAGAATAAAGCTGATCGTTTGTCACAGGAAGCGAGGTAAACACAAATGCATGTTTGTCACACGAAGCGAGGTAACTGTTAGAGTTCTAAACACAAACGCATGTTTACCTCGCTTTGTGTGATTAACGATCAGCTTTTCTTTCATATTCTACCTTGATGATGAACATCTTCCGTACTATTTCAATATTAACTTGTTGTGAAGTAACTTTGATAGGCCTAGACCCTTGTCAAAATTCCTCAGGCTCCAAATCTGAAAGTTTCGTCGAAAGGCAATAGATCTATTTGTGTTGTATCGGATAAACGTCGCGTTAATATATGTACTAACATGTTAGACCCTATATTTAGATCTAGACCTATAAAGTCCACGTCTAAGAGTGTAAGACTTGTCTAGACAGTAACGTTTGAGTCTTGCGTCTCTTTTCTAACGTTAGACTTAACGTTAATCAGAACTTTCAGGGTCCGTATTCCGAAAGCCTAAAGAAAGATGTAGTGTAGGACTAGAATAGGCCTACTCTAGTGCAGGCCTGTTTAAAACTAAGTAAGAAGTCTAAGACTAAAACTTAACCACTTAACTGTTAGAATCCTATTCCGAAGTCTAGTGAAGTGTCAATGTTCAATTATCTACTCCATACCATACTGTCTTAAAATTGCATAGACAGCGATCTAGTTGACAATAGATTATGTGAAAAATAGGTACCCACGATAAATGGACAAAATAGAGACAGTAAGAATAAGTTGTATTTTAATTCTTTATCGGATCTAGACAGTGTCTAGACCCTAGTGAGACTGTGTTGCGTAAAATGCATGCATGATTCTATGCTGCATGCCACAACTTACAAGTAAAAAAGTTACATTACAAATTTACACGACATAACAAACTTAGGTTCAATCCAGAAGGAATAGGCCTAGAGAGCGGATGTCACTTCGATCTAGACCGGTTCTAGATTTATTTTTTTCCTAATTAAAGAGTCCTGTCTCGTGTAGGGCTTAGACTAACTGCGACCAGCCCCAACACGCAGTGTTGGGGCTGCGCATTGTAGCAGACATGATCATGACAGGCGAAGTATAGCGCCTAAAAATCAATATGAAATCGCAAAAATTCTGCAATATGAAGACTTACAGGTGAAGATGTAATGTTGAAGACTGACTGCGTTCAACTTTTGGTTCTGGCAATAGTCCCTTTCTGCTCGGTTTGATGAGTTAAATGCGACTCGGTCGAGAGGAACTCGGGAGAACTACATCTTATACAGTCAATGGATTTGAGATTTGTGCGCATGCGCTGGCCGTCAAGTCGTGTAGCTTTGTGGCAAGGCCTTATCATACTGTTGGCAAACCCTCTCGCTGTATATTGCGTTGCTTTCTGGGTGGGTGCGCGCGCGCAGGCTTTGTCAGAAGGCTAAACGCATCGCGACTCCGCCAGCACATGAATATTTACGTGCGCAGTGTACTGCATACTGATTTCGAAAATGGTGAATGGGATGGGGAGCTAGGACTACGGACCCGTATATGGCCGTGAAAAAACGTTTTTTCAAGATCATTGGACCAGTGTGAACACGAACAAGGTGAACGAAGGGTATTAATTAGATAAGAATCTTATGTATACTATAAAAGTACGTTTTTTCCTCGTGATATTCGAAACTTACGGAGGTGCGAAAATCTGTGACAGACTGTGTATGTTTTTCAAGCTTACCGATATAGCACTCTATTGACTCAGGACGCTCCCACAGTGTGTAACTGTGTATACGGAGCGTCCCGGGGTTAGGCTTAGACTAAACCTTCTGCAGTTCTAACGTTAGGCTATTTTTTTTTTTCTGCGAGTATCGTGCATAGCCTGAGGCTGTAGACTCGTGTAGCCTGCTACGTAGCCAGCCTAGAAGTAGAATAAACGATATAAAAACTAGACCTACTCTAGATCGATCTAGGTCCAGACATCCGATTTAGATTCATTTTGGTCTAGACAGACTGTAGTCTAGACTGTACAGATCTAGATCTACAGCTGTAGTATTCTAGATGCTAGTTTGCGGCTAGGCCATGTAGCATCACATTACAGCCCCGGCAAGCTTCATATTAAACGCGTAACGTTACAGCAAGATCGGTCTGGGAATTAAGCAAAACGTTCCAAGAACGATCTGTTATTTGTTAATGCTATTGAAGCCTGCTCTGTAATCAGAGCATAAATGGGGGATGGAGGATGCATCCCTCAGGGCCAGAGGTTGAGGATGGTGCATCATAAATACTTGTACAATGATGTATACATGCATACATAATCATGGCAGAAGATTAATCCTAGTCATTCCGCTGTAGATACTGCGTTTTTCCTTGGGGAAATTCGTTCCATTGTAGATACTGCGTTTTTCCTTGGGGAAATCAGTCAATTGCATGGTGTTTCCCCAAAGTATCTACATTTTCATTAATAACTTAAAAACAAAACAAAAACACAAAATGATATTTTCCAGGAAAATTGGTAGCTAGATAGACTAAAATTCCACAATGAAGGAATTTTTCAAGAGTATATGTGACCGTGCACCTCAAAACGAACATAAAGTCGCGCACACTGATTTTGCGTGAGGACTTAAAATAAGTGAAATGGGTCAACCTAACCGAACTTGACTTTTTCATATGTGACCCGCTACAACAAAATGATCCTAAAGTCGGGCGAGGTCGATTATTTGAAAATTACATGACACAATTCCCTAATCTTTCTGCTTTAATTGATATATAACACATCTTATAAAGATAATCGGCTGCGGAGATATCAATGTTTAAAAGAGAGCATGTCGAGACGTCTGGGAAATCGCTGTTTCGAGAAAAGCGCCCTAAAAGTTCTCCTTGCCCCGCAATCACGATCAAGGGACACGCAAGTCAGTATTCACCTCCGAACAATAGAAGGTAAGCCCTAGCAACCCCCCAAATGCTCATTCAAACACAACGTTGGCGGTCTCCTCACCGACCAATCAGTGACCAGAATGCCAGGAGAAGCGGCTGGGCATAGAACACCCGCCAGCACGCTCCAGTCGACTGGGCAGTGTGCGAGCTTCACGCTTCGGTAAGCGGCAAGCAGCAAACTGACCAATGAGATCACTCTGGTCGTTGTTAGGGGTGGAGCCTATGTGTGGTGCTCAATCCAAATGTTCGAACCAGTTTCTGCTTCGTTGAAACGCCAAAAAACATGGCCCAGAAAAACGCTATTTTTTGGTCTTTCCTTTCATCATTTTGCTTCAAAATTTTGACGGATGATAGAAGACATGTCAGACTCCAATAATATGTCAAATTCGGAAAATCGTAAGTTTTGACCAATTTTGATGTTCTGACTTCAAACTCGATTTTCACGGCTTCGATCGTGCGCGACTTTAGGACCATTTTGTTGTAGCGGGTCACATATTTTCTGAAAGAGTGGGTCTTCTTTTACATTATGCTAAAATTTGTTTTCATAAAACGGGCAGGAAAGTGTGTTTTTCTAGCAGTTTATCTCGAACATTTTTGGTAGAATAGTGTGATTAGGTGTGTCTTTAGAATCCCTTTTTCATTTCTGAAAAACCTTGTCCACACTCTTCACTTTCAACTCTAATAACTTTTGAAAGGATAGTGCTACTGCTTTGAAAGTTGGCATTAATTATGATCAGAATGTGTTAATGAGGCATGCTTAATTTCAGTTTAATCTGATAATCACTTCATTGTTGTTACTCTGGTGGTCTACTTCCTGTTTTTTGTCCCATTCATCGCACAGCCAGCACGGTTTGGTAAAGATTAAGCACTTGAATAGACACTGTACTTCAGAGCCTCTTTTCTCAGTTCACACTTTTCCTGAGTTTGTGCTTTCTTTCCAATATTTAGATAGGTTAGGAGAGTCCATTTGATTTGAGTTATACATCATTTTAAAGCTTAAAGTCTGCTCTTTTAGAATATGATCTTAACTAAAAATTCATGTCTGGCGACTTTTTGTTTGTTTTGAGGTGCACAGTCACATATTTTCCAGGGGCTTTGGCAAAAATATAAAATGGTGAATATCTCGGTTGTTGAGAAATGGAGCTGGATGTAGATACTGCGTTTTTCCTTGGGGGGGGGGGGGGGGGGGCAGATTTACCAAAGTGTATCGGATCGCAGTCTGATGAATCAGATTGTGTCGGTCGACTATCAGGTTAGTGTCAGACATTGCTCGCGTGATCCTCATCGGATGATCTTGCCTCATCGGGTCATGCCCGATCTGTCTGACATTGACCTGATAGGTGACCAATACAAGTCGAATTCATTAGACTGTGATCCCATACACTTTGTGCCTTGTGGGTTGCTGGAAGCAAAAATCTTTGCTTCCGACGACTGACTAATGAGAAAAAAATATATCCTTGTGGAACGGGGGATGAATTTACAATTTCACATGATAGTGATTCCGATAGATTTTTCATAAAAAAAAAACAACCTATTATAGCTTTTTCAAGTAAATTTTCATACACGGCAGACTCATTCTTAGTTGCTAAGTTATAACCTTTCATGCATTTACTGACTTCACAAAATCTTATCTTTCCAGTAAATTAAACAAAATGTTTTTTGAGTGTTGCGCTTGTATGAATTGATATGGCATAGGCCTAAGGTTATAAAGTTGAGATATTGATTTTCATATCACACATTTATATCCTGTTAGAATAGAGTGAAAGAAATTCATCCAAAAGTACAGCGTACGTCTAAACTTTATATTCTCACTAATTTACACGGACAACAGTATTACTTTGCAGTACGTGTGTATAATATGGAACTTCCAGCATGAATTCGATTCTTTTAACGAAACCCGAATGTTTATACACTTTCTATGACATATTTATGTAAGAATCTTGTAGGTTGTCGATAAGTGTCAGTGAATGTGAAAAGATAAATCTACCCCTTTTCAAATTAATCTTGAAAGAAAAAGAAAACAGCCTAAGATTTGCATTACTTTATTCATCATTTACAGACAAATTTTTGGTAGCCAATGAAAAATCAGCATTACAATGACGTCATATGAGTTTGAAATTATGTTCAATCATGTCTACGCCCCAAATTACCCCTAGACACCGACTTTGAGTAAAAAGGAAAAAAATGGAATATAATTTTGGCGCACTTTGAGCTCATTCTGGCCCACTGTGCGACGGGGCGATCGTTAACTGCCGTTAACAATCGCCCCTTACACATATTTACACTTCCAAGGAAATTAGCCTTACGCTTACTTCTCCTTCATTCGCTATTTGCTTTCCATGAAATGAAAATTGTATTTTGAAACCAAGCAATGCGGTGCCATTCACGATATTGCTCCAGTTAAACGGTGAGCTATGTCTGCTTGTTTGTTATTATTTAATCCAGAGAGTTCTAGCCTCATGACGTCAGACCCATGCCTTCTTACGGGAGACGATTTTCCTTGTGATGCGGAGAGAGGGGCTTGTGAGGAGGATGGCGAAGGCTACCAGTGCAGCTGCGATAATGGATTCCAACTGGATGAAGATGATAAAACGTGTAAACGTAAGTTGCCTGTAATAGCAAATTATTACCTCTTCCAAATGTTTATAACTTATGAGAAGACGGTTATGAGTATGATGAAAAGGAAAGAAAGTAAAAGCTGGCATGAGAAGGCAATAATAAGAATGGACTTCTAGTTTTAGTTCTACCTTCATTTGGAATGATGTCTGTTTCCTTGTTTTCTTTTCTTTTACGATTTTTTTTTTCGTATGGTTTGTTTTTTTTTTTTTCGCTAAGAAAATTATTGTTCACAGCTTTTGAAGACGTGTGTACTTCAACGTTAGGTCAACGTAATATATACTTCAGCAGTAATGACGTTTACAATTTGAGTCGAAATCGGCTGATAACAATTAACTTTACCAATTGAATACAAAGAAATTAGATTAGGTTGATGGTTAGTTGTATTGTGTAAAGTTTATCGTGCTATCATAACCCCTGCTGCTCATTCTCATTGTTTTCTGAGATAGAATAAAATATCCTTTATGTAAGCCAGTTACTGTTTTCTAATGATTTTGATGGTGATGATCATGATGATAATAATAATAATGATGATAATGATAACTGTTTTCATTTTTTCTCGCACAAATTTTAAGGTTATCTGCGCTACTATATAAATTTGAAACTGATTCTCAGTTTCTCGAATAATCTTTCAATCCCTCTTAGAATCGTATGCTCTTTCATATTTCAAAAAGAGTTCCTTATTGTTTCTTCAAAATAGTAATGATGAATGATTATCAATAGTATCCTTCTGAGACAAAACTTACCAACTCTTTGATGTTTTTATCATAATTAAAGAAAGAAAAAGAAGGGTCGTAATTATTATTTTGCAGAGCTTGGTGTTACGAAAACAAACACAAAAGAGGGATATTGACAATAAATTCAAATGCAAGAATGAAATAAACAATATATTTGAATGGCAAAACAAACCGACAGTATCATCCGGGTAAATGATCCTCTACTGAAATTATCCCCTTCCAAAGTGCAAAGAAAAAACAATGCACAAAACATCGTCTTTGAAATATAACACGAAACAGAGAATTCATATAATTCCATTTGACAACACGGATTACATATCAATAATAAAACGATTTCGGCTGCAAGCCGGGTGCACTTTGCTAGAATTTAGTGTTCAATAACGTCAACACCTTTAGATATATCAACTAATTTTTCACATCAGAACTTCAGTTGACATAATTATAGTCAATAAATCTCGGAAGTTGAATTAAAGTGCTGTATGATTTTAAACCCAATTTTCTTTATTAAACTGAACGTTTTGCATTGAGTATGATAATCTCCTAATCTCGATTTTCTCTCACGAATTTTTCACCAAGGAACAGTCAAAACAAGAACTGAAAATTTCAATATTTTCATCACATGCATATTCGTCATTTCTCATGGAAGTAACAACTACCAGTTCACATGGTATTAAAGACAAGATCACAAAAAAGAACCAAACACACACACACACACACACACACACATAAAAGCAAATCAGAAAAGTTTGATTTCTTTTCACAATGCTAGAAGAATATCATTGGTATCAAAAGCCATCTTACATTCAAATAACGAAGTTACTTCAAATAGTTTACAAAGAAACAAAGATATAAAGAGCTGTCGGGAAACTAATCTAAATATGATAGATGGTAGACCTTTTTTTTCAGAAGTTAAATTAATGCTGATTAGATCTGTTGTGGAATATCTATTTTGACATTTGATTTGTTTTTGTGGTTGTTTCTGTTTTGTAATATGCTTCTTTATAACATTTCGAAAGTACATAAAAAAAAAAACCCGTGGATTGATCCAGTGTTCGTAATTTCAGTCATACATGATGTAGTTTCCGGTTTTTGGTGTTTGTCCGTTGTTGTGTGTGTTTTTGTTCTCAGTTTCACTGTTTGTTTGTTTGTTTGTTTTTGTTTGTAATGTCCGGGTGACTCTGTGTGTTTTCTTTCCGATCTTTGTTAAAATTTGTTTGTCCTTTGACAGTAAAGTGACAACAAACTTTGTCAGAAATCTGCTATAATATGTAAGTGCATGTACATCGTAATATTTAAACTTCCTCCATTTTTTGTTCCAAATTCAGCAACAAGAATATACAACATGTTAACCTCGCCGTTTAATTACGGAGTTCTCTTTGGCGTCGTTCTGGCCGTGTATGGTGCCTCCACGTCAGCTCCGCTGATTGCGCGCGAGTTGAAGTTTTGCATCCTTCTCGCGTTTGCCGTCCCGAGGAAAAAAGTAAGGCCACAGTTAAGCTGAGATGATTTGCATTATTTAAGCAATAAAACATAAATCCTCCTTTTCTTTTTCTTTTTAATTTTCAGAGAAAAATATCTTAAATAAAAAAAAAAGTTTAGTATGAAATTCTTGAGAACGATGATTTCTTCATGAAAAAATACTTTTATAATAGTTTTTAAAGAGTACACGCAATTCATGAAGTATGTCTCATGGAAGAAGATAGAAATCAGCGTACAAATGCACCTTTTTGTTTAAAAAGTATGAGTTCCATTTGTTCTGTAAAATGTCAAAAAAGAGGTATTCGAGCAATAGATGTGGCGAAATTTATCATTCATCGGGTTTCCCTTTGATGAAAACGGGGATTGATTGTAATTGTTTTTTGCGACTGTATTCATTTGCATTGTTTTGAATAGTTCAAATTAACACAGTCCCTCAGATTTAGGACAAAGCACACACATGCATATACACATGTAATATACACACATCCGTGAAACTTTTTTTTTTCATTTACTCGATAACACCATCAAACATGTCCCCTTTGTCTTTTTTTTTCTGCAAAAACATATAGAGGAATCAAGACTTGGTGTAACTTATACTTAATGTGTGCGCATATCCATCCCATTTTACATGCCATTGTTTGTTTGTTTGTTTTTCCCCCTTTTCACACGCATAGGAAAGTGTGTCATACAGACCGGTGAAGATGTACAAACTGGTTAAATTGCCGAATGAAATGGTGTAAAATGTGGAGACGAGCACTGTGGTATACTGAAGACTTCGGAATTGTAGACAGGAGGTCCCGAGTACGAAGCCTGTCCGATGATGTCATGTTTGATCGATACGTTCTGGCCTTATTGCCCAATACCCAATCATGTATCATAATGGCACCTCCAGGGACGGAGTGGAGAGACCTTCCAAAAGAGCAGCGCTATGAGATCGAAAGGACCTCCTATTAATAGGAATGTACAATACATTCTCAAAAGAACCAAAACGCAAAGAAACGAAGAAACAAAAAAAAAAGTTATTAACATTAGACAGTGATTTTTAATGCTATCATAGATGACTGTGAGTTATCGATTCACTGAAATGTGCTACGCGTGTAATATTATTGCTTTTTATGCATTGCGCTGGTATGACGTGATATATATATAATACGATTTGTTCCTTGCTTGTATCTCTGTTCTAATATAGTGATGTATCTTTGTTTGCGCTGAGATTGCGGTACACATGATTCTCAGACTGTTATAGGAACAGATCTTGCCCGTCGTAATATTATGTGACATTTTCTTAATATAATAGCGTATTAATTTCAAGATATCTATGTAATATATTAATATTCAAAGTGCAATTCCGTTGTGAGGATTGGAATGTGTTCTATTATTATGTAACACTAATTCACTTTTCCACGCGCAACTCGAAGACCTCAATATTGTTTAACAAAATGAAATACTCCTTTCTGTATAATTCACTTTTACTGTTATTATGTTACTTTCGAAGTCATTATCCTAGAAAACATTATTTTGCTTATCATGGTGACCTTTTGTATTTCTGTTACATTTAGTGTTGCTTAATCAATTTTTTTAACGGCATGTATACCACGTGATTCTTCTTATTCTTCTTCTTCGTTTACAGGAATTAACATCTTTCCAGTTTCAAATGTTAAATTGAATTGATGTTATATCTTCAGTTGACTTTGTGTTACATCATGTGAAAAGGATGTTAATAATGTACATCTAGCATCAATTAGCAAATGAATATTTTTTTTTTTCCCGGGGAGAGATGAAACCACATTACCTCACAATTGTCTTATCTGTATTTACAATGCTATTTTCAACAATCAAGTATCATAATCATAATAGGCTTGAAAGCTACAGCAAGGGATTGGATACCGTGCAGAAAATTATCATTGAATTCAACAACTTATAAGAAATGTAATACGTGCTATAATCATTGCCTTGATTTACTAGGAGCACCATGTTATCTATTGTTGTCTATATGCTGTATATACCGTCACAAGAATAATGCATGCAGGACAAGATATTGTGAGCATCCGGTGAAGTTAGATGGAATCATTTGATTTAACTAATTGCCTGTTTCTCACTGTCTGTCTGTCTGTCTGTCTGTCTGTCTGTCTCTCTCTCTCTCTCTGTCTTTGTGTGTGTGTGTGTGCGTACGTGTGTGCGTGCGTGCGATCCAGATATCGAGATATGGATTGGCTTAAATAGGTTGACCAAGATGGCATTTTCTGAGAGTCATGCCGAATTGTATGTCATTTCTCTTACATAAACATGATATGATTATTGAACACACACACACACAAAAGAAAAATATATTGTACTGTATGTTGGGAAAAATACTTTAGTAGCACAAAAGAGAAGAATACAGTTATTTCTGTTCATATCAATTTCGTTATTGATATTGAATGAAATTCAACTAAAAGATATTATGAAAAAAATTTGTGTGTGTGTTTGTGTGTGTGAACATTTGTATTTGTTTAGTTTTTCTTCTTCTAAGATTAATACAGTCACGTTTATATTCAGTTAACCTTTCATGCGCTTCGGGTTCTGAGTGGCACTGGGAAAAACAAAAATAATCTTTCCTGACATTTTTTTTTTTTTTTATATGTGATCCTGTATCACAAAACCAACAAATAGTCTCACGCCCCGATTTCAGATGAGATGCAAAATAGGTAAAATGGGTTAACGTGATCAATTTTAATTTTTGCATACTTTCTGAAAGCACAATTCTCCTAGTTTGGGATCATAATGCGAATGGGAAATTGTGTTTCAGAATTGCTTCTAGAACACTCTTTTTGTAGAATAGTGTAAATAGGTATGTCTTTGTACTCGCCCCATTTCTTTTCTTACAATTCTTTACACACTCTAAAATTTCACATTTAGAAACCCATGTATCAGATCTGTTTTCAAGAGTATATCAACTGCATTTCCATGACCAGTTCAAAGAACATGCACTTGGTAGAGTGTCCTTTACATCATGTGATTATTAAAGACATCACATGCTCAGTGAAGATAGACAGGGCATCTCGTCGTAAAACATGCTCCATTAACTCCGCGTCGACAGCCTGCCCCCAACCCCCGCGTAATCTATACACGATACCAGTAAATGTTTAGAATTACATTGCCCACCTCCATATCGCCTCTCGTTTGTTTGTCCGTCAGTTTGTTCTTTTATCAGTCGTTCTTAAAGGGGAAATCCAGTCAAAAAAAATAAGTTAGTTTGATAAAAAAGAGTAAAATGTTACGAGTTCAACGTTAAACCACATTAACTGAAAATAAGGAAGTTGTGAAATTTTCAAGTTTTGCAAATTTCTGCAAAACAGTTCTCGTACAGTGGATCCTCGTCACTGCACATTCTGTCATTCAACATTGCAAGTTGGTCGTTAATTTAGCATTTCGATCAATGACATTTGCACATGTGCCTTTCAAATTCGTAAAACGGCATTCAAATTGGCACGTGCTATTCAGTCATTCAAATTCGACAGCACTGGCCGAAATGGGTATTTCGGTCATTCAAGTTTGCGTATAGGCAGTCAAATTTCAAACATGTTCAATCAAATTAACGTCATGTTATTTTTTTTTTTTGAAAAGGGGATAACATTTAAACGCGTATTTCTATATGACTTTTTGTTTCATCCACGCACTGCTAAGTAGTAGAAGTATCCTATTTTTGACCCTATATAACTCCAGAAAGTGTTCTGTATTAAAAACGCCCCCTTTCTTTCATACATGTCATTTTAGGCCTATATGTATCAATACTACAGATAAACTCCTTCTTCTTACAGTCATGACAGCACAAGTTAGATAGAGACGTATTTCCCAAGAAGAGAGAAAAAGAATTATAGGAATATTTGATGATCATTAACTTTACTTCCTAGAACTGGCCGACACTCCATAAAGCGCACAATAAAACGCTCAACGGCCAGATAAGTTGTGGCCACATGATACACTATCTTCAGACTGGAAGACTCACTAAGCACATTGAAGAAAAAAAAAAACTGTTGCCAAAATCTCTAAAATGAGTACGAAAATATGAAATGTAATGACCCTTGCTAAACAATGATAGCTATTTTGAAAAAGAAAGAGAGAAAGAAAGAACCAAAGCATGAACATGCGTGTGTTTTACTGCAAAAGATGTTAAACTAGATATCCATAAATGAATTTGAATGAACGAGTGCAGCTGGATGTCCGTGATCACGTGACTATATCATTCTAAAGTGAATGAATGAATAACGAAATGGTGCTTGTTTTACGCATTTCAATTGAAAAAAAAAGTGTTTATTAGAACTAGGCTAAAGGTAATTTGAATGCTCCAAAATGAATTTGAATGAAGAAATCATAAGATTGAACATAGCAAACATGTCATCTACGCTAAATTTTTTTCTAAACTGAATGCATCAATTAGGAATTGGACTGACAAAAGTTCGAAATTGGTCGGGAAAATGTACACTTTCCATTGATCGTGTACAAAACAAAACAAAATGACGAAAATTCAATGTGTCTCTCATTGAAGTCTGAAACATGATGTTATCCCAGGTTGAATAACTTCACAATAGTGAGCAGTTAGATATATCAGGATTTGAGCCTCGAGCATAATGGCGTTTGAATGGAAACTTTGACATTTCAAAATTTCATGTACAAACTACCCTGACTACATGGTAAGGTGTGAGTTGATGACATGCTCACTCTGCCATTCCTTCAAGATTTTGTTTTCCTCAAAAATTAGCGAAACTCCAAAATGTCACAACTCCTTTATTTCTTCATCTGATTTCGATCAACTTTTACCATTAAACTAGTAATATTTCAATCTTTTTTGTAAGACTTCGGACAGGAATCCCCTTTAAACTTTTGGAAGTGTTGGTTTGCCTTACTTCATGTCTGGCTCAGATTGGCTCCCTCCCTAACAGCAAAGCTGGGAGAAGTCTCGCACATGGCCCACACAGACATACATACATAAAACATACAGACAGACAAACACAATCGAACTGCTTATCGCATCTGCCGCAATTTTAGTCCACGTTCAGCTACGCTAAGCTGGTCTTCCATGGGGTCCAGTTGGATGTGAGGTGGGACCACTTCACCGGGTTAAACACCCTGCTCTTTGCGATGAATGGCTGAAGCGGGATTTTTTACGTGCATGAGTTCTGACTCTGTCATACACGGAACTTCCATTTTATGCCCTATCCGAGGGACAACGTGTTCATTATGAAAGCCAGTGTTCTCGTTTTGTATCAAATCATCCATAGATGAAAAAAAAATACTTTGTGTTATTTCTTACATTTCATTTCATTACATGGAAGCAATGAAATGAAATGAAATGAAATACTTTGTGCTATGATTTTATTTTATGATTTCATAAAATGATATGAACATAATTATAATAGCACATTTGCTACTGCATCCTCTCAGCAGCCACCACTTTCGTTTTGTTTTTGTTTCTTTGGTCTATTATTTCTTTCCGCTTGAGAGAATTCAACAGGCTGGTCGTGAAGAAACCATAATGGTATTAGACATAGAACCAACTTCAGAAAGGGATTATCTTACGCAATGAACGCTCCCTTCTTTTCTCTCAGTTCATCTTTTAAAGACCTGCTGGTATACCAGTGATTCAAACTTCAAAACTTCTTGAATGCATTTGCAATGTACAGTAGTGGACAATCGGTGTTTACTTCGAGTCATCACTGGGCAGTGGGACACCAAGTGGTCACTCCAAACTGGGCGTACCTGGCTGAAAGTAAGTAACTAAATTCCTCTTGACGACCTATAACATGATATTGTGTAAGTTGTAAAAAAAAATATATCTATATCTTTTCCACGGGTTATTTTAGATCCGAGGTCACACGTGTTGTTTATTGCATCATTATCACACACTTCTACTGAAAAGCTTGATTGGGATATACAATACCATATCATAAAAATATGGTTGTTGGCGTCTATTTGCGGTCACATTGCGGCTGTAACGCAACGAATTTGATTGACAATCATTTCGTTTGTAGACAAGTAGAAAACCGGGAACCAGGGGCATGGTAAGAATGAAATTGTGTGTTTGTTTTGTTTTGCGTGTGTATATTTTCATTTTGTTTTTATTTATTTGTAATTTTGTGCTATGAACACCTCCCCCACCGGAAACAAGTTTGTTACTTTTTATGTCTTTCTTAATCACATCTCTTAGAGAATTCTTACTTTTCGAAGTTTTTTATCGTTGAAGGCTTATAAGTATTTTTTTTTTTTTAGTTTTTTGGGGAGTAGCAAAACTGAACGATAGTGTATGATTTTTAGCGATGAAGGAAAAAAGTGTAGTATTTTATCGGCGTAGACACACATACATGTGCAACGGGCAGAGAGAGAGAGAGAGAGAGGGAGATAGAGAGGGAGATAGACTCAATATAACACATACGTATATTGTATAATAACTATGTATACATAAGATATGTATATATATATATATATATATATATACATGTATATATGACATATTCATGGAGATAATCAAACTTTACTTTACTCAGTGTCGACATGAGGAAATTGGAGAAGATAATATTGGAGAATATAATATAATTCAGCGATAAGAGGTATGAAGGAGTACTGAGACTTAAAGTAAATACCGATATCGATGTTCAACAGGACGTTAAAGGGACGCAGTCCTCACGAAATTTTAAAAAAATATATATGTTGTTGTTGGTACCTCCAATGAACTACTTTCATCAAAAACAAACTTTCAAATCACCAAATAAGCTCGTACATTTCGGTTAAAAAAGTGTGACTCTGCAAATGAGCAAGTCTTGGCGGAGAGTCATACGTCATCGATGCAAAACTCTTTCCAGCGGTGTTCTGCTCGTCATCCCTAGTTATTTATAAATGCATGTTTACTATTTATTTTTATATTAATTGTACATATAAACAAGCTTGAAATATTTTGTTTGAAATAATAAAACCACATATTGTCACATTTTATGAAAAAATCAGATATGATCATTTTGAACACTTAAATTGGTTTTCTGAGGCACGGCTGTCAACTTGAGAGTAGGGCATCAATGACGTTGCACGTTTTGGCAGGCTCTTACACGATCGCTTGCAGGAATCATTTTTTTTTTAAATCGCGTACGGAGACAATTTTTGATGTCCACGCGTATAAATTGGTGAAAGGTAATATTCTTTACTCTTCTTAATTATCAGTACAGTGAAAATCTCAGGACTGCTTCCCTTTAAGAGAAAGCTTTAAAATTTGTAAAAAGACGCAATTGACTTGTTTTAAGCTATTAGTTATAGTGTGAGAAATGACTTTTATACGTGTGTGTTTCTTTGTAAGGGAAACTGCAAAGATGATGCTACATGGCAAGGCATTTCGCCTTTGGCTCTTACTGTTCCTGGCAGCAGGAACTCAAGGTGAGTAGTGAGCACAAAGATTAATTTGAGAGATGTACGAATTTGCTCCTGGTACTCTATAGAGAAATTAAAGCTGTTGCTTATCTCACCAGTATAGTCCAGCACACTGCTTATTTGAAGGATGATAATTAATAATTTATAGGAGAGTTTGTGGTTTTGTGTTCGTAGTTAACATATCAGTGACAATTTTATTTATTTATCTATTCATATTCATTCATTTATTCATTCATTCCATTTCATGTATTTATCTATTTGACTAACTATTTTGTAATCTGGCTATTCCGTGTTCGTTAAAAGCAGGGTAGTCGCATTGATAACCATAAAGTCCTACAGCTTTCCAGGGGGCCAAGTCCTGCGTCAATTAAAGTTTCTCGGAGTCCACGATCAAAACAAGAACAAAATGAAAACTAATAAGAAACAGTTTCAACAATCGGCATCTAAGAGCATAATACTGCTCATAAATACGATAGTAAAAACAATCATAATTATTCTTATCATTAGTATGATTGTCACTATTATCCAGAAAAAAAAAATATTCATACCGTGGTTTTAAGGCCCATATCATTGCCAATGCTTCTCTTTGCACTGAAAGGATGAGAAAGGGCATACAAAACATGCCGAGGATATGAGGTGTATAATATTATTATAATTCAATTTCAAAATAGACTGTTCACATGAGTTCCACAATTAAGAGGCAATACTATTCAAAATTGTTAAGGGTGTTGTTTGTGTCCGTCATTCATTCTCTTTTATTATATTTATATATGTACCATTACTAAATGATATTTTTGAAGGCAGTTTTGTGCAGGATTCAAAACAATATTGCGAGGTGTCTGGGTGTCTACTTCACCGTATTAGCGGTTCAAAGGGTCCGGAGTTTATTAGGGACTGTGTCCGCCCGTCCACTGCGTTTACTACAGCTCACTTATTTCAGATTGTGCAATTGTCCTCATCTTCCAACGTTCCTGTTCTTACTTGTGACGGAAACCCGCATAATATGTCATTTTTTTTTCTTTTGTAGATCAACGAGGACACATTTTCGACACGTGACCGAAATAACCCCGCATTGAGGACAATACACTACAATACAATGCAAAACAAAACAGTGAAATGATTTCTATGTTTAATACGCTCTTCCCATAAGACTCAAATTTCACCAATCTTATTACAGAAATGTTACATGAATAACAACTCTATTTCATCAGTGGCTTGATAAGCACTCCATCTTGACATGTTAGCTACAATTCTTTTTTTTTTTTTGAATAATTCACTCTATTCAACGCAATATTTTCCTTCCCATGACCCCGTACTTCCCAGGCTGTGACAAGTTGTTCTTGGTGGACAGAGGGAATAACGCAATATACACCAGCATAATCGAAGATGGGGTATTCTTCACGGATCTTACGTATTCACAAGTTGACGCCGCGGACACTGTAGACCCTGGTTACATAACCTTTGACCCCGTAACCGATATCCTGATATGGAATAGCGTCGAGTCGCGTCTCCTCTACGCTGTTGGCCTTGACGGTGATCCGCCAAACACCCAATTGCTTAATTACGTGTGTAAGTACATACAAGTATTGTCCACAATACGCTATGAAGTCGAGATTCTCGGTGCTCTAATATCAAATCGAAGAAAACCTAAGATCCACATATTTGATGTGTTTTGTGAAGAATAAATAAATGTTTATTCAATTCAACACATTAATCTTCCCTTTATCTTATTTGAGAAGAAAAAACAATGCTACGAGAAATTGCTGCCAAGGCTTATGTTATTGTCCTCTCTTATAGCGTGACGGAAACTTTATCATAACCCTCACTTCACATTCGGTTTTGTGGAGTACCGGATATTTTTTTTTCTTTTATTCAACTATTTAGACAAGTTTACTTGCTTTTCCTGGAAGTGAACCAAGTAAAATGATAACAAATAACAAAGGATTCAACCCCCTGCACTAAATGCTTACCCAGCACCTGTAGTATACCGCAGTGTTAAAGTGAATTCACTGATTAGCACGCAAGTGTGAGATTAAAATAACAACAACATTCATTTAACACATGATCATTGGTTTTTGCCCTTCTTCACTTCATAGCGCCAACAACGCTGACCGCCAATATATATGAAAGAAAAATCTACTGGATAGGAGCTAATAAGTTGAAAATGAACATCATGAACTATGACGCGTCGGACAGAATCTTACCATGGGTTGAGCCAAAGGCCATCTACAGTCTGAATGTTGACGGTGTCAGCGGGTAAGCAAGGTTTTTAAATCAGTGCAAACCATCTGTGCTGTCATTGGACATTTAGAAATAATGATGCACGTCATGTGATTATACTCCTGTTTAGCTTTGCATACATTTTCGATTTGTTTCTGTATAGTGACCACAAATTCACCACAATAGCGGATACAGTGGGCGCATCAGGCGCAGACCCTCTTTTTTTTTTTTTGGGGGGGGGGTGTTTATACTTTTATTCTTTTATGACAGAAATGATTAAAAAAGCTTACACCTCTTTAATTTTTGCAACAACAACAAAAAAATGAGCTGAAGCCTTCTATTTGTTGTTGTAGTTGTAAGCCGAGGAGTTGCTGGCCCCTCCCCTCCCTTTATGGAATACCTAAATCAGACACTGCACCACCACCCTTACTTCAAGGCAGTCTTTTCATTTTGAAATATTACTATATTGCATTGACACAATGTAACAAGGGTTACGTAAACATAGTTTAACATCCAAATTTGACTCCGTGATCTCCGATGTCAAAGGTTATGTTTTTGACCTGTTAAGGCAAAATAGTTATGATGATGCTTTTTTATACTCTCATCAGTATTTCTAGGTTTTTATTTAGATTGCTTGCAAAGGTTCCTGCTTCATCTTGAACTGTTTATGATATCTCTAGAAGTAGATATAAACGGATGTCATTTTGTTCCTGCAATGTACGCCAAGGATGGTTATGTAATAGTTTTGAATCACATCGATTCTTTGAAAGAGGTACAACGTACCAAATTGCAAAATGCAGTTCCCCAGATTTAAACCATCAGAGAAAAGGACAACTAAAGCCTCCACACCCAAAATAAATTACAGGAGAGAGGATCATTTTATGCCGGGAACGATATGAGTTGCAAGAACCACTGTATTTTCTCACATGTTTTTAAATTTTAATGTGATCAATGTTTTGGGAAGTACCTTTTGAAAACCGGGTTCATGCCATCATTTGAAGGTAGTGGTCAGTCAGCAAGTTTTATGGTCCTGTGAAAGAGCAGTGTAATTGATGGTTAAGATATTGCAAATCCCTTTGAGGATGATCTGATATACGAGTTATAACACACATCTGCCATTGACACATGCATGCTCGGGTGTACTCGTGACTAGTCGTCAAGGGGTTTTCAAGGAGCCTTACCATGGTTTGATGTTTAAAAATCCTGATCGGAGATTATTACGGATCAGCCTGTCATGGGTTCATGTAGCATTTCGTTCATGAAAATACAGTTGAATCGCATTAAACAGATTGAAATGGAAATGATTGAATTGAATTGGATCAAATCAAATTAAATTTAATTGAGTTGTATTGATACGTAAATTGGTACATCGATACGATCGTCAGTTTCACAGCGCTGATATTCCGAATGCTCGGTGTAATGGCAAAATTTACCATAAAACTGAAAATTATGGCATTGCTTTTATAAGTAGCATCTATGACAATGGTCTGTGCAGATTTCTCTGGTGGTCGGACAAGGTTCAAATTATCCGGTCCAAGCTGGATGGTAGTGAGAGAACAGTGATCATTTCAGACGACCTGACGGAGGTCACAAACCTCTTCTACAACGCAGAAGGTATCTCAGTCAATTTCATTTCATTTCTTTTTCTATTTTCATTTTATTGTTTCTGCATGTTACAAAGAATCAACTCAATCACGTTCGTAAATAACATACACAATGGTCCATCATTATTCATGGCTGAAAAAAAAAAAAATACAGAAGAATTCCCAGTACAGTCGAGCTGTATATGAGGCTTAAAATGAGTACAGGAATGAGTAAATAGTTTAAACAAACTATTGAATTACTCATCTACGACCAAAATTCACTATTCAGCAAAACAAAACGTACATAATCATGTACACAGTAGTAGTATTGCTAAGAAATAAATAAAAAAAAAAACAAAGAAAGCGATAGAGATAATGGGAGATGGTGAAAAAGAGAACAGGTCTGGAGAGAAAGAAATAGAAATACTCCTCGTTCACTGTACAAATACAATTGATAACGACACACTGTACAAATACAGCACTGTTGAAAGTGCATTGACCCTGTTGCAGGGCAACCGCTGGATGAAGAGCATAACATAGAATGAAAGTGCTAAAAGAAACTAAACAATACATGTTCTGAATATGTAAATTAGATCACTGGTATTTGGCAACAAGAATTGTTAATATACTTATACAATACTTATAAATGAAGGTATATATGCATACAGGCATGATGTGGGCCTATGTGTTATACACAGTCATGTTCAGGTACTAGTTGTTTTGAAAAAGCATGTCCCTTTAATATTTATCCTTTATAGTCCGAAAACTAAAAATCGGATAACATTGTCATCGACATGGGTTCGGCTGAAAGTGTACACTTTAGCTGGAGGTGATTTGAACATGAAAGCACAAACCAGTTCCACAAATTCATGATTAATTTCTAAGTTAGGTCCCAGATTTTGGTTGAATTTTATCCTCTGCATGTACAAAACCTGAACTTAACACAGATATCAATGGTGCGTACGTGAGTGTGTGCTTAATACCATACTCATGAAGAATGCAAATGAATACACCTTTTTTTTTTCATAGCTCGGATGAATCACAGGTTTCTGGTATCTTGCTCCAAGGCACACGAATGCTTTGTGAATAATTCATGATGAATTACCCTGGGCACTGCTAGTCTGAATTCATGGTAAAAGGTAAAATAAATGTGTGCACACGGAAAGTAGAAAGTGAGTACGTATTTTCTTGAGATTGCTTATACTACATTTCAGGTTAGATAAAGACTAGCTATGATTGTGGAATTCCTGATGAAATGAGGCATTCAAAAACTGGGCATTGTCTGGGTGCTAACCACAAATTCCCATACACACCAGTTGACCCTCGTGCAAAGTTAGTTTTCTGCAGCGCGTTGAAAATATAGTAAAATCAAAACCCGAAATTCAAAATTAATCATGAATTTCATGAAACTGATTCATGCTTTCGTTTTTGAATTACCTCTAACCAAATGGTACACCATTTAGCTATTGCTTTATATCAGTGACAGATTTGGCTGATATGCATTTTTTTTAACTACTAAGAATCAAATATACATTTTTATTTTTTTTTTTTGTAAAACCTAATGCATCTACACATACATGCGATCACATAATGGAATTTTACGACATCTCTTAGTAAGTTGATAAAGTAATATCTTTTTAAACATTTATTTGGCGAGTTAATCCTCACTCACTTCCAGTTAATTAGAATATCGAGGAATGCTACGCTATATGGGTTTCTACAGGCAACAACAGAACTAGTCCACGTCTATGACGATGATTTAAACGAGTTTTGGTATATTTGTAAGTGCGTAACAAAGGCGCATGGAGCCCTTTATCGTTCATCCGATTTATAATCATCCCACTTGTTAAACATCTATCATTTCCTTTCTATCCTAAGTAGTCAGACAGAGTAAACAAAGGACCATGGGAGATTGAAAAAAAAAAAAAGCTCCGTCGTTAATTTCTTATGAGAACACGCACGGAATGATGACATTACGTTTGCGTGTTACGTAATGTCCTACCAGCAGAATATTTACTTCGCTGTCATATTTCTGCTCTCACTAAAATCAATACTGTCATTTTCTGTGCTGACCTTCGGCACTCATTACGTACAATGATAGAAGTGTGGGTGCCAGCATGCCTGGAATTGAAAGTAGATTGAATATTCTGAAATTTGTTCAATCCATTTATTACGAACTTCAAAATATGAAATAATGAAATTACACATATCAAAACACACACAAAGGAAAAATAATGTGAGGTATACACTCACAATCACACACTTATACAACAAAACGATGCTCAACGAACAATTGTTTTTTTTTCAAGTATTTTTAGGGGCACAGTCGTATGCGTGTTTATGTGTGTATGCTTGGGTATACATTGGTATATGCGTGTGTTAAAACTCACTACTTGCGTTTGTCTTTTGTTTCCAGTATTGGCGGTATGTGGGGTAATTTGTATGTGTGTGTGGGGGCGGGGGGTTCGCAGAAATGATGCGGTTAGATTAATACAGAGCAGAAAGGTTGAAATCAGAGGGCAAGGGATAGGGGATAAAAAGGAAGGACATGATATAGGGCTGAAGCGTACTGTACATTAAGGGCAGACCAACGGATTAATAGTAGGGGAAGGACAGAACTCTATTAAAATATCACATCGTTTACAAAAAAGAAAGAAAATATTTGTCGGTTGATTATAATGTTACTGATAAATACTACACAATCATAATATGTACATTTTTCTTTAAAAACATGATAAAAGATAATGTTTCGTACGTTCATTTTAATTAGAAAATGAAATGAATAGATAAAACAGAAATAATGAGGAAAACAATTGGTTGCTCCATGAAAATTTTATTTTGCTTCTGTAACAGACAACCGACTCTATTGGGTGAACATGGGACAAGTCGGAAATTCCTTGGCGCCGGTTGTGGAAAGTAGCGCCCCCGACGGCAGTGATCGTACAGTGCACCTGGATGACGTGTCGTGGTTCATGGAGAACCCTTCGAGCATCGCGGTGCACAACGGCACGCTGTACTTCTTGGACCCGCCCCAAGGCAGCTTCGGATGGGTTGAAATCAACAACGGAAAGAACCTTGACTCCGCCACACAGCTGACGGTTACTGGTGACTCCTCCCCTCTAGAGCTGAGCACAGACCTGTATGAACTGAAAGTCTTTCCCTGCGATTCAGGTATAAAAGTTAATTCACTCCGCTGAACTTTTGAGTGGCATAATCGAAAGAGCATAAAATAGACAGGGACAAAACGATTGAAATAGCTACGTATTGATACAAGGACACTGACAGAGGTTAAGGGTCATGTTTGATTGTGTTTTGGCTCAAACTTTACTATGCGAAATTTTGCACAGTGTTTAGGGAAAGTAACTTTCCTGAAATAAACGGTGTCCTGTTACTGTTCCGGTCATAATTTTCTGTGTTACCTGATATAATATCATAACGTGGATATTAGGATCACACTTGACTTCTTTCTTCATTTTTTTCTACTCTACAAGTGCTTTAGCAAAGTTATTGGAATGCAGGAAATAAATCAGATGGGTTTTAATGCATGATTGTAAAAACCGTTGGTCAGGAGATAACTTTCACGAATAGTTATGTTTGTTTATAGCGCAGAATGAAGAGAACATAGAAAAGCAGGTGTATTTATTCTTGAGCTACTTGTTTTTTTATTGGTGTGAACAATTTCAATTTTCTAAACAATAAACCACAGTCTCTCCTTTTCCAACTAAACTAGTTGATTACTGCAGTTCATCCCCTTGCCCCGGAAATTCAGCTTGCATCAACGAGAAGTTTAACTACACCTGCGAAGAATCTGGTAAATATTTGAAGAGTTTGTTCGCAAAAAACGATAAGTCCATTTTTGAAGATTTTGAAGTACGGTCTCTGTCATAAAGTACAAAATAATATCTTTTAAATGATATACTGGTCACTACATATAAAGGTACATTTCTGAAGTTATGGTCAAAAGAAGCAAACATGTTCTTATTATTCTTTTTATTTTTCTCGACCTTTAATCGCAAATATCTCCATTTGGCAAATATGGACTAATCGGTTTTTGTAAACAAATTCTTCATTTTGACGTGCCATATTATAGGTGCTTGTGTCTGAGTGCATGAAAGTCGACCCAAACTTTAATTGTTGGATTGTATCAAACAGGCTAGATGTCATGCTTCCATATTGGTAAGGATGGACGGAAGTTGGCATGCAGGTGATAAGAAATGTCTTAATAGAATTGATTTTTGACTGCAGAAGACATACGCTGCTCTAAAACAAATTCTACTTCTGTTTGCTCACCTTGAAATAAAATGATGACATTTGATAATCACAATTTAAGTAATGTCTGCTTTCTTTAGTGTGAGTCTAGTTATTCACAAATGTGCTCGATTGTTGTTCTCGTTCTTGTTCGTCTTTTCCTATTGTTAGGGGAGAGTAGTGGAGGACTAGGTTATACAAATATCTATTATTCGTATCTTTATTAAACTGCTGTTTGTTTGTTTGTTTGTTTGTTCAATTTAATTGTGTATATTGTGTGCAGATGCGGCTTATCCTGGCGACCCCTCGCCGAGTCCTGCCAGTGCCGAGCCTTCCGATCCGTGTGATGTGAGCGCACCTACCTACCCGTGCGACCGAGTGAATGGGGAATGCCTCTCCCAGGATCAATTGGTCACGTGTGGTTGCAAGGAAGGCTTCCAGCTGGGCTCAGACAGGGTGATTTGCGAAGGTAAAAAATGCATTATGTGAGCATGACGTGTAAAGTGTTTATGCATCATACTGTGTAGTGAATACCTTTTGTGCATGTTTTGTCTAACTTTCATTTTGTTATCATCATCACCATTACAAGATCAGACTCTTTTGAGATGCTTTGGGAATAGAGTGTTAGAATTCCTCTCTCGTTGACAGGAAAGGACAAACTGGCATGCTTGTGACCTTAACATGACAAACAAGGGCAAGATCACTTTAAATCAAAAATTAAAGGTCAAGATAAATCAAAAAAAAAAATAATGTCAAAGCATATATCTTAACTTTGAAGGCGTTAGCCCATGTTTTTCCTTTAATCAAAAAAAAAAATCAAATCAAAATAAAAGAACGAGATAAATTAAAAACCTGTTACAGCATATTTCTGACCTTTGAAGGTGTAAGCCCCCTTTTTTCCTTTAATAGTAATTGTTCTTCCTGTATATGAACTACATCGCAAAACATGCTATAGTTCTAGTCGTGTCTGGTTGAGGTACAATGTATATGCAGTCGAAACTGCTATAAAAGAGACAAAACAGAGAAAATGTAGAGAATCTGGAATATTTGTTGCTATACCAGCTGTATACAAAAAGAGAGATCTATATATTTTAATTTGCTTTGTGTGAAGATGGATTACTATAAAAAATAAATAGTTACAAATGGTGCGTTCACCTTTTGCGATCAAACTCTTCGCAATCTTTATTTGTGTGACTTTTTAGCGGTTACTGGAAACAACCCGTGTCTTTTCGGCGGGGAGGCATACCCTTGTGACGTCGAGAGAGGAGGGTGTGTCTTCGATGAAGAGTCCGGCTACCGCTGCACGTGCCAAGATGGGTTCATACTCGACGAAGACGGCATCTCCTGCTATGGTACTTTATCTCCATTCTGTCTATTAAGAAAATAGATTAAAAAAGAAATTAATGAAATACTTTATTACTCATATCAATTACGTGTGTCTCTTTGTCTATCATTACATAAATTAAACGCAACATTTTGAACGTTATAATAAATCTTTTTGTTACAATACTTCGTGCTATCATCCCCTCCCCCAAAGAAAACAACAGAAAAAAAAAGAAATGGGGCAACAAGACTAGTGTTACAAACAAAAATGTTTTTCCAGTGTCTTTTTCGCAATATAGAATAGTTAATGAACGTCACTTTCGCACTATTTTCTCAATTTTTTTAAATCACAGGTTAGACACATTTCGCATCTTCCCTATAAATGTTATTTTACTTTTTTTTGCCGTTTCAAACACAACCTATCAGAAATGTAAAGCGTTTTCTTTAAGCTGAAAAGCAGAAAGCAATGATTCTTTATTGTAACATACAACCCTTGATTTGATGCAATACAAAACGGAAAAACAACAAAAGTAAGAAACGGATGCCTGATAGTTAAGCCATGTCTGTTTTCTCTTTATTATTACATTTCCTTCCTGATTTGAAATAAATCTTTATATATATATATATATATATATATATATATATATATATATTGTATATATATATATATATATATATATATATATTCCTGTGTATATAACTTTTGTATATTTACATATTTAGTGTAAGATTTCATTTGTTAAATCTAAATGTTATTTTCCACAACTTTTTTTTTTTTGTAGATCCCTTTTGGGTGGACGATTATTGTGATGATTGTCGGAGATACATCGGTGCTGTGATCTTTCTCTTAATCGTCATCATCATCCTTGTCATCGTCTTGATCATTGTCCTCTGCAAAAAACGGGGCGACGACAAGAAATCTTCAGCTTAAGCTCACTTTGACCTAAAATTGTGCCCAGCAGGTGTTTTCCAATAAGTTTTTAATACCAGAAACGTACATCAGGTTGCGCTTTAACATTTCTATTTTTTTCTTTGATGAATATCAAACTTTCGTTTTAAAATCGTGAGCCTGCAATTGTATTCCCAATGCCGTTTGTGTTTGTTTTTCTTATTCATTACAATAACCGAATCGGGCCTGCAGCGAGCGACCGGACAGTGGCTGGGCATCTGTTAGATTTATTTGGATAAGCCTTAGGACATTATTCCATAAAATGTGGTGCAAAATCACGTAAGACAGTTACGGGTTCCATTCGATTATTGAAAGCCTAAAATTAGTATTCTAAGACCCGACTCAGGGGCTGCCTTTCAGTTCATTGGTTCACAGAATATTAGCCGTTATAATTAATCCTATAATTATTACTATGAACTTTTTTTGTTTTGTTTTGTTTTGTTTTGTTTTGTTTTGTTTTTGCTATGAACGTTATCATTCTTGTGGATACAAGAGTCTGGTGATGTAAAAAGAAGAAAAAAAAAACCACTTTATTAACTCTTTATGTGCCATGGTGAAACCCCCTGTGTGCCACGTTATTCCGAGACACGAAGGTAGTCATGCTTTGAGAAAGAACTCTGTATTTCTAATTTGTATAACCTCTACAAATTTCTGTTAAGATGGGCATAATAGTAGGCAAAGTTAAAGAGGAATGCCAAACTTTGTTTCGATATAGATTTTATGACGAATCTATTTTCAATTTCTCTTTCGAATGACCAGTTGTACATTACTGTAAAGGCATGACTTTTGCATATGAAACCGTCACAGAAACTTAGAATGTACGAGCAAATCTAGTTAGGAACACCACTTGATAGTCAATCACCACATACAATGCAAGCCGTATATGAGAGGAACAAAAGCACGAAGAACGCTTTCATCGTGCCGCGGGATTAGCAGTGATTACGAATTAACGATCGGTTTCGGCGGCTTTGTTTGTTGAGCAGAATATGCGAAGTTGGCACGCCGTCGACTGAGCCGGACGTGCGAACGTGGCACATAAAGAGTTAACTTCTGATATTGGAATTCTACTTGATTGTACTTGACATTCGTATTATTAAACTGGTGACAGCTACTTTTGTGCAGGTTCTTACTTTGTATGTGTGTTTCCAAGTTCAGTAGGAAGGGAAAGTAACATATTGTAAATAATTTCATACTTTATCACTATACATGATTTCATGTGAAAGTACATAATGCTTACATAATATATTGAGGAATTATGGGATGCAAAGGAAGGGAATAATGCAATTGTTTGTAAGTGAAAATGGATGATATGGAGTTTTTATCTTTAAAATGATTAATGCTATCGATTTGTTGTGTTTAATGCCGCTTAGTTGGCAGATGCGTATAAGAAACACTTTATGAAGTTTGTAATACACCAGAACGCGTTCCTCATTAATACTATTACCAAGGAAGTCTTACTTTTGTTTTAAAATGTTTTTCATCTTTATATTGCTTGAACCTTAAGTTGAATAAAGTTTTGAGAATTATGAAAACGTAGATCACGTAGTTTGATTGATATGAACGCGTACATGCTATAGACGTGGTTACATAATGAACTATAGTACTAACTGTTGGAGCTGTGTAATAGAGGAAAAATATAAGTTATAACAAGTACATGTGTGTGTGTGTGTGTGTGTGTGTGTGTGTGTGTGTGCACTTACCCATGGTGGAAAACGAGGACAGACACACAAACATTACATTTAAACCGAGGACACACAAACTTTACATTTAAACCGAGGACACACAGCTAGAGAACCGAGGACGTCCTCGGTACGCAGACCATTCCAAACGGTCTGCTTTTGTATGTAGGGGTATGTTTGTAGGTCCTCGATTAGCATTATTGTAATAAGTCCTCGGTTGGATGGTAACATACGAATGAGTCCTCGGTTGACGAGAGTCCTACTTACACACAGGTCCTCGGTTAAATGGTACAATTCTTGTGGGTAAAAAAGGGGGGCCTTTTTTTCATGAAGCCTTTTGGTCGGATATTTTTCTGACAAACTGTTAGAAGCTACTGAAATTCTTGCATCTGATTGTCCGAGAGCAATTTTTATCTGACAAAATTGTCGGACAAAATGCTTCATGAAATGCTCCCAAGGTCCTCGGTTTCCACCATAGACGCGCGCGCGTGTGTGTGTGTGTGTGCTGATTGTGTACTTCTGCTTGGGTCATCTATATTCTTGTCCAAGGTCTTTCATTGAGAGTCATATTCCTGGCAAGCCGTAAATTGAAAGAGAACGCAGACACAATCCACACCTGTACTCACACCCATACAAACATGCGCGCGCACACTTAAGCCATAAAGTGCGTTTAGTGTGAAATGGCATAAATTTGGTGCGTCTTATACCTAGGCGTGACGGTTAGTATTCAAAAATTTTCCTAGTAACAGTAATGCCATATTAACCAAGTTGTAATCATGGAGAGAAATATTTTGCATAGTGCCGAAGAAGACCACTCACTAGTCTATGTGTTATTGAAAAAAAAAAAATCTATACTCTAATCAATTTCAGACATTTCAAATCAAACCTACTTTAAAAAACGAAAAAAAATTACATGGGCTTTTTCTACACTTCAAGAACGTCCCTGTTATGTAAACAAGTAAGGTATGATTGCAATTGCCTTCTGTCGCCCAATGTGATGCTTTCAACACTTAACATTGTTTAATGCACTTTTTTTTCGATCAAACTTTTCAATTCCAAAGTCGGCTTTAACCGTGTCCCTCTCTGTTTTCCAGTTGTGACCGTGCTTCACAAAACGAACAAAAAGTCGCACCCCTTGATTTTACGTGAGGACTGCAAAAAGGTGAAACGCGTCAACTAAGTTAATCTCGAGTTTTTCATGTTATGTACTTTATATGAACGAAGTATTCTTTGTCTTAATCATTTCTAAGTTTGGGGTCATGAAATGAATTGGAAAGTATATTTGTGACCGTGCACCTCAAAACGAACATAAAGTCGCACACACTGATTTTGCGTGAGGACTGAAAATTAGTGAAACGGGTCAACCTAGCCGAACTTGACTTTTTCATATTTTCTGAAAGAGCGGGTCTTCTTTTACATTATGCTAAAATTTGGTATCATAAAACGGGCAGAAAAGTGTGTTTTTTTAGCAGTTTATCTCGAACATTTTTGGTAGAATAGTGTGATTAGGTGTGTCTTTAGAATCCCTTTTTCATTTCTGAAAAACCTTGTCCACACTCTTCACTTTCAACTCTAATAACTGTTGAAAGGATAATGCTACTGCTTTGAAAGTTGGCACTAATTATGGACAGAATGTGTTAATGAGGCATGCTTAATTTCAGTTTAATTTGATAATCCCTTCATTGTTGTTACTCTGGTGGTTTACTTCCTGTTTTTTGTCTCATTCATCGCACAGCCAGCACGGTTTGGTATAGATTAAGCGCTTGAATAGACACTGTACTTCAGAGCCTCTTTTCTCAGTTCACACTTTTCCTGAGTTTGTGCTTTCTTTCCAACATTTAGATAGGTTAGGAGAGTCTATTTGATTTGAGTTATACATCATTTTAAAGCTTAAAGTCTGCTCTTTTAGAATATGGTCTTAACTTAAAATTCATGTCTGGCGACTTTTTGTTTGTTTTGAGGTGCAGGGTCACATTTTCAGCAGTATTTCTACAATCCCCCCCCCCTTTTTTTTTTTGTAGCGTAGTGCGATTAGTACGTCTTTAGGTGTTCCTTTTCTTTTCTTTAAAATCCTTAGCACTTCCTTTACTTTCAACTCTAATAACTTTTGAATAGATATTGCTATTGCATTGAAAGTTGGCACCCACCCCAACCCCCCCCCCCACACACACATACGCACACCAACCATCAACTACCACCACCACCACCACCAATATAATAAGACCAAAAAAAAAAAGACCCATTCAGAAGTCCTATTCAATCACTGAATGCACACTTAGCACAAACCAAAAATATCAACATCCACTAATATGCATCGTAAAATGAGAATGTAAATGGAGTGGCTACATATGCCCGAAGACCACACACCTGTCTCCATCAACCACAAACCATGCAGTCCTAGCCATCGACAACAAATCGGGAAAACACAAATTTGCCCCTTTTCTAAAAAAAAAATCAATGCTAGGTTTGTATAGGACTGGCGGCGATTCGTTGCTGACTTTTGTACTGCCAATCTAATTTAACTGCTACTCGCTCGAGGACACAAGGACACGAGGTCACATTGGTATTGATACCATTTACCTATTAACGAGAAAATAAAACAACCGAGTTCCTTCATTCCTACCAGTAACAGGGCAAAACGTGATCACAGAATAAATATAAGGACATAAATATACCATGATACCAGATTACTCGTGTAAACAAAGATGAAAGAGGTATACGGGCTTCTTTTTGGAGGCAGTGAAGTTCATGATTCATTCTTTTGGAATGTGAATTTTACATGCCTGATTGATATTACTATAATACGTTTGAATCCCGATCACTCCTACCATAGGTAAAAAAAAAAAAAAATGAATCCCTTTAGTTCCACGAGTTTACTTTTAAGGGTAAATCTAAAAAAAAAAAATTGTAAAAATGTCAAGGTCCTAGAAGTCCTGGTACTTCTATAGCGCGTAGACATGATGGGAACTCTACAAAATGTAATAACAAGTTGTTCGTCCCCGTCCACTTTTGTATAGAATGACGGTTGGCTAGTAATCTTGAATAAGTGGGAAATTTGTTGCAGCTGAGTAATCTTCATGTCAAGGATCCGCACTCAATTGAGATCAGACCGTAAATGTTGGGTTCTATTTTGGTAACAGGTGGCCTACCTTCTTCATTACCAATTAAAGAAAGAGAATTGAAAAAAAAAAACCCGAAGACAATCACCTCATCATTAACTTCCATCAAAAGGGTACTAGTTGCGGCGACCGCGCCTTCAATGTTATCGCACCTACACCCTGCAACAACTTACGTCCACGAAACTCTTTCATAGAATTACTCTAAACCCGTGTGTTCACTCAAAATCTGTAATTTTTTATTGATTTATCATAGGTTTTAATTTCGTTCCTTCCGTTATAAATGTACAATGTAGGTCATATGTTCTCATTTTTCAGCTTACCGTTTACTTCATGATTTAATTTCTACATTACCAAACGCTCAGCACCAAGAAACGTTCAATAATAAGCGCTTTATAAATTGATGTTCTGTTAATAGTAAATATACTACTACTTATTATTATTATTATTATTATTACTATTATTATTATTACTATTGTTATTATTGTTATTATTATTGTTATTATCATTATTATCATTGTCTCATCTCATCAATCATCTCATCGATTGTAAGCAAAGTTGGGTTTCATAATAACGTCAGAGCCTTGTTCTTCTCACAATGCTACTTGCCAATTTTCCATTTGTATGTTGAATATAAACAAACAGACGGACGAACTTTATCAGGCCGTGGCTAAAGACAGCCTCAGAAAAAAAAGAGCATAATATCTAGCACACAGCTGTCGTGGTATGTAGTAGTTGTACTTTGAAATAACTAAAAAAACTACCGTTTACAATCATAACGCTTTATAGTCGTGATAGTGATGCTATGATTATATAAATTTGCCTCGGCATTTTCTCCATGATAGTAGATGAAATCTCTTGAATGAAGACCATGCAAAACACAACATCACAACTTCCTTTACCTTATCTTTGTCTCGGAGTGGAAATGATATTAAATTGACATAGGTATTTTGCACAGTCACATAACAATGATTCCGTTACAGAAGCTATACATTTCTTTACGTGTGCGTATGCTCATTTTGTGTATGCCAAATTTTCGATTTGTCAATTATACGAACATATTCGTATTATACGAACATATTCGTATTATACGAACATATTCAGCCGATCTGCAGAGGAGGATCCAAGCAGTGGAGATGAGATGTTACAGGAGAATTCTCGGCATCTCTTACAAAGATCATGTCACAAATGAATCAGTGCTGAAAACCATCAGGCAAACCATTGACCACTACGAAGACCTCCTCACGATCGTCAAGAAGAAGAAACTAAAGTGGTATGGCCACGTCACACGATCGGACGGCCTCTCAAAGATCATACTGCAGGGCTCAGTCCAGGGAGGAAGAAGAAGAGGCTGACAGAAGAAGAAATAGGCTGACAACATCGCAGAGTGGACAGGAAAACCTTTTGCAGAGACCCAGGCATTGGCCCAAGATAGACAAAGATGGAGGAGTCTGGTGTCCACGTCATTGCAGCGCCCCCACGACCACGCCCGGTCAAGGGACCGGTAAGACGGTAAGACGGTATAAAGACGAACATATTCATAATGAATTCGCTGTCTTTCTGTTCGTTGATCTCTACTTAATGTGAGAAAGAAAACATGACATTGTGAATGAGATATTCTATTTGCCGTCCGGTCAAGGGACCGGTAAGACGGTAAGACGGTAAGACGAACATATTCATAATGAATTCGCTGTCTTTCTGTTCGTTGATCTCTACTTAATGTGAGAAAGAAAACATGACATTGTGAATGAGATATTCTATTTGCCGTCGTGTATGTTTATTTGATTGTTTCTAATAGATAGTGAGAATTGTAACGTGATACGCACATTGAGCGTACAAATTGATACAATACAAATTGATAATGGTGTCACATCGCTCGGGTTGGTTTATTGACAGTATAAATGACCCCGCAAGTTTCACAGGTACAACAAATTTCTTCCAAAGCAACCTACCAAGATAATTAGTATTTGTTCCTGGGAAGTGAGTATTTTCACACCATACATCAACATGTTTCTTGTCAAATTTTGCCAATTGTAAGAGGATTGTCACTCTCTGTTTTGTTTAGTTTTTTTGTGAAGCATGGATTTTTTGTTTATTCTGTGATATATAAAAGGGATCCACGTCACACAAACTTTGATTTTTCGTGGACCACTTTCTTTAGTTGTATATTCTCCTTGAATCCTCCTTGCAAAAGGGGCATCGCTATTCTCGGTTATATACATGGACCCACTTTATATTCCCGTTACAGACTTCTTACAAAATTAACATACAGTTACTGTGTAATGAATGATTTGTATTTTGTTAGAACTTTTTTTTTTTGAAAGTGGAAAAAAAGAGTGAAGTGTAAAGAACTAATAAATTGATTGTGAAATAGGGTCACTGAACTGAAATATTTTAACTGACTTGTAATTTGCTAGGGAAACAATGAATAATTGAAAAAGCAAGCCACCACGAGACATATGGCCATGAGTCCATTCATAAAACTAGGCAAAGCGGATCAAGTGCCTTTCCCAAGAGGGTCACGGATGGCTGACACACACACACACCCACACACACACGCGCGCATATATATATACATATATATATATTTGCATATTATATTTGCATATATATATATACATATATTTGCATATATATATATATATATATATATATATATTTGCATATATATATATATATATATATATATATATTTGCATATATATATATATATATACTATGGAGGAAATGCCACGATTGCTGACAAACACACACACACACACACACACACACACACACACACATTACAGTTGTTGCAGAACCACACAGAGGGAAAAAGAAAAACAGGATCTGAACCCACGCATGCGTTTAAAGACACACTACATGTAGATAGTACAGTGAATTTCATAACCCTCATTTATTATAATTTCGTTGTACCCTAGTATAGTAAAAGCCTTCACCTTTATAGTCACATTTACTGTGCTATTTCCAGACAACGTCAAACCAGGGAAATGTGTTCTTGTGCTGTTCTTCTCCTCTGATATTTCCTTCTCTGTTGTCATCACTCGCAATATAACTTTCCAATCGTTTTACCACGTTAACACGGATTCTTTTACATCCAGGATTTATTGTTGTTGTTTGTCAACGAAATTGGTAAGCCGTCGAATTGGCATCCGTTCTTATGATATGTTGCTTTCACAGAAAATCTTTTGCTTTGACAAAGTTTTGCATGAAGCTCTTCATAATATTGTCAAAAACCATAGATATCTTGTTCAACGAAAAGAGTAGGTTAATTGACCTCCAAAATTTCAAATTATTTAAAATTTATGATTGGATATGCTGAGCAGAGATTTCGGTTTCAATTCGCTAGATTACTATGCTGTAGAACAGAAATATTCTTGTTCCCATCATAGCCTACTGTTACAAGAGAGCGTGTATGTCTCACTAGCAGGCTGAATTGCGCATGGATAGCTGAAACTAAATGACTAGTATCGTATCTGTTGGTTTTCTTTTGCTGTTAATGTTGTGTCCCTATATTGAATACCGAATATTATTCAAAAAACATTACTCTACAACGCTGAAAATAGAGATGGGAAAAAGCGGCAACGAATAAGAAACGTTACGTCAGTTAACATTCGTGGAACAAATTTTATGTTTATTTATGGAAGAGAGAATAATCTAACTTTCGTCAAATTGTACGCAAAAACTAGCATTTATTTCAAATGCTCAATAGTACTTAAACAAGATATAAATCAAATATATTTACATGCAACGTACCGTCATATCGTCATAAGCATGATCCCCCTGATTTCAATATCATTATCATGAAGTTCCTTTCAGAAACTACAAACTTTAACTGGAGAATAAACATGTGTCTCTTTTTATGTGATTCTATTTAGAACAATGAGCATAGTCGTGTTTGTGCTGCTTATCGGATGGGCAAGTGGAGTACCTGCGCTGGGTGGTAAGCATCATTTATTTGACCAGAATGATTTTCATCTATTTTGATATCAAATAATACCTATACTTATGAGCTAAACAGTAAATGTCAATGGGCTTGCCTCATCACACGTTGTATTGGATTACTCATTCAACAAACTATTCTTTTATAAAAAAAAAAAAAAAATAATGATAACTGGGAAATTGCCCGACTTCAAACAGTGATTATTTTAACCTGTTCCATACTGAATTCTGATATACCCATAGACTTAATACACAAGCCACCAGGTTCCCGTAAGGAACGGGTTAATATTTGTTATGACACATGGAAAAAAAAATAAGATGTATTTCCAAGATTATCCAATTCTGTTACCATTTGGATTTTATCGAAATCATGCTTCCATCTATCAGTCCAGAAGTACAGCTATATTATCACCAGTTTTAAACACAGTTTAGCAAAGAATAGTAGAAAAAGCTCAAGAGGAAGAGAAACTGGCAATTATAACAGTGAAATTGGGTTTGCATTATTGTACTGAAAATATGTTGAATTGAAATAATTTAAACAATTGAATACTTTAATAGCCTTGTGAATGAAGCGTTTTAAAGTTTATGTATTTGGATGACGGAACGGGTTCGAGGTTTTTAAGAAGAGATCTCTTTGTTTTATAATAAACATTTCAACATTATGCATTTTCCCTGTTGCTTACTGCTAATGCCTAGAATTGGTAGTTACATCTGGATTTGTAATAGGGTATGAATACATCATGGAATCTTATCATTAAATAAAACTCCTTGAAGTGCACGATTACAATGTCGGTGTTTTAATCCCGTCTTTAATTTTCACTTGTCCTGAGTGACCTATTATCCCAGTTCATATCCAGAGCGGTGTCGAGTGTCTGTGTGTCGTATTATTTCAACCCGACTTATCATATCATCTTTTTTTTTTTCCCCACCTCTTTTTTCCTCCTTCTTCTTGTCTCCACGTCACAATAAACAACAGGGGATCAAATAACTCCGGTACCGCTCGGTATGGAAGACGGAACGATCGAAGATTCCCAGCTATCAGCCAGTTCCTGCTATCAGTATCAGCTTTGTGCAGCACTTAGCAGGCTGAACCACCCTGCACGTTAGTCCTAACCCCTCACCGTGCTCTGTTTGTCAAAATAAGTGCTCTCTCCGGTAATGATTTCCATGTTTATGACGTTTGTAGAGGGCGAAAGTGAGAGAGAAGGGGTGGGGAGAGCTTGCTTTTATTTAGATAGAAATTGACTAGGAAAGAGCGACAGGGAACCACATTTACTTTAATCAACAGATGACATGTGTGTTTTACCCTGTAGTGAGAAAACTAGTGTTACAACTAGGCCTCTAATGAATGGTTGACTGAATGTTGAGGCCAGTGGTTAACGTAAAATTAGAGTAACCTATTCGAAGTAGTCCTACACATTAAAGGGAATGGCTAGTAACTGATCAATAGGAAAGCTGGGGGATGAGCACATTATAATCATATCTATTGTTGTGTGAAAATTATTTGCTTCAGAATGGTCTCATAGTCAACTTAACGTATGTGAATTTTAATGGTTTCACGCTAGCATGCCTGTATATTGACGGGACATTAAACTGCACATTACTTGATTATTAGACCGTTCTGAAGCAAATGATTTTCACACAGCAATAAATATATAATGTACTCTTAAATGAATCCCACAAGAATTGGAACAATCATCCCCCAGCATTCCCACTGATTCCCACCGATCAGATACTATAGCCATTCTCTTTAAGGGTAGTGTCATCCGGAGGATACAGGAAGGATGAAAACGACGAAAAAAAAAAACAGGTATGTGTTTTCCCCCCATATATCTGTTCCTTTAGATATTTGTTATTAAATTAAAATAAATCATTTCCATTAATACTGAGACATTCACTGCAAATGAAGTGTCAAAAATAATGTTACTTCATGTTTATAAGGCATCAGCACAACAAAACACTAAATTGAAAACTATCTTAGAGGTGATCTATATCGCTTCATAGTGTAGATTTTCCAACTTTGTTCAATAGTCTTTCAGTCTCAACTCCTAAGGTCTAATCCTGTTTCGTCTTCAACCAGTAAACATTTATTCCAATTGCCATTTAGCCTCATTCCTTTTCATATACTAATATCCCATTTCGTCTAGTACTTACGGTCCATTAGATGAAATGGGAAAAAGTCAAACTATTGTACATTGTAATAAAACCATCTGGTTGTTCATCAGGCGAAACGATAATCAACCAAACTTGACTTTACAATCGGTGAGGATTGGGCAATATGAACATTGGACAAAACCGATAGCAAACCAAACGACTTTAGTCCAAGTAGCCCTATACGAGCAAGAGAGTAGATCTTCAGGGGGGGGGGGGGGCATTTCATGAAGCCTTTTGTCCGTCAACTTGTCGGACAAATTTGCTCTCAGCCAATCAGATGCAAGGATTTCAGTACCTTTTAACATTTTGTCAGACGAAATATCTGAAAAAAAAATGCTTCATGAAATGCCCCCCTCTGATATTAGACCCAGAGCTAAGAAACTTTCTTAGCTGCCAATTTTATGCAGCAGTGACCGTGTGTTGTATAAAGTATAAAGTATATTTTTTAAGGTGGATTCAGCTCTGACTTTTTTTTTTTCATTCTATCTGTCAACATTTATCTGACATGAGATTTCCAACACCAAGTGCAATCACTTCTATACAGGCGGAGGTCGAAGAGGGGCGTGGTGCGCGGCAAATGATGATCCATCACCATGGATACAGGTGGATCTTTTAATGAACTTCCTAATCACCGGGGTCATTACCCAGGGTCGTTACCCGCATTACTCACAGTGGGTAACGAGTTACCAGGTCCAGTACAGAAAGGACGGGGAATCACAATTCCGCACCGTTTCTGCGGACGGAACAAAGCCGTTTGTAAGTCCAAGGCAAACCGATACTCACACTGAGAAATTTGATTACCAAATTATTTAGCACCAATTTTTAAAAGGAGTACTGTTATACCTCTGAGAAAGCAATGATACCTCACTTGTTGCATCCAGAAGTAGGCCTATTTGTGTGGCGCTCCGACAAAATGAGTCATAAGTCGCACGGGGACTTTTCCCGTAATGAGCCGAAAATGAAGGGGAAGCACTACTCGGGTCGAAATTTTTTTATGACGGATTTTGATTCCTTGACGTTTTATCTATTTGTACAGAAAATTTCAGCGTGTAAAAATGAGGACAAGTGTCCCAAATCACAGTTTTTCTGAGACAATTTTTTTCGGTTACATTTTTTTTGAACGCTCGCCTTTGCGTTGCGTTTCGCACCTATTGTTCTTGCCCGATTGAGACTCCGCCTCCGTTGCTAGGGCGTATGCTAATAAAGCATTGCTCTTGACCCCATTGAAGACAAAACAAAGCATGATGCGCGCGGCGACGTCGGCGGCGGCGAGGGCTTAATTACGCAATAACAGTGAGCTGACCAAGGCTATCGATTGCATGACCAGCGAGTTGCGTTTGATACATGCACCACATTTCATGAAGTGGTGATTGATGTGAAGCACAAATGGCGCTGAAAACAATAATTCTAACGAATGATCACGCAAAATTTATGATACTTTATCAATGAGCTAATGCATGATCACATATCGAACTTGAAACCTTTCTATGTGTGTGTGTGTACATGTACTTTTACAACTTTTATTGGCCTCATTAATGAATTCATTCAAATAATTATGTATAACTGTCGTTCCCTGGTATGTGACTTGCTGTTTAAGGTTCATCTTTGGAGATATAGCATGGCCTAAGTTGTCAATTATTCTCGTCTTTATAAGGTCGACAATTCGCATGATAATTTAAGCCAAATGTGTGTAATGCGTAATCTTATTTCTCCGGTTAACAAAACTTATTGCCCTATTTTCTTATGATGGTTTGGGCCGCAACGGCATGGAGAGAAATCTGACGACAAACATTATCAATGCCCAAATAGCTCATGTTCCCTTTGGAGGATATTCTGACTCTTGTCATTTGTGTATTTTTTAGAAGTAGGACCTATTTGAGAAAGTGACAGAAAGCTGTGTCGCTACTCAAAAGTGTGTTTCTTCATTTTCTTTTTTAATCAGAATGTGTGTAATGATAGCTGTTTGTCGTGTCTTACGTGTAGCTGACATGTGAGAGGTCAAGTCTGCAAAGAATTTGGCTAACAACTTTGCGAAGTAGCAGCGCTAATTGCCTATTGATTTGTGTATTCTGAGGAATTCCGAATGAAAGAACTCGGACGACACTGTTCACGCCTTGTATCCGAGTAAACCCGGCATCAACGAAGCCTTGAACAATGAAAGGTAACTTCTTGCTATCAAGGGGTGGATAATCACGCAACCAGTACAATTCTTTTTTTTCGCTATTGATAGCAGAATTAGTGACGTAATGGAGCGACAGTGTTGGAGGATCGGCATTATGTCTGCTAATTTGTAAAAGATTTTTTCAGTCCCCTTTTGTGTTCAGAACCACAGCCAGGGACGCTAACTTACTTTATCTCCTACAAGCTATCGTTACTATCTTAAAACGTGAATTTTATGAAAGGTTGAAAATGATCGCGGAATCAGTTCTTCTGCGTGACACAAGGCTTTTATAATAGCATACCAAGCTTAAATCGTTTACCTGTATAGAAAGGGCGGGAATACACACTTATCGCAATCATCCGGATTTGAGAGTGATACACTCTACTATTTTTCTTCATCTTTCCCCCGACAAAGACCATGGTAATTCAAAACAAACAAGCAAACAAACAAACAAACAATCAAACAAACAGTTGCATTATATCAGAACGTACAGAATTATTGTGGTTCATGCATAGGTCATCTTTTGATGTATAGTAGTCATTTGTTGTCGTTTTTATAGCGTGTCCTGATAAATGCCTTTAGCGAAAACCCAACACAACTTTCATCAAGGAGGGAAGGGAACTTAAATTTAAATATAACATAGTTTATAGAAAACAGACATGTAAATAAGGCAATCATATACATCCGCATGGCCGATTGTAATCTCTTACTTTGACTATTAAACATGATCGCCTGCATTTTCGTCCTTTTTCTAATTTCTTGAACTTTGCCTCATTTTCTCTTTTTTTTTAAGAATTGATCCCAACGTTTAAAAATCTTAACGCAGTCCGCTTTCCCACAATTAAATGTTCCATTTGATTCGTCACTTATAATTGTTGGTCGGGTGACGCCAAATGTTGGAAACTCGAGCGATAATACATAGCATTTTGTTTGTTGGTTTTCGTCTCATTGCTCAAACGAATTTTGACTACGATTACAGAGGTATCATCTACGAGACTTATCTGATAGTTTTTAATACAGAAATGATCATCAATCAGCAAGGATTAATCAACAAGTCATGAATTCACTTTACCCATCATGTCTAATCGAACTACGACATTGTTGAGGTAACCGCGCCTTTTTATTCTCATAGTTCAAACTAATTCTTGGCATAATCCAAACAAATAATTCTTTACATAATTTCTCAAAATACTCAAAAGATGGCCATAGTCAAAACTTTCTACAAGGATTGCATACGGCAATCTTTACTGGCCTAAACAAGTTTTCTAGAGCTATCAGTTCCCCCTATGACGATGATTTCGTTTGCGTTTCGAACTTGTACCAAACTGCTTTCAAAACAGCTATTACCTTTATAGTTCGATTAATGAACCAGTCTTTTGAATTCATAACCAACATTCGTAATCGTAACCATACAGTACCATAATACTGTCAATAACAGTTGGAAATGTAAATGCTATAATAATAGCATGAAATAAATGAGTAACGATTATCTTCATACATTCTAATTCCTAAATGATGCCGCTGCGATAATGACACATGGTTTGACTACTGCTTCAAGCAAATAAAAGGAAAAGGGAATGGGATATACTTCTAATGATGATACCACCCCGTACAATGCATTCCACTGTATTGGTAACATTTGGTTACGTTTCTGTGCGCTTTACGTACGGAAAATAAAAAGCAGATTGATTCCATTAACATGCTAACACACAACGCATTCAAAATGTTTTTTTGAAATACACCGTGTATAATGTACCGTAATGTTTTAGTATACGTTTTGAAACTTTGAATTTGCGAGTCCTTTGTAAAGTTATAAGGGTTGTTCCATTATCAAGCAAAAGGGATTCGGATTTGCTCAGAAGACTAAAAATGCTTTATATGGCGATCGCTCGCAACAGAGACAATCCGCTTCAGTAGATATAGAATGTAATTCTGTTTTTATAAAATGAAAGAGAAACGTAAAGAAGTCAACTTTTTAACTTCATTTAGCTTTCTCACCAATTGAACTTGATTTGATCTGCCATGCATGATATCGCTGTATGTTCTATTAATTCTATCAAATTATTTGATTGTCGTGCTTGTTTTTTATGCGGACTATTACAGGTAAGTATAGTCACTAATTCATTGAAGTTCATAATATTTGTACGATTATGGCGTGTTAGTTGTTTTGTATTTTCATTTTTATGATAATATCACATGTGTATCTGATCCTGACCACGAAAATATGGCGACTATTTAAATGCGGAGTATGTACTGGAAAACTAATGTCTCCTGCCAGTATAGACAAACTAATTTCTAGTCTATCCCCGCTTGAAATGGAATTAAAAAAAAAAAAAAACGAAGTTCGACTTTCAGCAGATTTCAACCGTTTTGTATAGTGCCTGATACCATAATGATTGTATCTCATGGAAGAAAAACTAGTCTCCTTGCCTGAATTTTAGCTGCTTCCTTTTCAAGCTTGCGGGAAAGAAATAGCTGAATATCAATCGCAATCATACGGAGAGGCACATCCTTAAAAATAAACACAGGAGTACTGAGACATACTACTAAATAAAAACGGGCCTTTTATTACTATTGACAACGCATGACATTGAAATGTTTGTTTGTTTGTTTGTTTGTTTGTTTGTGTGTGTTTTTTTTTTTTTGGGGGGGGGGGGGGGGTAACACAATTGATTATTCTGAAGGTTCGTTAATCATACAATGAAATATGGTTCGCTATTAGCTTAGGTTCGTTAAAAAACAACAACAAACAAACACACACACATTAAATGCGGTTCCTTATCCGGTGTTTCCTTTACCCGAAAGTAATCAAGCAATCATTTATTATAGTAAGGTTTGTGAATACAAAACGAAATGAGGAAGGCCTAAGTATTAATTTAGAATATATGTCAGTATAATTATCTATACTCAACTTCACAAATGCAGAAAGATTGTAACTGTAAATGTGATGTTAAAAAAAAAGATAAGCTTAAGCTACAAGTTAACGAGTATTTATATGCTATGGTATTACAAAAGTGACCGAGAATAAGAAGTATATTCATGATACAGTCATAATTATAAACCCAACGTGAAGCTGTCAGGCCTACTGTTGTACATCAACCTTTGCTTCTGATACGCTATAGTACGTGCAACATTGGCAAGCTTGATAAGCGATAATTCTGTGGACGCAACGCCTATAAAGGATATGTGCCTAATGTGGCGGGAATTCAGAATGTTACGGCTGTATACAGCTGCAGCAGAACAGACGCGAAAGCAGTCTTTGATGTTCTGCAACATTACGACCATGTGCGTAATTTGAGGGTTTTTAGTACACGCAAAGAATACGATCTCAAAAGACGACTTTCGTTAATTAACTTCATTTTGAACCCCCACCTACAATGGGTTCTCAGGTTCTATCTAGGTATTGGTTCTTGCTAAACGCATCCTCTTTAGTTTCCATTGACAACAACTACATGGGAGAAGAATGGAAGCAATCAACGCCCTCGCTAAAAGACGCTTCTCGTAAGACGCATTGCGTGCCCGCCTACAATAGGTTCTCAGGTTCTATTTAGGTATTGGTACTTGCTAAACGCATCCTCTATAGTTTCCATTGACAACAACATGGGAGGAGAATGGAAGCGATCAACGCTCTCGCTATGGACGCTTTTCGTAATACGCATTGCGTGCCTTTTTTCTTTCTACTGTTTCCTATTGTTTGTGAGTTAAAAACTTGCGGCAAACTACACCGCAGCCGACACACAACGCGTACCGACTCATTCATGCGGCGGCAGCGGCACGGACACAAATGCACCGAAGTTTACATCGGACGACCGTATTGGTCAGAATCGTTAATGATAGACCTGTCCTGCGATTGGTTAATTATCTTACACACCCAAGCTATCGCCTTATACGGTAGTGCGTGCGATGGAGCGTAAACGCCGTCGCTAAGCAGGACTGTTGTATTGTTTCGTCCCGCGAAAGAAACAGGTTGTGAGCTTGAACCTAACCTGAACTTTGAGAGCGATTTTCTCCGTTATTTAGAAAAAGGACTGACATCGTAAGCGTAGTTAATATTCGTTTTTATGATCTACAGGGATGTCGAAATGAGTTGTATTACATATCAGTGTAAAGCTTAAAGTCTGTAGAATTCACATATAGGCATAACTACGATTTCATTTTTTGCGACTTTTGACTCATTCCGACGGAGCGCCACACATTTATGAAGTTGAATTAAAGTACCACACATGCCTTTATTACTGTTCTTGTGCATAGTTGGTTTAATCTCAATATTTGAATTTGACAAGGTCACAATTGAGATGTTCGTAGTTACTATTAAACCTCTAGTATGATTACACGTGCGTTTCATATTATGATGGTTTATGTACGAGTACCCGAAGGCGATGTCAGGTAATCGTTATTGCCGTAAATTTGACGCCTCTTCGAATTTAGATACGTCGCCATTTTGCAATTTCTGCTCGAACATTTACGGAAAAAGTGGAATCGAGGAAATAATCCTGATCTAGATTTTTGAAAGTCCTAAGAGGATGAAAACACGACATTCTTAAGGTGCAGAACAGGGCCGGCGCACTGTTTTCAAAAGTGTGGGGGCCCACTTCCAGGTTTCATGAGCTAACAAGGAAAAAAAAGTCCTCAGCTCATCTCTCCCCGTCCACTTCCGGGTTTCCAGCTAACAAGCAAAAAAGAAAAAAAAAAAAAAGAAAAGGTCCTCAGCTCATCTCTACCCGTCCACTTCCGGGTTTCTTCAGCTGACAAGCAAACAAAAACAAAAACAAAAAAAGGTCCTCAGCTCATTCTCTCCCCTCCCATTGTAGTGCCTCTTACGTACTTCCGGGTTGAAAAAGTGATGACACCTTATGTATTCCTTTGTATGGTGTACAGAAAGTGTGGGGGCCCGAGCCCCCACGGCCCCCACGGCTGCGCCGCCCCTGAACATAGAAAGTTTAAACTGTAAATGTCGGCTTTTCACTGCAGTTGTAAGCAGATCTAAAGGAATTGAATTTTCGCCTATCGTTTCATTTGCAGAACTTCACTGGTAACACAGACAAGAACACACCTGTAGAAAATGACTTGCCCACTGCTGTGATTGCTCGCTACCTTCGGATATTACCAATCTCTTGGCACGAACACGTCAGCATGAGATTCGAGTTGCTAGGATACAGTACGTCGTTTTTATAAGTTGGTTTAAAGGACATACGATATGTGACAGAAAGAATAGCTAATACGTGTCATTCCATTATATCGTTATAGCGCCCGGTATACTTTTCGTATGCAATCAGAAATACTTTTGCACTAGAAATCCTATGTTTAAGAAACGTGCTTTTCTAAATAAGTTTTATAGATAATTATACTTAATTTACTATTCAAAATATTAAAAACATTTTATACTCTTTCGAACACCGCTCTTGCCGATATACCTCCCAGGAGCACCATCAGACATAATATGCAATTTCATTCCATTCTAAACGCAGTAGTCCATGAAGGGGGCTATGATTGTAATATTCATAGTTATTGTAAGATCGTTTTATTTTTTAGCTATTACTTTTCTCCAAAAGACAATTCTTCATTTTTTACAACTTGTGTCCGCTAAGTAAACATGCATGTATACGTATATAGAAATTTATCAATAAATGTATGGATATTACACAATTTGAAAAACAAAACATTGTGTTCAACACCTAGTTTTGTGTAGGGATAACAATTTATTCATTCAACGAAGATTTGATCAAGATTTCGTGTTCCCGTTCAACTTAACAATTTATACACACACGTAACGTACACAGTCACACATAGACAAACATACACACACACACACACACACACACACGGCGCACACATGATTATAAACAATCACCTTCTGAACAGAACAGAAGTAAAACACTATGTTGCAGTAGAGAATGGATCACTTAAAAGCACAAAAACGAAAACAGTTGTGACCCTGCATCACAAAACCAACAAAACGTCGCCAGACATGGATTTTTAGTTAAGGAAGATTCTGAGAGACCAGAATATAATCTTTAAAGTAATGTATAGCTCAATTCGAATGGACTCCCCTAACCTTTTTCAACACTAGAAAGAAAGCACACACTCTGAAAAAGTGTGAACAGAGAAAAGAGGCTGAAGTAGAGGTTCTATTCAAGCGCTTAATTTAGCAAGCCGTGCTAGCTGTGCGATGAAAGGGACAAAACACAGGATGAAAAAAAAAGAGAAACACTGGAGCAACAACAATAAGGAGTTATCAGATTTAGCTGAAATTATTTTTTTTCTATTAATACATTCTGTCCATAAACAATGCACACTCTCAAAGCAGTAGCCTTATTCTGTCAAAAGTTATTTGACTTGAAAGTGAAGAATGTGCCGATGATTTGAAGAAATGAAAAGGGGCCTCTGAGACATACCTGATCATTCTGCTCTCCCCCCAAAATGGGTAGTAGAAAATAAAATGCTGAAATCACACTTTACCATTTATGATGTTATGTTACATGTTATGATCCCAAGCTAACTAATAATGAAGAAGAAGGATAGCTCTTTCGGAAAATATGAAAAAACTCAAGATTGACTACGTAGATTGTCCCATTTTACCGGGTTTTTTTTTTTCAATCCTCACGTAAAATCAAGGGATGCGACTTTTTCTGTTTTTGTTTCGTTTTGTTTTGTGATGCCTGTCACAGTTCTATACGATGCGTCACGTAAACATTCATCTTCTGGCATTCCTTATTATTCCTTGATATTGTCATTATATTATTTCTGAAATCATGTCGTATGCCACAGATATTTCTTCCTTGTCGAGAGCCAACGAGACAATACCATGCAACCTGACTGGGACAGCGTTGCCATGTGACAAGCAAAATGGCGGCTGCGTCTTCAGAGGAGGTGATATCCAGTGCGAATGTAACGCTGGATATCGCCTGCTCGCAGACAACGTGACTTGTGAAGGTAATGAGTATGTGAATGGAATCTTTATTCTCACTCCAAGGAGGACTATTATAGGCTACCTTATCTGTGCTATTTTAGAGGATGGACCATTCATGGAAAGACCCAATACTGTTCAAATCGCGTAGTGTTTGATACGGATGCTATTAGAAAGGAGAGAGTAGGCCTAAAAGCTACAGCAGGGTATGTAAAACAAAGAAAAAAATAAAGCCCCCCAAAAATCATATAAAAACAGGTACCACTTGTTATAGCGTGGCAGCTTTCAGAATATAAGATGTGGTCATAATTATGCAGACAGAGTCTGATGTATAAGTCATATTCATAGCTGTCAGTATTGCTGCAAAACCTTTTTTTCACACGTTAACTTCAAATCAACGCACATTAATGGACGCATAGAAAAAAAGGTAAGTATCTTATGTCCAGGACCTGGTGATGTGATGCCCATGTCAAGATAGCATCTCTGTTAAAAATCAAAGATTTTTTGTTTGATACCTCTGGTCATCATAATTATCAAAATATTTCATTTTCTTCATTTAATGATACAATTACGGCAGGGAAAACCGGGATTTAAAACAAAAGAGAAAAGAATTGCTCTGTTGAAGCAACTTTTCCTTTTTTATATGAAAGATTTCATGCAAAATATGACGTGCTTTCTTAGTACTTCGTGACTGTAAAAGTACGAGTAAAACTTCGTATATTTATTTCTTTTTTTTTTTGTCAGATAGGCCTACCTGATCATGGAAGAAGTAGCAAGGAGAAAATTGATTCGACTGTTGTTTCTTTTCAGGGCATCGTTAAATGCACCTTTTACTGCACTCACACACACGCAAACACATATGATTTTATGTACCAGTATTAAATTATGGTTGGCTATCGAACCTTGTAAATGCAACCTTCCTTTGGATTAAAAAGAATGTTCTTTTTCTTCGCTCTTAAGTGTTTCCCATACTAAATGAAGTAACTCAGGAGGCCCTGTCAAGCCAGACGTATGCAACTTCTTCGAACACAACCCCTGGGAATCGATCATTCCCAACTACCCCTCCCGCTGCTTCAGGCACCATCGGTCCCAACGTCTTGGATCAAGTGTATACCAATCGAAGTAACTCGCTTCCTGCAACGCAGTTGAACCAAACGTCTGGGGGTTCTGTTAGTGCAACCACTTTGAGTAATCTAAATTCAACAACTCCCGCTCCGGAAGACCCAACCTCTGCGAACGTCCTGGACCAAGTTTCCCCCAAGTCGAATCAACTGCTTCAAAATCACAGTAACTCGTTTCCTCAAGCTCACTCAAATGAAACGTCTACGGGACTTGCAAATGCAACTAATGAGAATCTCTCAAACCCGACCTCCTCAGCTCCGCTAGGCCCGACTTCTGAAAACATTCTGGACCAGGTTTCTACCGTCTCCACAAGCAAACCTGCTGCTACAGTTCGCCTCCTGCACCCATGCCAAGTCGATGTCGACGATTTTCCTTGCGACAGTAAAAATGGTGGTTGTCTTCCCCTGGCCGATACCTATCAGTGCACCTGTGTCGAGGGGTTCAACCTAGCTACTGATGGAGTAGCGTGCGAACGTAAGTTGTTGTTTGTTTTTGAAATAATTTATGGAAATAACTTGTTATACATCAACCACTTAAGGGCTTTCATAAGAAAAAAAAATATCATCACACTTTTAAGTGTAAAATGTAATTTTATCATCAGTGCGTGGGCATATTATGCTAAGATTCTGACGTAGTTTTTTACCCGGTGCGATTTTGGAAAAAAAAATAAAATATGAAAATTGAGGTATCGGATGTTAGCTCAGCACAAGTGACGCTCAAACGAGAGCATGTATATCATCATGATTGTGCATTTCTACAATAATGAGAGGAAGTCTGGAAACAAAGTTATAATGATTCATTCTAAGCGATAACGGGTAGTGACACCTATGCTCTACTCCGAATTCCTTGTTGAGACGATTTGGTGACAAGTTACCCATACTTTTCTCAATGCATTTTTTTTTCTCCATGAAGTATACTTTAAATGTAAGTTTGAACAAACATGTAGATGTTTCTCTTAAAAATCATAAAGAGTTGTAAAATGGATGTCAGATTATCTTTGTTTATCTCTCTGACTATTAGGTAAAGATCATCGTTGCAATTGAGGTAAACATGTCATTTTATGGACTGATCATTTGTCGCAACGAATTCCAGGTATTAGGGAATGATTCTTATTAATAACCACGTATAAGCAATCTCCAAAAAAAAAAAAAAAATGCCAGTAGTATTTCATTGACGTACATTATAATATAAGTGCTTGTGTTCCACTTTTTGTTTGAGTTGTTGTTGTGGTATTTGATTTTAGCGTTTTCGAGGCTCTACGTTATGCTTCATTCGCCTTTCCCATTTGGATTGCTGTTTGGCGTCATTATAGTGGTCTATGGAGTTTCTATCTCAATTCCAGTGATAATCCGAGCGCTCGTTAATGCAGTCGTACGCATGCGTTTCAAGACGACAAAAGAGGTATGATAAGAGATAATTATGTCGCAATGTCGCTATTGGCGAAAAAAAAAGAACAATCAAAGCATACAAATTTATATTTTGTTTCTATATTAATATGTTTTATGATTTTTGTGTGCATTTATTTATTTCCTCTTTTTCTTTTTCGCTTTGTTTTACTGCCTTGGAACACGTTAACATTTATAATTACCATAATCATGTTGCTAGACATGATTTCTTTAATTAAGAGCAGACTCAGCAAGAGAGAAGTTAAATTTCAAAACGATGCATAACTCAGTTTAAATGGGCTCTCAGAACGCATCCTAATATTCCATTCCGGTAATGTGTGAACTGAGAAAAGAGGGTATTAAGTACAGGATCTATTCAAGTGCCTCATGTTTACCAAACTATGACAGCTGGGTAATGAATTGGACAAAAAGTTTTAAACAACCAAAGAATTATTAGAGTTGAAATTGAAGAGGTACAGGTCTTTTAAGAAATAAAAAGGATTCTTATAAGACACACCTAATTACATTATTCAACAAAAAAAAACAAAAAAAAAACAACAACAACATATGTTTGAGAAAAAGAAAACGTCTAAAGAAAGCAATCTCCTGTTCATGTTATGATCGCAATTTTTACCATAATGTAGAAGACTAATCATGAAAAAACTCAAGATTTACTGGGGTGAACCATTTTACCAATTCTCAGTTTTCATTTTTTCCCCTGATGCTCAGACACAACATTATGGTCACAATAAATTGTTTGAAATAATCAATACAAAGCTGCAATTGAATGACTGAACGATGTACTTCATTTTCTTTGTTTTGTCTTTGAACCTCACGCAGACATCGAGACTTTTGAAGCCTGAGCCCATGTACAAGTTGGTCAAGCTCCAGATGGAAATGTAATGAAGCTTTCGAACCGCGCAATGGTATACCTGAAATACTTTGAGTTCTCCCCGGCCCTTACTGGTATTTAAATAGCAAATTCAAGTAAAGAAACAGTTAGATGATCCACGGCATAATTGAGAACAGAAATAGTGTTGTTTGATGTATATCATACCAACCGTTCAATTTGATTTTTATTCGAGGATATGTTTAAAACGTGGAACGTATAATGTAGTGACTTTTGCGGGGGTTTGGGTTTAGATGCGATTTTTGATTAGCTAAAACATGTAGCAACGCCAAGCACTCGTTAGCATCAATACGTCAAGAGTTTCATGAAAATTGCTTCAAGCAGGAAGGAGGTATTTCAACATGCTTAATGATCGCTTGTTTGTTTGTTTGTTTGTTTGTGTTTACGAATAATCTGTGTTATCATAAAGAACTAAGCAAGTTCACAGAAGTGTGACCCTGCATCACAACACTAACCAAAAAGATGCCGCACATAGATTTTTAGTAAAGGGCAGATTCTGAAAGACCTGACCATAAGCTTAACAAAAAGATATAACTGAAATAACTATAGGCATATAACTTAAATCAAATGGACTCTCGTAACATATTGGACTCTCGTAACATACCTAAATAGTGGAAAGAAAGCGAGGTATACTCTTGACAAGTGTGCCCTGACAAAAGAGTCTCTGATGTATAGAGTCAATTCGAGCTCTAACGTATTAGTAACTATACGAACCTAAACTGCCATTCCGCATTTTTCATAGGTTTGTGCTTTACTATGTATTTGTTGTTTTCATATAGAAAAGATAATCACTTAATTTTAAATAGCTCAATGGTCAACAAAAGTATGTAAGAATTATTTCTGTAAAACACAAGTCTCTTCGGAAAAAAAGAAGTCTTAATAGACTTTCACATGAACATATGTTATAATTAAAAAAAAAAATAAGCATGTACTAATCTATTTGGCATGATTTTGAAAAAAAAAAATGACGAAATGGGAGGAATAATGCTGTGCCTTCCAGGGAAAAAAAGGCTATTATGTGCACAATCTTCAGATGCTAAAGGGTTAATCTTATACCACGACGTGCTACCTGTACAATGGATGGGACGAACAAAACAGGATGTAAACCACTATATTACAACAACAATGTTGAGGTGTGAAATTTCTTTGATTTGCTCTCAGCAATAAATCTATTATCAGATAAAACTAAAATTGAGAGTGTTCTAAAAAAAGTTGTATGAATCCAAAGTTAGTTGCAGATGTTAGTGTAGAAGAAGAATTGCTCTTCGGAAAATAGGAAAAGACAAAGATGACAGATTGACTAGGTTGACTAGTTTCACAAACACTCAACTCCCCAAAAATATTAAGTTAACACTTTTTCGAGTCCATATTTTTCATGGAATATTTTGATGAAGATCAATGTATTATATACCATATTTAAAGGTAATTTCATTGGCTATCAAGCTAGTAGAGTAATGTTAAAAGAAACGTATATGCATGGGTGAACGCATTTTGTTTTTGTCCTCCAAGGCACAAAAGAGAAAATTGCACAAAATTACATGTTGTCTTTCATTTGCAAATGCCTTTCTCGATAACAATGACAAGAAAAGACCAGTTTAACAAAATGAGAGACCTGAATGAAATAACAAACATGAGTTTTCGTTCTCTTTATTTCTTTATAACCTCTAACAAAAACAAAGTAGGAAACTAAAGGGGTAAAATAAGAATTTTCTGTCAACTTAAACTTCAAATGACATAGGGAGTAATATGCATAAAGATGATTCATGAACAGAATTTCTTTATTTCATTATTTTGATTAGTCATTTAAGAATTCATAAGACGATTTCAAGAACCAAACACAATTTACAATTTCCTGATGTGAAAAAAAAACAACTCAAATTTCTTTCATTTTTGTTGATTATTGCTTCTTCTGTTATTTTACTTGAATCTATATTTCATTTCAATTCATTTATTTATTTGAGCACGGCACATGATTCAGCCAGACGGCTGTTCTTCCTCATGTCCGTGCATCATGAGATAAAAATGACATACTTTTATTTTTCAAAACATAGATAATACACATAAATATGAAACATACATGTGACCCTGCATCACAAAACCAACAAAAAGTCGCCAGACGAATTCTGAAAAAGGAGAACCTAAGCTTTAAAATGATGTATAACCTAATTCAAATGGACTCTCCTAATCTATCAAAATACTCGAAAAAGAGTACACTCTCTGGAAAGTGTGAATTGAGAAAAGAGCTCTGAAGTGCAGGGTGTATTCAAGCGCTTAATCTTTACGCTGTACGATGAAAGGGACAAAACACCGGATGTAAACCACCGGAGCAAGAATAGTGAAGGGATTATCAGATTAAGCTGAAATTGAGCATGTTCTATCGACACATTCTGTCCGTAGCGATATCCTTTCAAAAGTTATTCGACTTGAAAGTGAAGAGTGTGCAAAGGATTTCAAGAAATGAAAAGGAGCCTCCAAGACATACGTGATCATTGTACTCCTCCCCCCACCACCCCCCCCCCCCAAAAGAAAGGTTGTAGAAAAACTGGTGAAAAGACACTTTCCCATTCATGTTATGATCCCAAACTAAAGAATAATGTAGAAGAAGAAGAGTTTTTGCAGAAAATATATTAAAACTCAAGATTGACTTAGTTGACCCATTTCACCCTTTTTTTTTCAGTCCTCACGCAAAATCAAGTGCGACTTTTTGTTTGTTTTGTGATGCACGGTCACATATACAAAATACAATCAGATGAAACAAAACGATCTGACAGAAGATTCTTTATTTTCCTCCATTTTTTTAGCCTTCATTGATCTTTTGGGCTTAAAGATATCATAGCGATTTTAGTTTCATTTTTGCAACTAAATTCATGTTTCTTTTTGTGTGAAATCTGTTGTTTCTTCTTATGGAAGAACACCTACACATGAATGACAACTTGTTCAGTTTTGCAATTTTTACTTGATATGGTATAACTGTTCAATGATATACTTGACAAAGTGTTTACTTTTTTTTTGCTGATTGTATTTAGAGTATTGTTGCTCTCGTAAAATCACGGAGTGCGACCTTTTTTTTTTGTGCTGCATGGTAACATATTATAATGTTCTAAGTGGTAACTTTCAAATTCGTCTTTGCAGAAGGCAATAAACAGAAGCTTGTAGACTGTTATTCAACCTCCATTATCCTCCCAAGTTTTGTTATTCTTTTGGAATTTCATTTCATGATAATATTTCATGTATAACTTTTGTATCATTTCAGTACAAAGCAAAGAAATCTAATAAGAGGTACATAACACATGAAAGCCACCTTGAAGCATAGGTAAACAACATGATAAAGATACCAAATGTAAGTAGTATGTTAAAAATTACGTATTCGAGTACTCCTGCCTCATCTAACTTGTATATGCGTTATTCTCCGTTTTATTTCCCCCTTTCCCTTTCTCTATTTGTCTATGTATATATATATATGTATATATATATATATATATATATATATATATATATATATCTTTCTCTTTATTCATAGATTTATGATATATATTAATTTATTTATTTACCACGTATCGTTATTCTTATTGCAGCGGGATAACTTGTAAGGGTACAGTCTTTTGAGTCAAGCGTCAATTTCATGATAAATTACAACGCGTGTAATCACAAGAACCTCCATTAAAGACAAAACTACAGAAAACAACAGAGGAGTTTGTCATAATGTTTCATACACATGTCAGGGCCCTGTTTCATGAAGCTTTTCACATATTTACGAATGATGTACTATACTTCTCAGAATTTCAATAATTCAGCACAAGAACTGATCACCAGTCGTTCGAAAGTCGTTCGTAACCTTACGAACAGCTTCTTGAAACACCCCCAGATTTAGAGCTTGTACAGTAATTCCATATTATTATCTTTTGATAAACATGCTACAGATGGCTACGGTCACAACCCCCAAAATCAGCCTGCTCGGCGACCGTTCGGCATGTTTTTAGCCAATTTCGGTCGGACAACGACCGACGATCGACCAGTGACCGACCAGGCACCACTGATTTTTAGGGCATCGGTCGGTCGCCGCTGAAGTTTTAACGCGGAGTTAAAATTTCACCGGCACCGATCAGTTTTCACTTGCTGCCCAAAATACGCTCGGTGTCCGAGCGGCAACCGCCCAGTCACTGACCTAATCAAGCGGTCGCCGCCGAGCGATTTAGGGAACAAAAATAATAGAGACAAAAATGTCAAAAGCACAGAGGAAAACCAATGGAATAGATCGAGCGGTCGCCGTCGAGCGATTTGGGGACTAAATGATAAAGATAAAAATGACAAATCGAAGCACTGAAGGAAACCAAGGACTAGATGGGAAAGAGAAGCCAGGGCAATGAGGAAGAAGATGGGGAGCGATAGAGGCAAGGCAACCCCACCAAAATCTCAGCATCTGAACACCTCGGCAACCAACATGAGGGATATGGAAGACAGGGACAACCACTTGGGGGTAAAAGAGATGGAGGCAAAAAGTTAGTGTCGATATGTAGATTTAGTAATAATATAGTTTGGTTATATTATCATTTATTAAAGGCCAGTTGAATGGAAAAAGTCATGAATGACAAGAGATGGGAAAATAACTATATGGAATTAAATACAAATACCATTGTTAGATATTGAAGCAAACAAGGATACGTTGCAAAATTGTAATCTTTATTATATCTTGGGTTTCTTTACTTTTTGTTTGATTTCCTAATTTCTAGTTGTCTATGGTTTCACATAACTAAGGTTTGGTAGTTGGTATAATAAAACTCTTAAATCTTTAGCCTCGAGTTTTATCTTAATTAGTTACTTGATTATCACAGCACAAATCACATTATAAAGGTACATGAATAAACCTAGGTAGCTTGTGAGAAATTTCCGGCAGAGACCGGCGGGCTGCCGCCGAAACGCCTACGGGACACCGGTAGATGACTTATCGACTTATCGATCACCCATCGGTCGCTGAGCGATTTCGCAAAAATCGGCCGGTGGCCGGTGGGAGATCGTCCAGTTGCCAATGGGGCATCGCTCGGTGACTGCTCATTCTCTGCGCGGAGAAGATCCCCATATTTCGTTTTTTTCCTTTTTTTTAAATGTACTTAAAATCGACCGGTGACCTACTGGAAAGCGTCAGGGCATCGCTTGGGCATCGTTGGAATTTTATAGCCTGCTCGACATCTAAAAAAAAAAAAAAAAAAAAAAAAAAAAAATGCTGGGAGGTGCCAAAATTTCAGCGGCGACCGAGCAGGCTACATGCATAATCTGCCTAAACTGCTCACGTATTTATGTGTATACTCCGTGTATACACAACCGTTGGCTGCGCGAACAGGACTAGTAGAGGCCGTAATACATGGAGGCCACAGGTCCCAAGAGCAACACTATCAGTTCCAGAAGCCCCTATGTAGTACGTCTGCAAATCAACACTTGGCTCAATAAGGATTGTCAGTATCAATCACTGAGAAACATAAATGACGGACGTGTACGATTGACACGACCGAGTCCATTTGGCCCGCTCCACCCATGCCAATTATGTTGCCGCTGAACGACCATCATTAAGGAAGTCATCTTTCCATGCAAAACGATTTCACTTCGAATATGGCAGAAGGTCAACTTAAAACAGATGACATAGAGCAACGGTTACAATGGCAAAACATACGCAAGATGCAGCCTTGAATGCATGTTGCACCACAATCTCACTACCCGAGTGTGGATTGAAGAAGATTTACTACTTGACCCTGAAATAAACTATTAGAAAAAAAAACCTTGAGTGTTTTTTCTCTTCTATTTTCTACATAGGTTAGAGTTAAACGTAAATTTAACGTTTAAGATCTGCTCTTGTAGGATCTCCCCCTTAACAGAAAAAAAAACCGTTATGTCTGGAAGCTTTTTGGTTGTTCTTCGATGCAGAGTCACAAATAGCTATCTCTTTACTGTAATAAAGAGACTATAAAACAAACATACAATATGTACGACGAAAGGTGATATGCATGTAAAAAAAATAATAATCTGAAATATGAGTAAGCAATATTGAAGGTACTCAGGGACATGCACGTCATAAGGAAGAAGAGCTTCTTAACTTTAGCGTTGATATGTTTTAGCCATATCTCGTTTCTAGCTTTACTCCCAAATGTCCAGATATATCACGTTGTGATCTCTATTGTTGTTGCTACTGTGTTTCTTCTACTTCCCACTGTCAAGTATTATATTCCCAAAGAGGTCGAGACGACCAGACGAATGTTAATTCAACGAATGCAGAAATATATTGCAATTACAATTAAGTTCGAAGAGAAATCCGACGATACATCAACCCAGCCTTTTCGTATGCCAATGGGCCTATGAACGCAGTTTTTACATTTATAGAGGTGATTAAAGAGGCACATAGACTCTGCATTAAACATCGATACAAATCTTTGTTGAATAATTGTACCATAATTCTATTCAATTCTATTCAAAGTTTATTTTCATTTTCCGACATAACATATGTTTCACTTCTTTTGATAACAGAGAACAAGGTAAATAGAACATAGTGAAATGAAAAGACTGTACAATAATTGAGGACCTTTAGTAATCTTACATTGTATAGTAAAAAAGAAACAGAAGTGATCGAAATGAAGTACATGTATACCGTGCGAAAAATGGAGGGACCCACTAAAAAGACAGAGCTTGTAGTGTGTGGGCCCCTCTGGAGAAGAACATTGATGGAATCGAATCATCGTAAATACAAAAGATAACAAAGTGGAAGAAGTCTGGAAGCCCACTAAAAATTAGATTACCATATATACACTTTCATAGACGCGAACAAACATGAAACAGGACTAGACAACGAGACAACTACTGAAAAAAAAAGGTTGTACAAGACAAACGGAATGGACAAGACTGACAAACTGAAGACAAAATAGCAGACAAAAATGCACAACAGAAACAGAAACAGAACAACAGAAACAGAAACAGCGATCTTCGGCAGAAGCATATTGCTGGCTGTAATGAAAGAGCACTTGACCTCTATACTTCAAAAGACAAGCGCAGTAACACCATCTATCTCAGAAATGAATTCAGCGATGTACAAGTTTGTAAGAATGGAATCATGTTTACTGTCATTGAAATCTATTCCATTTTTGTCTATTATGACATCACAATCGGTCGATGCATGTGACAGCACATGTGTATTATCAAAACCAATGTTTTACAAAAGCAGTACGTTATGATAGGCTTGTTCTAATTTCCTTTTGTCTCACTAGTGCAATCCACGTCATATTCTTTTCTCTGCATTCGACAAAGTACAGAAAAGAAAGGATCGCAATGACTTGACTTTAAAACACAAACAAGTAAAATAAACCGAGGTTGATCGATTCTTCATAATCATCATATTCATGAAACATATCTTTGTAAGTTTATGAGTTGAAAGCATTCTCTTACAACTACTACATAGAAGAGATGATTAATTTGTGTTGTTTAGATTTACATTTTCCATACATATCTACGTATTATCTACGTATACATCTACGTATATATATATATATATATATATATATATATATATATACTACAGCACGACCAGCACGACCAGCTGACGACAATATTATTTACCTGGGGTGGCCAGACATCAGTGCAAATGTTGAACTCTCTATAAGATGCTGTTACGGATTTTGATAGTATTAAAGCGGAAATCCAGTGACCATTGTCCTTACTCCATTTATCTGACCTGTTCTTCCAGTGAAGTCTGTGCCCTCGACTTGCCCCTAGCGAATTAGGTCAAGGACGAAGTGGCCTATACTTAGGTTCAGCCTTGGCCCAGTACCTTTACTCTCTTGGCGCTTGATGGCGTGCCGCACAAGCCAGGCCTAGTGATGTATACCACATATCAAACAAGGAGATGTAAACAGCTGAAGGGTAAAATACCGACTCTTTGTTGAAAGATATAGTTGGATCCGTCTAAAGATTCAGAGTTGTGAGTCTGAAATAGTTTGGGACTAGAAACGTACACAGCCACTAATAAACTTGCTGTCGTGTCTGAAAGATGCTGCGTCCTCTCTTCTCAAGCTGTTCTTCTACCTGTCAGACTAAATTGGTGTGATGTGTGTTGTGTGGTGCAAAGTGTTGATTTGAGTACATTATTTTATACACTCTAACTGATAGCGGACGTTTCCTTCCTACTAATAGGAAGCAGATAATCTTTCGTTACAATATATTAACTGTAATTTGATTTTTGTTTCATCCGTCTGCTTCATTTGTTAATCCCTACAGTTGTGCTATCGGCAAATCACAGTCGAGATATCAATTTGACAAAATCGACAACTCTAAACTTCATTTGTGTGTGTGTGTGTGTGTGTGTGTGTGTGTGTCTGTGTGTGTGTGTCTGTGTGTGTGTGTGTGTGTGTGTGTGTGTGTGTGTGTGTGTGTGTGTGTGTGTGTTGCTTTGTGCACTGCACATACGCTGACAACATTACAATAGTCCATGACAAATTATTATTGTCATGACACATGCCACGAGCGAGTGAACGGAACAGAATAATAAGTAGTCCTTAAAAGTGCTGGTAGCAAAAATTCATTTCAACAATCGGGGAAGGTGGAATGGCTAAGTGAAAGGCCAAAGATTACCATGATTGTTGCTTCGCGCTGTATACCATGCGTATATGCCTTGAGTAGACATCGGAATCGTGTGGATATCAATAGAACAGTCAAACAGGTAAGCATATTAACTCACAGAGAAGTTCATTTTAATACAGGGCTTTAGTGTACATTCTTCATTGTACTACTGACGAAGAACAATTAAAGCGCGAGAAATTCTATCCATATTTTTAGAATCTATTAAAATTTCACGTTTGCTTGTTTGTTTGTTTGTTTGTGCCTTTTTGTTTTTGTTTTTTGTTCATGTTAGAAAGTGATCGGAATTTGTTTTATCTTCCTCTTCCCATTCTCCTTCGAATGACAATGCTAATCATTACTTTGTAATGAATGGTGTGTTGCGCATTATCCTCAGTCTGATCATGATAATTATATCTCTGAAGATCTATACAAACTATGCTTTTACATCCTGCCAAAGACACCAATGTATTGTATTCGTCAGACGCGTGTTAGTGGTATACAGTCCCTTCTCATTGATTTGGAATGATGCAAATGAATAAATATGTTATTACCGAAGCGACATCAAAATTCATCTTTTTCTCAAAATGAAAATGAAACTACTTTGCTTTGGATTTCTTCTTTTTTTTTTACAAATGGTTGTGTGCTTGTTGAAATGTGAAAAGATATCTATATATCGTTTTTTTCAACCATGTCATAAGCCCCTTTTAAACACTAAACTGACATAACACAAATTACAAAATAAATATCTCTGTTATTCCAACCAGATGAATGCGGGGAAATGGCCTTCATGTCTTCTACTGTCTTCATGTGGACGTTCTCTGCTCTTCATCTTTCTGGTAACCAGTGTAATCTTAATCAAAGAAACAAAAGAAAGAAAAGCAAAGAAACCCAAACGAAAAATTTAGTAGACAATTTTACGTATATTATTGAAGTCTTTGATATGGGCATGGATTACAAACATGATATAGATTTGTAGAAGGTTACTGGCTTATGATATCGGAGATCGTATTTCTGCATAATGTACATCTTTGTATGTGTATTTGAATTTTCTTTCATAATTCAACTGCATTTGTCCTGTCCTCCCATGTTTTCATTTTTGTAATAAACATCGTTGGTTTCTCAGTAATATCTTTATTCAATAAGACCTAAAGGTATAGTAGTGTCTGTCCTCCAACGGTAAAAGTAACTAGACCATTTATATGCACATGCAAAAGATAAAAACAAATGCTTTACTTGTTATTAAAAATATAACAATCAAGACTCTCATTTGGTAATCCATGCGAACTTGACCTAGCCTGTAGATAAGCAAGTTTAGGCAAATCAATGTTGCTTTAGTCAAAGAAAGGAAACATCGTGACAGAAATGTGATTCGGTAATCTCTATTAAATTTGTGTAATACTAAAATTTCAGAAATATGAGCCAGTCGTAGTCGTACATAGCAAGTTAAGCCCTACATGATAAGATTACTTTGTTTTATGTACATCGTCGATTCATTGTATAAATCACTGCAATCATCACAAAGCTCTTAACTCTTTATGTGCCATGGTGGAAACCCCCTGTGTGCCACATTATTCTGAGACACCAACGTAATCATGCTTGGAGAAAACACACTGTTTTTCAAATCTATGTAACTTCTTTAGATTTCTGTTCAGCTTAACATGTAGTGAGCAAAGTTGTAGAGAAAATGCCAAGCTTTGCTTTGATGAAAATTGTAAGACAAATTGATGATTGTTTTTCTTTGAAATGACCAGTACGTTAGCTACATTCACTGTAAAGGCATGACTTTTGCACACAAAACAGTGACAGAAACTTAAAATTTACACACAAATCTTTGAGGGAACACCGCTTGATAGTCAATCGACACATAAAATGCAAGCTATATGTGAGACAGACGGAAGCACGACAAAAGCTTTCATTGTACTGCTGCATTTGGCGAATTATCGATCGGTTTGGGCGGGTTTGTGGGTTTGAGCAGAATATGCGAAGTTGGCACGCCGTCGACTGAGTTGAACGTGCGAACGTGGCACATAAAGAGTCAATTGTTGTTTAGTATGATGAGGAAGAGACAGTTGATATTTGTAACTGTACACCAGAAAATCTGCAATGAAGGGGCATGCCAAGATTCCGTGCAAAGACTCAAAAACTGTGAAACGGTTCACCTTAGTCAATTTTCGAGTTTAAGCTTTTCTGAAAGAACATTTCCTTCTTCTACACAATTCTTTACCTCTGGATCAACAAACAGAAGGAAAATTATTCTCTTGCGTTTTTCTACAAAGTTTCTTTTTAGAATAGATTGATTGATAAGGCATGCCTTGGAGGCCCCCTTTTTTGTAAAAAAAAAAAAAAAAAAAAAAAAAAAACCGTTGACACATTCACCACTTCCAACTGTGATAACTTTTGAAAAAATGCTTCTAGTTGAAAGTTAGTTCCAGTCATGAATAGAGTAACATAGTGTGCAGAATTAACGCTTTATTCTGTGATCTTTTCAGAGTGGTTCCCCTTGCTATTTGCATCCTGATTTGTGTCTCATTCAGTTCATTTCTTAGCTTGATGGGGTTTATCACGTTATCTTTTCCATATTGAATTCTGGAATAACCAAAGGCTTGATAACCAGGCAACCAGGTTCCTTTACAAAAACTTGTTCAATAGACTCAAATTTCAAAGCCTTCTTTCTCAGTAACCATTTCCCCCTGGATATGTACTTTCGGATCATTATCTAAGTAGGTTTGGACAATCTATTTGTATTGCATTGTATATCATTCTGAAGTTTGGAATGGGATTTTCCAGAATCTGCCGTTAACAAAATAGTACTAAAAGGGTCCAACCAAGTACATTCAATTATTGACCGTATTTTACGTTGTATTTTGTCTTTTACGACAGTGGCTTCTCAAAATGCGTCCAACCCGTGCAATGTTACTACAGAGAACTTTCCCTGTGACATTTTCTACGGAGGGTGTATTTTTGATGGCTTTTTATATGAGTGCACCTGCGAGGAAGGGTACGAAATTGGCTCTGACGGAGTGAGCTGCGAATGTGAGTTTCAAGAGCAATATTGTACAGTAGGAATAAAGGATTATGAGACCGTGCATCACAAAACGAACAAAATGTCGTACTCTTTGATTTTACGTGAAGACTCAAAAATGGTTAAACGGGTCAACCAAGCCAATTTTGAGATTTTCATAAGTAATTGTCTAAAAGAGCTATTCCTCTTCTCCATTAATCTTCAGTTTGGGATCATAGATTTAATGGGAAAGTGCTTTTTCAGCAGTTTTTCTACATCCCCTTTTTGGTATAGTAAGTGCAATCAGGTTTTTCTTAGAGGTCCCTTTTCACATCTTGAAAATTCCTTTGCACTCTCATCACTTTCACCTCTAATAACTTTTGAAAAGATAACACTACTGCCTGGAAAGTTGGCATTTATCATGGACCGAAGGGGTTGATAGAGCACACTTAATTTCAACTTAATCTGATTATCCCTTCATTGTTGTTGTTACAGTGAATTACATCTTGTTTTTGTCCCTTTCGTGGCACAGGTAGCACTGAGTTATACAATATTTTGAAGCTTAGACTCTGCTCTTTCAGAATTTGCCAGATTACTCGTAACTGGCGACTTTTTGTCGGTTTTGTGCTGCAGGGTCACACACACACACACACCACACACACGCACATTATTATATATCGATATCATATATGTGTATATATATATATGTATATGAATGAGTATATGAATATAAGAACGAACCAAGTCCATTAGAGAAAATTTAGGAAAAATGAAAATTAATAAAAAAATTCCCTACTCCCTTAAGTGTTTTCGGTTATTGGGGTGTTATTTATTCAAATTTGAATATAAAACAGTCACTTGAATGAGTATCTGTATTTGCATGACTACGTAAAAGGCTTTCACGCGATAGCCAAATTTGGACTTGCGTCGTTCTTATATTCAGGTACTCATATATGTATATGTATATATATATATATATATATACGAAAAATAAAGAGAATAATAAGAAAAATTTGCTTCTTTTGACCATAACTTTAAAAATGTACCTTTATATGTAAAGTGACCAATATAATAGATTATTTTGTACTCATATGACAGAGACCGTACTTCAAAATCTTCAAAAATGGACTTATCGGTTTTTGCACACAAACTCTTCATATATATATATATATATATATATATATAGTATTAGTGTTAATATTTTGGGATGGATTTTTTTAACGTCTACTTACCAAAGATACAGCATTGTCACTTTTACATCCGTTGTTATTGAAAAGAGTTATTCCATTTTGTCTCCCCGGTAATAGACATGTTAACAAACAGTAAGCAGATGGCAGTACTTGAAGACAAAACATAACCATTTATATTTTAGTCCAACTCTTCATACATCTTCGTAAGAGAAGTCCTTTCCCCTTCTCTCTCACCCTCGTTTCTATTCACATGAACAGGTGTAAGGCCCCGAGACCCGCTACAACATCCAAAAGTCGGGGAGGAAAATTTTTAGAAAATGACAAAATATTATTCCCTTATTCTTCTTCTTTAATTTCATATATACCGCAACTCATAAAAGTACTCGGTTGTGGAGATATCGATGATTGTTTTTTAGCGCATGTCAAGTGGTTGAGGAAATCAGTCTTTCGAGAAAAAACGTCTTGAAAGTTTTTCTTCCGACGCTAACATGACCAAGGGGAAGCGAGACAGTTTTCATCGCTTGAAAATAGAAGGTATGCTAGTAGAAACCTCCATGACGTTCATTCAAGCTCAGCGCCAGCGGTCTATGGATGCACGACCAATCAATAATCAGGACGCCACGCGCTGATCAATAAGATTTCTCCCTCGTTGCTAGGGGTGGAGTCTAGTTGTGGCGCTAAATCCAAATCTTCGGACACGTTTCTGTAACGTTGAATGTTGGAAAATCATGGCCAACAAAACGCTAATTTCTTGCCTTTCGTTTGATCATTTAGCTTCGATATTTCGGCAGATGATAGACAAAACAATAAACTAGAACATTATGCCGAACACAGAAATCCGATTGTTTTGACCGATTTTGTTGATGTGACTTCTTACTCGATTTTCTCGCCTCAGCGGTCAGCGACTTTAGGATCCTTTTGTTGTGGTCATCTTTTTTTCATACCCATAGACAATGTTGCTCATGTGGTAATGTATGTATTTTTTTTACATGATATGTTCTTAGGCCAGATTTTCTACAATATATATATATATATATATATATATATTTTTTTTTTTTTTTTTTAAACAAAACGCTTGTATACTGCCATGGGAAATGAAGCTATTGCAAGTCAATGGGTTCAAAAGGTTTCTCTCCAATATAATGTTCTAGTATGTCATTCAATATCAACTATTTCCATAATAAAATGTTGACATTTTGGCTCAAAGTTTTCATAAACATATATCCTTTCCTTAAGCATAGGATGCCACTAATGTACGTTTGTTTGTCTGTCTGTTTGTTTGTCTGCCTATTTTTGGCATTCGGATCACGTTTGTCAGTACCCAGCGAATGCTATGTGGTGGATGACGCCACCGACTACCGTGGCGTTATCAATCAAACGCTGAGTGGCATCCCCTGCCAGATGTGGACCGAGCAGTCTCCGCATACTCACACGAGAACACCAGAAAATTATCCGAACGCAGATCTCGGCGAGCACAACTACTGCAGGAATCCAGACTCAACGTCATCGGCATGGTGCTATACAACGGACCCAAGCCTTCGTTGGGAGCTCTGCCCAGTAGGCCCGCCTAGCGTTAGTTGTAACAGTCCAAGTGCTTCTCAAGGCGAGTTTTTTTCCCCTTTTTTTTTTGTCATGGGTTTCTTGGTTTTTGTTGATACTGTTTTGTTCTTTTTGTTTTCTTCTAAATCTCTCCATTGTTCCCTTGTTTGTGACCTGTTTCTTAATTTCTGAATTTTGTAAGCTTTGCCATACAGTAATGAGAAAATATAATAATAATAATAATAATAATTATTATTATGATAATAGTAATGACAATAATTATTGCATTGATATGGAGCTTTTTAACGATGTTTCCAAGCGCACTGTTGCTATTTATGCAGGACACCTTGAAAACACAATTACATCAGGGAAATGCAAAACCAAAATAATAGCGACAAAAAAGAAGAGGTAGGAAGAGAAGAAACAATCTATGTGATACAGTGATACAAAGAAATAGATAAATAAATGTGACCATGCATCACAAAACGGAACAAAAAATCGCACGCACCGATTTTGTGTGAGGACTGAAAAGAGGTGAAAAGGGTCAATTTGGTTAATCTTGACATTTCTATATTTTCTGAAAGAGCAAATCTTCTCCTACATTATGCTAAAATTTGGTGTCATGAAATAAACAGGAACGTGTGATTTTAGCAGTTTATCCCGAACACTTTTTTTTTTAGAATAGTGAGATTAGGTGTGTCTTTAGAGTCCCCCTTTCATTTCTTAAAAAACCCTATACACACTTTTCACTTTCAACTCTAATAAATTAAGAAAGGATGATGCTACTGTTTTGAAAGTTGGCATTTATCATGGAAAGAATGTGTTAATAGAACATGCTCAATTTCAGCTTCATCTGATAATTCCTTCATCGTGGTTAAACCGGTGGTTTTTTATCCTGTGAAGAAAACGCTTGAATAGACCCTGTGCTTCAGAGCCTCTTTTTTCAGATCACTTTTCTTGAGTGTGTGTTTTCTTTCCAATACTTAGATAGGTTAGGAGAGTCCATTTGATTTGAGTTATACGTCATTTTAAAGCTTGAAGTCTGTTCTTTCAGCTCTTAACTAAAAATCCATGACTTTTTGTTTGTTTTGTGGTGCAGGGTCACAAATAACTTACTGTGTTCGCCTCAAGGAAAAAACAAGTTACAACTGATTAAGCAGATGAGTTTTCTGAAGCATTGTTAATGATTTAATAGATGAGGTACTCTGGATGTGGAGAAGAAGTTTATTCTTAGGGGTAGAGCAAAGGGAGACCAAAAAAAAAAAAAAACTTACAACTGATAAAATAGATCACTTTTTGGGAAGCATCTTTAATGATTCAATAGATAAGGCATTCTGGTGATTGAACGGGATTTTATACCAAAGGGTAGGACAAGGAGAGACTCGGTCACCTCAACGGGTTTTTGTACTTGGGCCATGAAGTACTCGGAGAGAGAAAGATGAACGGATGAGTCTGGCAGAAGAGAGAGAACGATGAGAGACTAGGTTTCGAATTATATGTGGGTGCAAGATTACGCGTGATTTTGTACGTCAGACGTAGTATCTTGAAAGTGATGCGGGAACGGAGCGGTAGCCAATGTAGTGAGCGGAGAGAGAGGGAGAGCGACAAGGAAGGAATTGCAGTAGTCGTGCTATAAGAGGAGACGAAAAAGATTAATAGAAGTTATTGCTATTTCAACGGCAAGTATCATAATGTAATGTTCATTTTAAACGTTAGATGTCATTGAAATTACATGCTGTTCTATGATTAATCATTTAAAAATTGCAAATTATCCATTTTGATAATGTAATGTAGAAAAAAATATTTCCAATCTCTAATGAATTAATGATAATGTACTGTTTCCTGAGTATGAAACAATTTTTTTCATTAAGGTAGAGTTGCAGTCACCCTGTCGCTAAATTAAAACTATCCTGTCTTTACCCTTTGTTAGACATGATAGAATAGGGAACATTTTATTCTACTGAAAATGTGTCTCCAACGGCCGTTTTTAAAGTTCATTAGGCTCATCAAAGGCCTTAAAGCAATCCATCTTGACTTGAACAAATTGACTGCTATCACATTTACTCGCATGTGTGTGAGATAGGCAACTGCCAGTGATGGTAGGCCCTTTCCTCTCGCATACATTCTAGGTCTCACAGAATGTTTTGAGGAGGATGATGCCTCGGACTATCGTGGCGCTGTTAATGAAACACAGAACGGCGTAGCGTGTCAAATGTGGACCAGGCAGTCCCCTCACGTCCACGATAGAACGCCCTCAAATTACCCGGATGCAGGACTGGGAGATCACAACTTCTGTCGGAATCCGGACGGGGAGCCTTCAACATGGTGCTACACAATAGATTCAGGCGTTCGCTGGGAATATTGCTCAGTAGGGTCACCGAGCACAAACTGCAGCGGTGAAGAGCATGTGGAAGGTAAACTTTTAGTGACGGTATTCTTCATCCAGAAAACAACAGCAACAACAACAACAACAACAAATATATATGTATGTATTACTATATATATATATATATATATATATATATATATACATATATGACTGTGCATCACAATACAAATTAAAAGTCGCACCCTTGATTTTACGTGAGGAAAGGTGAAACGGGTCAACCAAGTCAATTTTAAGTTTTCCATATTTTCTGAAAGAGCTGTTCATCTAATACAGTAATCTTGAATTTTGGACTATACATGGAATCGGAAAGAGGATTTTCAGCAGTTTTTCTACAACTGTGTATATATATATATATATATATATATATATATATATATATATATATTTGTAGAGTTGTGTTATCAGGTTTTTCTAAGAGGCCCCGTTTCATTTCTCGAAAATCCTTTACACACTCTTCACTTTCAACTGTAATAACTCTTGAAGGGATGATGCTACTGCTTTTAAAGTTTACATTTATCACGAACAAAAAAAAAATATGTGAAAAGAGCATGCTCAACTTCAACTTTTCTTAGCAAATTTATATATGTTAGAAGAATACATTTGAGTTACGTTATACATCATTTTAAAGCTTATAGACTGCTCTTTTAGAACTGCCCTATCATAAAATCGATATCTGGCTTCTTTTTGTTGGTTTTGTGATGCAGGGTAATATATATATATATATATATATATATATATATATACATATATATATATATATATATATGTCATAATTATTGTATATATTATTTATATATATGTGAAATTTCACCTCAAAACGAACATAAAGTCGCACACACTGATTTTGCGTGAGGACTGAAAATAAGTGAAATGGGTCAACCTAGCCGAACTTGACTTTTTCATATTTTCCGAAAGAGCGGGTCTTCTTTTACATTGTACTAGAATTGGGTATCATAAAACGGGCAGGAAAGTGTGTGTTTTTTTAGCAGTTTAAGCTTGTTTGGTAAAGATTAAGCGCTTGAATAGACACTGTACTTCAGAGCCTCTTTTCTCAGTTCACACTTTTCCTGAGTTTGTGCTTTCTTTCCAATATTTAGATAGGTTAGGAGAATCTATATAGTGGAAAGAACGCACAAACTCGGGAAAAGTGTGAACTGAGAAAAGAGGCTCTGAAGTACAGTGTCTATTCAAGCGCTTAATCGTTACCAAAGTGAGCTGGCTGTGCGATGAATGGGACAAAAAACAGGAAGTAAACCACCAGAGTAACAACAATGAAGGGATTGTCAAATTAAACTGAAATTAAGCATGCCTCATTAACACATTCTGTCCATAATTAATGCTAGCTTTCAAAGCAGTAGCGCTATCCTTTCGAAAGTTATTAGAGTTGAAAGTGAAAAGTGTGGACAAGGTTTTTCAGAAATGAAAAAGGGATTCTAAAGACACACATAACGACACTATTCTTCCGAAAATGTTCGAGATAAACTGCTAAAAAACACACTTTTTTTTGCCTGTGTTATGATACCAAATTTTAGCATAATGTAAAAGAAGACCCGCTCTTTCACAAAATATGAAAAAGTCAAATTCGGCTAGGTTGACCCATTTCACTTATTTTCAGTCCTCACGAAAAAAAAAAATCAGTGTGTGCGACTTTATGTTCGTTTTGAGGTGCACGGTCACATATATATATATATATATATATATATATATATTTACACACATCATTATACATGACAGGCGCATCAGTTAAGTTTACTTGGTTTCATTGCTCCAACGAAGCTTCAGAAATCATGTAATTATAATAATAACTAGCACTATTTTTATCATTGTGATAAGTATAGTAGTAGTAGTAATAGTAGTAGTAGTCGTAGTAGTACTAGTGTGGTGCAGGAGAGTGGCAAACAAGTTAATTTCAAACAAAAAGTAAAACAAAAAAAATCACAGACCAATCTTAAAATAGAAGCATCAGATTATCAAACAAGTACCATTGCAAAGAATGGATACAGCCAATCCCTATATTCATACTAACGTACCGTCATTAGAACCATGTTTCTTTAACGTCTGAGACGCCGTTTTATGTTCAAACATTTTTTTTTTCCTGAAGAGGAAAAAAAAAATCGTTAGTTTTTAAGGTTTATATATTCATATCGTTGCTACCAATGTTAAAGGTAGGGAATACCTTTTACAGACCTCCCAAAATGCAGCAAACCATTAAATATAAACCTCAGGGGACTTGTTTAGGCCACTGCTGAGAAATTTGGAAGTCAACAGTTATCTACAATTTGAATAATGCACAAAACTCAACTACTCAGTAGTTCTGTGTGTCAGCCACACTTAAGCCTTTTTGTTGCAGTCTTCTGTATTTTTTATCTATAAACACAAATCTAAAAGTATAAGAGCTGATGTAATAACATATAGAGTGTGTGGCAAGAATGTATATAGAAATGTTTGTAAATTTTGATGAACTTTCTTCACAAAATATACATGATGGACACACATGCAGTGCATGGGTCTGCAAAGGTAGCCTAGTAATGTACTGGAATTTACGGTGAGCCCCGAAAAAATTCAATTCAAAATCTAACGGTCAATAAAAATGTACTAAATGGTACATTCCACTTTCAATACTTGATGGGAGTTTCTAAAATGATACTCTCTTCAACATACCACTGTATTTATACAACTCTTCATTTAAGGCATGCAAATGGGATTCCCTACCTTTAAAGTCACATTTTCTTTTTTTTTTCTTCTTCTTTTGTACTTGGCAACTGGAAAACCAGGATCCACGATTCCGACATCGACTCCCAACATAACGTCATCATCGGCAAATGGTTTGCGGAGGACCACAACGAATTCGCCGAGTTCGAGATCTCAGTCCTCCTCTGACTCAGCCATCTCAAGCCCCATGAGTGCATCTTCCTCAACATCACACGTGAACCCATGTTTCCTAAGTGGAGATGATTTTCCTTGTGATATTTCAAACGAAGTCTGCGTACCTACGACGGGAGACGATTATGAGTGCAATTGCAAGACGGGATTTTACATGGCTGAAAATGGCACGGTTTGCAAACGTGAGTTGGTGGGCCTAAACGCGACGTGATAGTGTTTCATAATGAATCAACGGAACATAAATTGAAAATGCCTTTTCACGACACTAAGGGAGACCTGTCCAGAAGAATATCATGGTCACTCAAGAGAGCTACGAACTATTGTATGTAGTCAAGCAAAACAAGATCAGAATAACATTTTTAATTGCCTTGAAGAATATGAGTTTGTACTATTTTGTTATAGGTATGTTGTCAACCTCAATGGCACAATTAATGTATAATTATGATAATACAATTATGTGACCCTGCCTCACAAAACGCACAGAAAGTCGCCAGATATGAAATTTTTGTTAAGAGAATAATCTAAAAGAGCAGACTTTAAGCTTTAAAATGATGTATAACTCAAATCAAATGGACTTTCGTAACCTATCTAAATATTGGAAAGAAAACACACACTCAGGAAAAGTGTGAACTGAGAAAGGAGGCTCTGAAGTGCAGTGTCTATCCAAGCGCTAAATCTTTACCAAGCCGCGCTGGCTGTGCAACGAGTGGGACAAAAAGAGGATGTATTAACCTCCAGAGTAACAACAATGAAGGGATTATCAGATTAAACTAAAATTAAGCGTGCCTTATTAACGCATTCTGTTCATAATTGATTGTAACTTTCAAAGCAGTAGCATCATCTTTTCAAAAGTTATTAAAGTTGAAAGTGAAGAGTGTGTAAAAGGTTTTTAAGAAATGAAAGGGGGACTCTAAAAACACACCTTATCAAACTATTCTACCAAAAAATGTTCAAGATAAACTGCTAAAAAACATACTTTCCTGCCCGTTTTATGATCCCAAATTTTAGCATAATGTAGAAGAAGACTTGCTCTTTCAGAAAATATGAAAAAGTCAAGTCGGATAGGTTGACCCATGTCCTCACACGAAATCAGTGTGTGCGACTTTTTGTTCGTTTTGTGGTGCACGGTCACATATGCTTTAAATGTCGATTATCAATGTATTTGAGGAATGGATGATATCTTTAGTATCAACTTTCTTGTTCTTTTATTCAGCCACCAATCTGTACAAGATGCTTCATTCCCCGTTTCCTTTTGGAGTCGTCTTCTGTATGATCTTGGTGACGTATGTCACGTTAGTGTCTCTACCACTGATAATCCGAAAAGTTCGCGGCTGTGTCATTGATCACTGGCTTAACCCGAAGAAAAAGGTTGTTTTTTTTTATCAAGTGTGCAAATGTGTCTGTGTCTGTCACACTCTCTCCCCACTCACCCCCGCTCCCCTGGATTATCATGATCGTGTCTTCCATAAAAGAAAGTTACCACTGTCATCACTACTAAAGGAATTGTATATGAACACATTATTCAATAACTTTGTTTTTATCTTTTTATGCGCTTGTGGTACGTAAAACAATTTTTGAATTTTGGCGAATCACGGTCTAAATGATATATAACACGAATCTACTTTCGTTTTTAAAATTATCTTAAGAAAGAAAGTAGATTCGTGTTATGTATCATTTAGACCGTAAGACTTTTGGTAATAAGGAAGGTATATCACTTTATTTCCCTCTAATTTTGTTACCCCTTGATGCTTTCTCGAAACAAGAAAGATTAATCTAAACGTTTTCGTCACAGAAACTTCAATCTCAAATTTTAATTTACTAGTGAATAAAAAATAACGACTTACAGTTAAAGCATGATAGGGAGGTTTGAGTGGGATGCACGTCTTTTCCTTCCTTTTTTAAATATTCTTTCCATGGAAAAGCTTTCCAAATGAGATTCCTTTAGAAATAAGTTTCAGATAACCCGTTCCTAGTATTCTTTAAAGCCCTATTATGACTATACGAAAACTAGGTTTCAGAGTTGTAGACAGGAGTGTCTGCATTCGTTGCTTAAATCCATCTTTATCTTATGTTGTACTGACAAGTTAACAAAATACTTTCGGTTCTTCTTTAAGTATCTGCTCTTTTCTGTTAAATCTCGTCTATTTTACCTTTTCCGACATGGCGTTTGATATGTTTGCTTTATTTTTCATCTCGTACGAAAACGAAGGCCTGGTTTTCACTGACCCCATGCGTTTGTATGCTTAAGTAGTTCTTATACAGTGGCGGATCCAGAAGGGGGGGGGGGAGGCGTACCGGGCACGCAACTCTTCGTTATCTGTTGTGAAAACCGAAGAAATAAAAACCAAAAAAATGGAATAAAACCGGACGTAGCACCAGAAATGTTGTTTGCACCCCTCCCCCGTCACGAAATTCCTGGATCCGCCACTGTTATAGAATTCCAGAGCTAATCAGGAATGTTGGATATTTGAATTAATCATTTTTCTTAACTGTCAGATTCAAATTATACTGTTCTTAATTACTTTTTCAATTGATTTTGTATTTCATGTGTTTGTATGAAAAAGAAATTCAGAAATAGAATAAAATCGATGAATCAATCAGTGCACACTTTAATCATATTTCAAGAATTTCGTAAGGGGGGGGGGGGGGGGGGGTTTGAGGCTGTCAGAGAATAAGTTATTGCCGAAGGCATGACGAGTTAAACCGACCAATTGAAAAACCATAGTGGGCCACATCTAGAATGCATTTGCATCCCCAACATTATAGACTGGTCGTGTAATAATTTTGTTTTATTGATGATATATATTGTTCAACTCTCTTGTATTATGATTCGTCATTCATACACATGTCATTCGTTAATATCTTTATTTCTATCAATTAATTCACAGGAGGTGATCGCTGTCCATCGAGTGCCCATGTTCAAGTTGGTCAAACTTCAAAGTGATTTTTGTTGAATGTAATCGGCATATTCAAGTATTAGGTAAAAACGTTTATGGTATTTTTCTTTTTGAAATGCTTTTGATTTACTCTGTAATTCTTATCCAAGGTAGAGAAATAATAACAACAATGTGTGGAATGGTGTCTTGTATGCGAGCGTGACGACATTTAATAGATTTTAAAAAAATAATAATGTTCCTTCAAAGGTACAGTAATAATTTAGAGGGAAAAATATTGGCTAATTAGACAAGGGATGATTGGCGTTGAAAACAAGAAAGAAGCACTAACACACTACTGAGAAAACATTTTTTTTTCTCACAGACATATTTTAATTGGAAAGGTGATTATAATTGTGACTATGCACCTCAAAACAAACAAAAAGTCGGCTGACATAAATTTTTAGTTAAGACCATACTTTGAAAGACCAGACCTTAAGCTTTAAAATGATGTATAACTCAAATCAAATGGACTCTCCTAACCTATCTAAATATTGGAAAGAAAGCACAAACTCAGGAAAAATATGAACTGAGAAAAGAGGCTCTGAAGTACAGTGTCTATTCAAGCGCTTAATCTTTACCAAACCGTGCTGGCTGTGCGATGAATGGGACAAAAAACAGGAAGTAAACCACCAGAGTAACAACAATGAAGGGATTATCAGATTAGATTGAAGTTAAGCATGCCTCATTAACACATTCTGTCCATAATTAATGCCAACTTTCAAAGCAGTAGCACTATCCTTTCAAAAGTTATCAGAGTTGAAAGTGAAGAGTGTGGACAAGGTTTTTCAGAAATAAAAAAAGGATTCTAAAGACACACCTAATGCACTATTCTACCAAAAACGTTCGAGATACACTGCTAGAAAAGCACACTTTCCTGCCCGTTTTATGATACCAAATTTTAAAAGAAGACCCGCTCTTTCAGAAAATATGAAAATGTCAAGTTCGGCTAGGTTGACCCATTTCACTTATTTTCAGTCCTCACGCAAAATCAGTGTGTGCGACTTTATGTTCGTTTTGAGGTGCACGGTCACAATTAATGTCGTGAACACGAAGCGCAGGTTTTCCTATTAATCCAGAAAGTGCACGCATTGAGTGTTAATTGCCTTTCTTGTTCTATAAAAAAAGGAACAGTTGAAATGATAAATAGTCATTGACAAGACTATCGGAACAAACAAACTGTTCACTACTGGTTATCATGCACAAAACACACACACACACACACACACACACACACACACACACAAAATACTACGTGTATTTTGTTTACCGTCATTTGTCCTTCACAATATTCTAATCCGGACAACTCACTAACGTACTGTTTTCTGAAGGAAGTACTATGCATTTGGCATCAAAGGAATGTCTTTGAATAACAATGGTGTATTAAAAGGATGTATGAAAAATAAAGATGATATGTATTTTGACTATACATGAAGATACTGTATATTGTAAGCTTTCTGATGTTCTTTATCGTTGGTGGCGTGCCATACTCTTTTCAAGCCTAGGCAAGGGGTCCGTTCCATGAAAGTCTGATAAGAGAATTTGTTAAATGGATTTCGTTTTTCTTTTCTATTCTTCACAATTACATATGAGGGCATTTGGCCATTACGAGATTTATATAAGGACTTGTGTGTGATGACTTCATGAAACGGACCACAGGACAAGAATCTCGCTCCTTATTTTCTGATATCGCGCCGTTGGTGTTAATCTGTTCCCCTACGGAAATCTGGTAGCCTTTGTATTAAGTCTATAGGAATGTCAAAATTCAGTATGGAAAGGGTTAATTCGCTTAGTTTGGGATCATAAAATGAATGTGAAAGTGCATTTTCAGCAATTTTCCTTCAACCCGTTTTTGTAGAGTAGTGAGATCAGATAAGTCTTAGAGGCCCCTTTTCATTCCTTGATAACCACTTTTAGTGGAACACTGTTTTCCATCATTGTGATTATTTACTATTTTTGTTGCCATGACAAAGTGCATTGTTTCTTTTTTACGACATCATTCGTGTATAATATACTTTATATTGTATTGAAAAAAAATCCTTTATCAGACGAGTGTAAGAGAAATGAAAAAAAAAAAAAATTGTATCACTTTGGATTATGTCAACTTTTTCTTTTCATTTCTTTGTGATGATGGAAATGAATAAACTATTGAATTGAATTGAAACCACTTGCACACTCTTCACTTTCAAGTCGGATAACTTCTGAAGGAGTAAAGCTACTGCTTTGAAAGTTGGCAATATAAAATTGACAGAAAAGTGTTAATAGAGCGTGCTCAATTTCAACTTAATCCAATGATCCTTTCATTGTTGTTGCTCCAGTGGTTTACATCCTATTGTTTGGTCCCCCATTTATTGCACAGCTAGCACGGCATGGTAAAAGATGAAGCGCTTGAATAGACAGTTAGACCCTGTACTTCAGAGCCTCTTTTTCTCGCTTCACACTTTTTTCCCGAGTGTGTGCTTTCTTTCCAATATTTAGATAGGTTAAGAGAGTCCATTTCAATAAAGCTATACATCATTTTTAAAGCTTAGAGTCTGCTCTTTCAGAATCTGTCCTTAACCAAACACCAATGTCTGGCGACTTGTTGTTTGTTTTTTGTGATGCAGGGGCACATATATAAGTTTTGATAACGTAGCCGATTTTCAACTATTTTTTTTTTTGTTTTTTTTTTTGTTTTTTTTTTTTTTTTGGTTTTGTTTTATAGGCTTATATGCCCCCGTCGAGTATTATTGCATTTTGAAACCAGATACCCCATTTGTATGTATGTCTCGGGAAGTGAATCGAGTACAAATGCAAGCAAAAACTGCCCTGGTATGTGGTTTTCACGCACATGGAGTCTAATGGCATTTCACCTATAATTGCACCAAGATATTTTGTGAAAGTGAAATAATACATACAAATGCCTCCTTTGTAAAATAAATATTTACTTTGACGTATACCTGTGTGATCCTGTTGATGTGTCAGTTGTCATTGTCAGAATATCGGGAAGTGCTAATATGATTATGAAATCAGGTGAGTTTTAGAATTATTGGACTGAAAAAAAAACCCACAATATTATCAATAATGTGCCATGATGAAACAGTGACCAAGTTTCTCGACAGAATGATGACCCATGGGTCCATTATACCCCTTTAAAGGGAACGCAAACCCAGAGGAGCAATGTGGATTGCAGTGAAAGCAGAACCATTAGTAAAACACATCAGTGAAAGTTTGAGGGAAATCGGACAATCGATGCAAAAGTTAATGAGACTATTAGAGGCTATGACGTATGAGTGGACAAACAATACAAAGAAAATATATAGATAATTCAACAAAAATTTACTTTTCTAGCATTGTGAAAGAGCACTTGACTAACCGCTCTCTCAGAAAGCAGGGGCAATAATTGCTACCCTTTAAACATAATCACGTCAGTATCAAGTTGATTGGAATTTGTAATTTTTCATGAAAAAGGATATTTTTTAATAGAGACCATTTGATCGAACCACTGAGATCGTTACACATATCAAGAATGATCAATAAGAATGAAATTGTGAACAATATAAGTTAGTAGATGTGCTATTTTCTTACCACTGTATTTAAAGATAATGGACCCTTGATACCTATCCGCGTGTTTTGTCTCCTCGAGGTTCTAAAAGCTCAAGGTTAAGAGGTGTTTAAGTTGATGAAATTGATTAATAAAATAGAAAAAAGTAATCCAATGACATGCGTATTCGGGGTAAATAGGAACCAAGGTTGTATACTTGTGAGAAGTACTAGGCACCTTCTCATAACAGGTTCTTTACGTCGGTCTGTCACCAGTCATATATCAGAAAGATCATCGACAGTACACTTAATCCTCCATCATCCGAGAGAGTAAGTTTGGAGACACTTAAACCTCGTCAAAACGTTCCACGCGGGAAAAATATAACGTATTTCCTAACATCGTCATCAATCGTAAGTACTCACAACTCTTTACTTCTAACAAAGCACTATCTATCACTCTCTCTTTGTCTTCCTTTAACTGCCAGACCGTTTCTTCAAAGAAATAAGTGAGGATATATGATATTTTGTCCTCCTCTGCTCTCACGATATATATATATATATATATATATATATATATATATATATATATACATACATAATATACTCTTACATTACATGAATATCATTTTTTCTTATACATTCTTAGATTACGGAATATTGAGTTATTGAACATCCGATTCGGACAGCTGCCGTGGTCGGCAGGGAAAGAAAATGTTGCAAATGCATGAACCACTATAGCGTGAGATTTTGATAATTCACACTGACACGAATTTTACAAAGTTATCAGTGTTATAGGATCTACACAATATACCTCTGCATTTTATAGCAGTGCATTCATTTTTACTTGCATCGGCTATTAAAAGAAAATCGTTTGAATATTAGGGACTCTACGTCCACTTATATATGTTGACAGGAACAGCGGCTGCCACAGTGCGATAAACAACTTCACCAACCTGCATTTCAGACCGAATTTCATGAAGTGGCTGGTAGGATTAGTTGACATTATTTTTTTTTATGCTGTTTGTATTTAGGTTTATTTCATTCTCATCGAGTAACGCTGATCTGTTACATGAATAGCTTATGATGTGCTTAATTTGATAATTAGATAGCATGATTATATTTCACATCGTCTTATTGTAAAAACGTATAGGGAAAGAAACAGGTTGGTTGTTAGCCAAAAACTTATGTCAAAAGGCAAGCCATTAACCTATATGGCAAAAAAAAAAAAAACCACACACACACACACACAAACGCTTGTAAACACATTGGATTGGAATTTAGTATTCAAATTATGATGTAATGAGGTCTGGTCACATTGAGTTTTAAATTGTTGATTCGATAAGTGACTGCTTAATTTGTGTGTTCTTCCTAGACTTTGCATTCAAAAATAAACTTGTAAACGGAAATCTACCCTTAGAAATTAAGACAGTGCGCAAGCAAACATTTTTCTTTTTTTTTCGGGCAGAAATGAGAAAAAGGAAGATGATAATAATTGAGATGATTCATGAAATTAATATCCGAGCTATCATCGCCAAAGACCACCATGGGGAGCATTCAGCAAAAATCAATATCTGTCATTCTATTTGAATAGATATTGTCATTTGAGGTGAATGGCGTCCAAGTTCTTAACAATGGGTGGACCTGCTTTCTCAGTGATGGTTTTGTTTACGATTTTCTCACTGATGACAAGAGGTAAGATGCTTAGAATACACTTCTTAAGGAAATAATTTCAGCACGTAAACGTTTGCGAAAACGATCTGGGGAAAGCGTTCTGAAATAAATCTTATGCGTAATACGCACTATAATGTCTAAGGAGAATCATTGTGACGTTAAGTGATTGATTTGTTTTTCGTATTCCACCCCTTTTGTGTAATCTTCTCAGTGCTACGTGACCCTCAGTTTCATTTCACTAAACACTCCACTGACACTATGTGACGGATAGTAATCAAATAAATTACTAGTATACGATTATTGTATTTGGAGGTGACGCTTACATCTGGTTCCTCCCGCGAGAGATAGGAATGATATGTTTAAACAAAATGAATGCAAGCTCTTGGTATGCCTTTTTTTAAACTACAACCAGTCTCATGGTCTGTTTGAGATCTTTGATGATAATTATAACTGATTTATATAATAGATAGTGACTTTCTAAATACCTCTGGAAGAAAAAGCAGTTTAAAATGTTAAAATATCCCTATAATGTTCTCTCTTCTTCCCTTTCACACACACAATACACACACACACACACATACAAAGACACAAAACAAAACAAATAGCGTTCTCTTTCCTGGGACGTACTCAATCTAATGTTGTTTTTACTCTCCTTCAGTTAGGCAAGCAAGATCAGAGAGGGTATTCATAGTAGACAGAGGAAATGAAGAAATTTACACCGCTGCAACACAGCCTGGGACGAGACTAACTGATCTGACCTATTCAACATTCGAGGTTCGCCGCGGCGGTCTGGTCGATCCAGGTGTCGTAACTTTTGACCCCGTCGACGACATTGTGGTGTGGAGCCGGATTGGGAACAAACGCGTATACGCGGCTGGATTGGATGGATCTCCCTCACGAAAAATTATTGCTGCTGGTATAAGTGAGTATAATCAGATGTTTGGGGGGGGGGGGGGTTCTGTGTTTTTGCTCTTCAAGAAAATATGTACATTAAAGAATGATGTCTGTGGACTGGAATAAATGTAAACTCAAAGGGGAAAAGTTCACAGTCATGACCCTCGTTTTCGAAAGGCGAACAACAAGAAGGTTTTTTTTTTTCCCTCTTGTTATCATTTTGTATATGTTCGTTATGTCACGTGATGCAGACCTATTTGTGTGTGTTTGTCTGTGCATGGGTTGGGGTTCTACTTAGGGGTGGATAAGCTGTTGTTTGTTTGTTTGTTTTGGGTTGTTTATGTCCTCAAACTATCTTGTTATTTGGGACAGATTTGAACATTGAAATATAACTGTTGTGTTTGTGACTACTGTTCCTTTATTTCTGTGGTTGTAAGTACGAAAAGCTGTTGTTGTATCCTATATAAAACGACAATTGCAATCTTCCTTTGCAAAAGATGATGAATAATTCTTTTTTTTTCATAGAACTGGACATTTAGATAGAAATTATTATATCTAATTACCTCTATAAGCACTAAACTCTCTGACGTATATTACTGTGCTAAGTATTTGCTGTAAATGACGCTAAATCCACAATAAGCAAAAGGAAACCTCTTTTACCAGTGAAACACGTTGATTCCTCACAGGTTCCTTTTCTTAAGCTTATCATGGGGAATGATGAATTGACATCTTTTTAAAGTTAAAGACAAGAATACAATTACCGTTTTCTTATTATCCTTAAAAGTGAACATAACACCTTTTGGAAAGAAACACCTAACATATACTTGACTATGGAGAAACGATAGGAGATTTATAATAATTTCTCAAATTAACCAAGACAAATGTTTTATTTCACTAATATCCATTGTATAGAAGAACCAAGTAACTTAAAATCAATGTATTATTTTTCTATCCAAGCGCCGTCTACAATGACAACGAACTTCTTCGCTCGGAAAGTGTACTGGATAGGAATGAACAGTTTAAAAGCGAATACTATCAACTTTGATGGATCCAAAAGAACTAGAAAGTGGATTGTAACAGACATTGCCTATGGTCTTCATGTCAACGGCACAGTCGGGTATGTAAATTGATTACTAAATCGACGGGGGTTGCTTTGAAGCAAAAGCAAAACAAAACAAAACAAAACAATATAAGATAATGACATGTACTGAAAAAATCTGAAAAGATAAGCAAACATAATTGATCGATCATTGTCGATATCCCATGCGATTTCAGTAGAGGAAAAATCAGGAGAAATATGTTTACTGTTACGTATGAAACTAACTTGCAGTTGATTACCAGTATCTCTTTCACTGCAGGAAGGAATAGTAACACAATAAAGAAAAGATCACAATAAATAACTTAGTAATGAGTCACTTGTTTTTTGTTGTTTCTCTCTTCGATATGACCTTTTGATAGGCACCTTTGGTGGTCTGAGACGAACAAGATCATTCGCGCAAATCTGGATGGCAGCGGACAAGAAAACATCGTGGATAGCACACTCACGAATGTCACAACACTCTACTATGATGGAATAGGTAATGCCAACATAATCGTCTGTCACATTTACACACATGCAGCCCCGTTATTATGAAAGATCAATCCACGCTTATGCATTCATATGTAAACAGATAAAAGTCAATCAAGCATTTTTTTTCTTGAATAAAGTCTTCATTAAAAAGAGGAAAATAGATATTTTTAACAATATCGTACTCTTTACATTTCAAGAAATATCTTTGAATACATTATAAGAACTATCAAATAATTCATATTATTTCCTTCTTTTTAACAGCTTCGATCTAAAACACCTAAATATGAAACAATAGATTCATCGATTTTGCATATTGATTCTTCACATACGCCCGTAGGACCCTAGGTATTATAAACTTAAATAAACAAGTGTGTGATACGTGTGCTTGACTGCATCACATACAAATTGAACCTAATGGAAGGCTTATATGGACTTCCCGTCTTTGTTATCTATAAACTAAAAACATGATTGAATTGATAATAAAGGATATAGAGTAAAGATTGCATGCACCACATTTTTATTTCCAAATGATATACAGGGATAACACAAACATCAAAACAATGGCATATTCGTATAACATTATTATCTCATGTCCAGCAGAATTACCATATGCCTCCTTATCTTACATAAAAATAAACCTGCCTGCACATTTCTATTTTGGAGCATAATGCCAGCGTGTCGGCAGGATTTGGTAACTACTTGTGACCCGCCACGACCAAAAGGTTCCAAAAGTCATTGACTGCTGAGATATTGAGTCGGAAGTCATATCATCAAAATCGATCAGAACCACCGAATTTCAGTTTTGGGGCATAATTTCGTAGTCTAATGTATGGTCTATGATTTGCCGAAAATTCAAAGCAAAATGCTTGAAGGACAGGTGAGAAACTAGCGTTTTCTGGGCCTTAATTTCCAGACTTTTATCGGAAGAGAAACGTGTCTGAAAATTTGGATTTTAATAGCTCCACAGATAGACCCCGCTGATATAGCAACGAGGGAGTAACATATTGGTCAGTTCGTGACATTCTGGTTTCCGATTGGTCGTTGGCAGACTACTTGCGCTTAGCCAGAATGAACATCGCGGAGGTTGCTAGTAGCATTCCTTCTATTTTCAAGAAGTGAAAACTGTCTTGCCTCCCCTTGATCACGATTGCGTCGGAAGGAAAACACTTATAGAGATGGTTTCCCAGAAAGATTGATTACCTAGAATACTCAACACGCTCTTAAAAAAAGAAAATGATATCTCCGCAACCGACTCATTTTATGTTTTTTTTTTTTCTTATTATGAAATCAAATGGGAAGAGGAAGGAAACAATGTCATGTCATTTTCAGAATGTCAACCTCCCCCGACTTCCGGATATTTTTGTTGTAGTGGGTCACATTTGTTACCAATATGATGAAGGATAAAACCATGCAGGTGACCCTTTTTGAATTCTTCAGTGCAAGCTGGGTGCAATTATGAGAAGAAATTGGGGTGCATGAGAAGACTGGTTAACTTGAGTTTCACGGGAACAAGCGCAATGTCGCCTTATTTAACCTGTTCTATATTTTATTCTGTCTTTAATGAATTAATTACAATCAGTTGTATTTGTGGTTACCGCGTATATGATATTGTTTTTCTACTTAATAATCAATATCTGTCAAAATGATTTTGAAAAGATTATATTGTCACTTAGGTGATCGCTTATATTGGGTCAACATGGGTTCTGTAGAGGGCAGCCTTCCACCACTCCTTGAGACGTGTTTATCAAACGGCAGTAACAGACGTGTCGTCATTGATGACATGTCAGAGTTCATGGGAAGGCCGTCAAGCATCGTAGTGTATGAGGGCGTCCTTTATTTCTTGGACTTAAAACTTGGAGGACTGGGTGCGGTGAGCCTATCTGACAAGACGGACAATACATTTGTAACGGAACTCTCCGGCAGCGAAAGCACTTCACATCAGCTGACCAACGAGGTCTATGACCTCAAGGTCCTTCAAACGGATCCAGGTGTGACTCTCCTTGTTTCTTTCAGTACTTTTATTTTCTTTTAGTGTATTCTTTATGTGTATTTTTTATGCGTGTGTGTGTGTGTGTGTGTGTGTGTGTGTGTGTGTATGTGTGTATGTGTGTGTCTGTGTATGGTGTCCAGGGGCCCGTTTCATAAAACTTGTCATCAGTGACAAGTTGTCATAGATGTGACAAGCTACTGAAATCCTTGAATCTGATTGGCTGAGAGCAAATTTTTCATAGAAATGTGGCGGTTGTCACTGATAACAAGTTTTATGAAACGGGCCCCAGAATTGAATGTTTGATTTTGTTATGAACGTCATAGCAATATTGTTTTTATTTTCACTATGGAATTTTACTATGTGCTTTTAACGCTTTCATACGTCTGTGAGAATTCCTTGAAAACTGTACTCCTATTTTTTTTTTCCAACGATTCATTAAGTTTCCAATGATTATCACTTTATGAAATAATGACATGGCAATGGCTCTGTTCTTTAAAGCCAAAAACAAAGTTCTGGACGCCTGCAAAAGTTGTCAAATTTCGCTCCCAAATGTGAACGTATGAATAGGAATAACGCTGTAATAACAAGATATTCGATGGGTAACGACGAAAATGCGAAATATCAACCAAAAAGGTTCAGTCTTAGAACTTTCCCGAACGGGGTCAGGCTAAACTCGGACTCGGGGATAACTCGGCATCCCTTTGACAGCGGGCTGAGTTGTATTGGTTGTCCCTCTAGATTGTACAGTGTTGTACGGTACTATAGGAGTGGCCTGTATAAACTACATTGTAGCGCTTTGCCTTCTGGCTACTCGCAGTATATAATGGTCCGAGTTGTTACAACGCGTGCATCAAAAACCTCTTTGGCGCGCAAGCACCTCTAAAAACAATCAAAGATGCTTGATAAAGAACAGCAAAAACTTCAAAGACTGTGCGTCTCAGCAACTGAGGTGATGTGCGTATAGGCTTGAGGACAGCGCGCTGTCCATTTGTTGCAGGATTAGCAGTCAATATCCTGTCTGTTTAGTTAGGTCTCGTTCGGTATTATACAGTAGAATATGGTGATCACGAACTGCGTGTAAATTGTCTGAAATAGGGTCGAGTTTTCTCTGAGACCGAGTTAGTCTGGAGCCTTCCGGAATAAAAGTCGTCTTTCCGACTTCTATTATTTTTTCTCAAAATACTCCAAAACGACTTATCATTCCGGCAAACTGCGTCAGCCAGGTAAGTTTCTTTGTAGAATCTTTCGATATATTGCAAGCAAATAAGAAATGGTAACAGACTGGTTCTCAAACCCTTACCAGAACTTTGTTTTCGCTTTAACGAAACTGATATACGTTCTCTTAAATATCAACATGTATAACTCATTCTTAGTGTATGTTCATGTCACCTTAACTTAAAGAAGTAATAGGCCTAATGGCACAAATACAGATTATGATTATGTGTGTACTTTCTTGTTTAAACCATTATTCGTGTTATTTGTATTACTACACAAAGGAGATCGGATTACATGAAAGACAAAAGTAGATTTTAGATAGCTAACTCGTTTTCTAAAGTTCATTATTAGGCTTTCTTTAAGTGCCTTTAACGACTTTAACACTTTTTTTTTCATTTTGTGAGAACTCCTTAACAACTGCACACAATAGAGATTTTTTCAGGAGTTAAAAAATTTCTAATAATTTTAAAAACATAATTAATATTTATGATAGTATAGCAATTGCTCTGTTGTTTAACGAGCCTGATATACATACGTTCTCTTAAATTTTAACATGTTGATTTTATGATAAGATTATGTTCATATTACCATAGATTCAAGGAGGTATTAACTCTTTATGTGCCATGTTCGCACATCCTACCAAGTCGACGGCGTGCAAACTTCACAATATATTCTGCTCAAACGCACAAACCCGCCCAAACCGATAGATAAATCGCCAAATGCCGTTTTTCACGCTTTTGTACCTCTTACATAAACAGCTTGCTTTTCATGTGGTTATTGACTATTAAGCGGTGTTCCCTACTAAATTTGTGTTTCACTTTGCAGTTTCTGTTACTGTTCTGTATGCAAAAGTCATGCCATTTGAAAGAAAAAAAAAAACAATCGTAAATTTGTCATACCATTTACATCAAAGCAAACCTTGGTATTTTCTTTACAACTTTGCTCACTATATAGTTATGTCCACCTGAACAGATATCTATAGCATAGAAGTTACATGGAGATTTGAAAAAGAGAATGTTTTCTCAAAGCATGACTACGTTGGTGTCTTTGAATAATGTGTCACACAGGGGGTTCCCACCATGGCACATAAAGAGTTTATGACATATATACAAGTTATTATGTGTTGATTCTTGTTATAACTATTATTTTTAATTACTAAACCAGAATACTTGCAAGACAAAAATAGATTCTGAATAGCTAAAACTTTTTATTTACGTTCATCATTATGATTTTTAATGTGCCATTAACACCTTTAATACTTATTTATACGCTTGCGTGAATTCCTTGAAAACTATACGCAGAAAAATCTTTTTAATGATTCATTAAACTTCTGATAATTTGTATCATTTTATTGTGTTATATGATGAGATGGCAATTGTTCTGTTGTTTTTACGAGCCTGGTATACGTTCTCTTAAATATCAACATGTTGATTTTATTCTTAAAACTATGTTCATGTCACCTTAAATTTAACGAGGTGAAAGTGACATAAATGCAAATAACATGTGCCTACCCACTTGTTACTACTATCGTTTTTATTACTCTATATAAAAAGGAGAAAAGAGTACGTGCATGGCAAATCTAGATTTTAAATAGGTAACTGGTTTTATTCACGCTTTGATGAGTTCGACTGTGATACCGTAACTTAATAAGATTTTGGTATTTGCGGGGGGAAAAAAATCGTTTGATACCATATAACACAAGGTTGAAGTCCATGACGAACACGTATTACTGATGTTTAAATATTCTGGTCAATCATCACTTACCAGCACAAGGGAGCAGATAATTTAGTGTGAAAGACTTCCAGCTTACGTCTGTCACTTTTTATCAATTTCCTTCGATGCGATAACAAATAATGTTGTCTTGTTTTTTCCTTAGTTAACTACTGCAGTTCGTCCCCATGTCCTGAAAACTCACCCTGTATAAACAACAAGTACGACTTCACCTGTGAGAACAACGGTAAGTGTGATTCACTCAAACCTTGAAAGCTTCTACCACGGTTTGCTTCTTTATGTTCTCTCACAATATATATGAAGAGTTTGTTCGCAAAAATCGATAAGTGCATTTTTTAAGACTTCGAAGTACGGTCTCTGTCATAAAGTACAAAATAATACCTTTTAAATGATACATTCGTCACTACATATAAAGGTACATTTTTGAAGTTATGGCCAAAAGAAGCAATAATTGTTATATTATTCTCTATATTTTTCTTGACCTGTAATCGCAAATATCTCCATTTGGCAAATATGGACTTATTGTTTTTTGCGAACAAACTCTTCATATTATTATACAAGCTAATTTGTCACTTTCAAAATTCATCAAAGAATATATTATAGCATTTCTACAGCGTAATCGTCTCCACTGTCACTGAGATACTGCTGCTGTAGATTATTTAAAACATTGTACAGTTATCTATGTACGTGTAGGACCTATATGTATGTGGGCCCCTGTGTAAACCAGTTCTACTGACAAGTTTGTCCCTCACTCATGAATTGGAAATAATTTAATTTCAACTCACTTCAAATCATTTCAGTCAGTTCAATTCAAATCAATTCAATTCAATTTAATTCAATTCGATTCACTTCAACAAAATACTACTTAAGCCAAATTATGAAAGCAATAGTATCCTCTGCAAACGCCGCACGGGCCTTTTTCAGCTAATCTCTACCTTTCTCAGCTTTTATGATCTCCTGGTCCCGAAAATGTTTTCTATAGATCTGACTGAGTGCTACATTAAAGCTGACGCGTCTGATTACAGAGGAGTTGTGAGCCAAACGCAGGGTGGCATCACCTGCCAAATGTGGACGGATCAAGAACCTCACCCGCATACCATAACCCCCGCTAATTATATGCACGCCGGCCTTGGGGAACATAACTTTTGCAGGAATCCGACCGGAAACTCGTCGGCGTGGTGCTACACCACCGACCCGAATGTGCGATGGGACCTGTGTACTGTCAGTCCACCCAGTGCAGTTTGCGATGTAATAACCTTCCCAACAACAACGGATAGCAACTCAACATTGTTCCCGTGGGGAAATTATGGTAGGTTTATTAGGCCATCTCTTTGGCCTGAGGAAACCGCTTTGGACGTGTGACATCACAGAGACTACATAACTCATGGGATACTTCAGATGAGCTGTACGAAGCGTTAGGACTTATAGGTTTTTGAGCCCCTTTGCGAAGCATCGCAATGGTATTGATTTTCATTTAATTTACTGTTTAATAATTATGTCAATGTGCATATCATTATCATAGATTAGAGAAAATATTAAAATGTCATGGGGCTTACTTTCTCGAAATTTTCAAAATGGACTTGGGTCTTTCTTATGTCGAAGTATTCCGTTGCAATGATGGAGCTGTTGTGGATGATTTTAAGTTATTTCCAGTGTTCGTCTGTCACTTGACTTTAGTACTGCTGATACATAATCCTGTAATGTTCACCGGAGCTCATCCTCGCTGTGTCTGTCCCTTTAGCCTCCCGAGGGTTGTCCGGTTCAACGAACTCTTGTGCCACAGACCCTTGTGACGCTGTAAATGGAGTGTGCATCCAAGATGGTCCGACGGTCCGTTGTACGTGTAAGCAGGGCTATCGGCTGGTTTCTGTCGGCGTAATGTGCGAAGGTACATCTATATTTCCTTCTGTATGGAAACATATATGCTTTCATTGTCAGCAACCAGGCTCTAAGACACATATTATATGGACACCTTAATGCATTTACCCCTAAAAGAAATCATACATCCTTAAATTACAACGTTCCACTCAGCTACCCAATTGCCAGAAATGGTGGGTGATATGGACGAACAAGTTTACTGCAGCATAAAACTGTAATGATAATGCTAATTATAATAATGATAATAATAATAATAAGAAGAATAAGAATAAGAATAAGAATAAAAATAACAATTTTAACAATAATAATAACTAAAATGTTGGTAATGATAATCATCATCGTCATTTTTATGATCATTATCATCATTATTATCATTGTTATTTTTATCATCATCATTTTGCCCGGCCGTTAGGCAACTACTTAAAAATGAATATTCTGAATCCACACACACCTGTACAAATATTCTTTTTCCCCTACTTGAAGCTACTGTATGCTTTCTGAATTAAAGCATTTTTCAGAATTGTTTTTATATTTTCTATTTCAGTCCCAAAATACTGTAAACGGTCTTACTCTTGCAGAATTATATGTATATGATATTGCATTGCCATGTTTACATTTTCAAATGATCAAAGCACTGGTTATATACCAAATATAACATTTTAGGAAACAAAAACAGTCAACCTTTTCATTAACAGAACATTGAAAAGGAAAAAAAAGAACACATGTAATGTAATGCAATTTGTCTTTATAAACCTCTCACAGAAGACGTGGATGCCGAAGTCAACTGTGGAGCACGATGGCCATGGATCATACTGGTTATCATTCTTGTCTTCCTCATCATCATCCTCATCGTTGCCCTTATCGTTATCATCATCCGGCGGAAAAAGAGACAAAGTTACAAAACTACAGAATAAAGCCTTCCATGCATCCATGTTTGGCAATCGCTTTGATTCGTTAAGACTATTGAATGTATAAACACACACGCGAGCGCACACACAAACACACACAAACAGTTTTCTATGCCACTTTGCACATTTTGCTGTTTTATTTTGTCATATCGAGTATGGAATTGGAAATTAATGTCTGTTTAAAAAAAGGAATATATGTGACCGTGCACCTCAAAACGAACATAAAGTCGCACACACTGATTTTGCGTGAGGACTGAAAATAAGTGAAATGGGTCAACCTAGCCGAACTTGACTTTTTCATATTTTCTGAAAGAACGGGTCTTCTTTTACATTATGCTAAAATTTGGTATCATAAAAAGGGCAGGAAAGTGTGTTTTTTTTAGTAGTTTATCTGGAACATTTTTGGTAGAATAGTGTGATTAGGTGTGTCTTTAGAATCCCTTTTTCATTTCTGAAAAAACCTTGTCCACACTCTTCACTTTCAACTCTAATAACTTTTCAAAGGATAGTGCTACTGCTTTGAAAGTTGGCATTAATTATGGACAGAATGTGTTAATGAGGCATGCTTAATTTCCGTTTAATCTAATAATCTCTTCGTTGTTGTTACTCTGGTGGTTTACTTCCTGTTTTTTGTCCCATTCATCGCACTGCCAGCACGGTTTGGTAAAGATTAAGCGCTTGAATAGACACTGTACTTCAGAGCCTCTTTTCTCAGTTCACACTTTTCCTGAGTTTGTGCTTTCTTTCCAATATTTGAATAGGTTAGGAGAGTCCATTTGATTTGAGTTATACATCATTTTAAAGCTTAAAGTCTGCTCTTTCAGAAAATAGTCTTAACTAAAAATTCATGTCTGGCGACTTTTTGTTTGTTTTGAGGTGCAGGGTCACATATATATATATATATATATATATATACATATATATATATATATATATACATATATACAATATATATATATATATATATAGATATATATATATATATATAGTATATATATAGTTGTAAATACATATAATATTATATACAAGCTTAGAAGGTGTATTTGATGGATTGTGCATACTAAAATCATGTACATAATAACCTCACCTTTACAGAATTCAGTACCTTTCAGGTCTCTCTTTGCATCTATAGATATTCAATAATTTCTTTACACAGGGACACTACACCACAGTCATATTATTATACATGTGTAGAACCATTGTAGCAGGTCTATATTGAATCTGAATTTATTCAGGGGATTTAGTGCAATATTAAGTGTAAGAAGATGTGCAGGAATTTTGTGGGATGTAATTTTGGATGTAGGAAAATCTTTACATTTGATTATGTGGTATAGGTACAAAATTTTATCCGTTGTATTTGCCTGCGCATCTTTATTTTACTTCGCGTTATAATGACTTACTGAAATGACCCACTGTTACAGTTCTTTGCGCTATTTGCCTGTTCCTTATTTTCATTCTTGCATTCACGTACTCTCTAAAAAAGATCGAGTGAAAATTTTCACTCTAAAAAGAGTGAATACAAAAAAGAGTGAATTTCGAGTGAAATTGGAGTGAATTTTGAGTGAAAATGCTCATTTTTACTCATTTTGGAGTGACGTCAGGGATCACTCGAAGATTTTGGAGTGATCCCTGACGTCACTCCAAAATGAGTGAAAATGAACATTTTCACTCAAAATTCACTCCAATTTCACTCGAAATTCATTCTTTTTTGTATTCACTCTTTTAAGAGTGAATATTTTCACTCGATTTTTTTTTTAGAGAGTAATGATGTTGAAAGTTCCGATTATATTATATTTGGATATGTATTGAATTAGATGATTCTTGTAATGTTGAGTGTGTTTTTTTTTTTCTGCTAAAATCTTAGATACAATCAACCAACAAGCGATGATATTCTGGAAAGTTAGATTTATACTATTATTTTCATTATTTATATTTTTCTTTGTTCAACGACTTGTAAATGCCCCCCCCCCCCAGCAATAACCCTGAAATAATCGTACTACAAAGACCGAAACGCCATTAACCTGTGTTAACACATATGATTATCCCACCCCAAGCACCCCTCACCCCTGCATTCAATAGCTCAAGGAACGCATCATCATATCAAGGAACACCCACTTTATATTGAACTCGCTTTAGTATAGAAATGTCATTGAACTCATTTTTTTTTCTTTTTAATTGAAATTGTATTTCTTATATTCCTCACAACTATAGATGCCTAAATAAAAGATGTTGCATGTGACCTGTTTATGCTTGTCGTATTATTTTAAAGCTATTAGATAATGATTCCCAAGTTACTCACACGTCTGCTTAGCAGATAATATAGCAGAAGAAGACCAAGGTCGAAAGCTTCGTAACAGCCGGCTTCATGCGACATCTTTTGTCATCATTACATTGTCTCCACTATCTCTATATTCACAACAGTAGGTCAATATAAACTCCGTTGGAGATGTAAATTTGACGAATTTTCGCCCATAGGGCTTTGTCAAGTCAATACATTTGACACTTTATTTTGAAGCAGATCAAAATAAAAGATGCGTCGTCACTGTGATCATCGATAACTAATTATCATCATGTGACGCATCTTTTATTTTGATCTGCTTCAAAATAAAGTGTCAAATGTATTGACTTGACAAAGCCCTATGGGCGAAAATTCGTCAAATTTACATCTCCAACGGAGTTTATATTGACCTACTGTTGTGAATCTATACTTTCTTAGGACTCCGAGCAGAAACTATGTATTGCTGTTATATATATATATATATATATATATATATATATATGTGTGTGTGTGTGTGTGTGTGTGTGTGTATATACATATGAAGACCTGAATATAAGAACGACCCAAGTCCACCACACAAAATAGCCTCTCCACAATTAATGTAAATGTTAATTGTCATAATACTATATGTTCTAATTTGTATATACAATTCACAGTTAAATAGAATATTATTGGACAAATAAAAAAGATATGAAGTTTTTTTTTTTAAGTTGACTCGAAATGGTCTTCCATGGACTTGGGTCGTTCTTATATTCATATACTCATATATATATATATATATATATATATATATATATATATATATATATGTATTATATTATAATTTAGATATATATATATAATATGAATATGTATATATACACATATGTATATGTATTATATATATATATGTATATATATATATATATATATATTTATAATATATATTTGTATGTGCAAGTTTTTTTGCTTATTTGGTTGTTTTTTTTTTACGTTGAATCTTTCTGCTATATTCTTCCAATGAAGTAGCCAATATTTTTCACATTCAAACCATGGAGTTCAATAAGATAACTTGGTCGGGGATGAGATTCTCACCACTCAGAATCACCGAATTTGTCAACGAAAGTGAATTTTCCAGAATATTGAAAAACAATCTCTTTTTTTAATTAAAAAAAATGTGATTCCCGTATACATAAAAAATGGGAGGTAGTATTACAAATTGTAGCGGCAGTTGTAGCATTTCTATATTCAGCTTTGTTGACAGGGCAATGTTAGTCCTCCAATTTGAATAATTTACAATCCTGTTTAACAAAATACATGAATAATTCTGTGATACCATTTTAAAGGGCAAGTATTCAGTGTACAGCATTGAAACAAAATAATATTTCAATGGATATAAAACAACACAACCTTGAAGAAAAACAAATGAATTGTCTCATACAGCTTACGAGAAAATTGTATGACGTAGTGGATGATAAGAATTCTAACTCACAGTCGGAAGGGCAGAGTTTGAATCCAACCCAGTGCATACGTCATTGAACAAGATGTTTTTACCCACCGTGCCCCTTTCGACCCAGTGTAGGACTGAGCACTTGGTAACCCCAGGGTAATGATAATGGTAGGGCCCTCTGGTAGAGCAGTGACAACACTGAAGAGGCTACCCTGGGTAAAGAGGACAGTATAATTATCATTAGTTTTATCACTATTACTCATGATTTTCATCGTTATTATTGTTATGGCCACTACTACTACTACTACTGCTATCATTACAAATATTATTGTCATAGGTTTTATAAGTAAAAGGTTGAAGAGTGCGTCTGTATACATGATGTATAGGAATAAGCGCCTGATAAGATTAAATACAATGACAAGTCAGCAAAACTTTGTAATATCCCTCTTGTTCGCACGGAGTATCCACGAGAAATCTGATGGTACAATGCATATGACTGAGGTCCCTTAGACGAGACAGAATGACGGCTAAACCCAACACTTAACCGGGTACCAGCTAAAATCAACTGCAATTTAACACGAATAAAATTTCGCTCATCAAACTTGATGTGAGTATGATAACAAAGCCGTATGAGTGGAGGTATATTAATATCGGCCTAAATAAAATAGTATGGCATAGCCTGCATAAAGAATATGTTTTCACTTTTTATACTTTCAATTATCTGTTCCTTGCAAATAGATTTCATACAAAACTAACGTATCCTTTCAGTAACATAACAGAGAGGGCCATAGCTCCCCCCCCCCCTCCCGAAAAAAAAAAATGTGCACAGTAATTACATTAACAATGGACCTCAATTATCCGGCCATCGATTGTGCGGAATCTCTGTTATCCTTACGTCGACCGACTGACATCTATTTTTTAAATGTTTTCATGTATTTTCAGTGCCAAAAACTCATTCAAAGCAAACACCCGTTCCACCATTATTAGGCAAACAACGCGACTGGTGCCGTGCTTGTCACTGGCCGTGAGTGCACATCAGTGGCTACAGCACAGGATCAAGCAAACAATACATGAGTTTGATATTTTAATTGTATTTCTGAACTATGAAAATGGACAGTGCCTTACAGATAATCATAATGCATTAGTCAATCCGTAATAACATGCAATATACCCCTAACATCATATGTTAGAAAGTGCTGTACTTTAGCACATTATCTCTTTAATATCCGGCTAAATTGATTTTCCGGACTTCCACCGGTCCCGACGTGGTCTGATAATCGAGGTCCAAGTGTATATTGTATATTACTAGATTAGTAAATATGCAATGAAGAAATTATGCCTGAAGAATTTACGCTGGACAGATAAGACCTTAATATTATTGTTATTATAACTATTATCATTATCATCACCATTATTTTTATTATTATTATTATCATTATTATTATTATTATTAGTAGTAGTAGTAGTAGTACAATTATTATTACCATCGTAATAATCATCATTGTTCAATCTTGATGTGTTTATTGTATTTAAGTCAACTTTTCTTTTAAAAAGAATAATCCATGTATATTTTTGATTTAAAAAAAAAACTTAGCCTCGCAAAAAGATAAAACAACTGGCGAATTTGTTACTCTGTTGCTCCATTTTAATGTACAGAAAATAATTATAAAAACACACACACACACAACCATCGCCCTTCTGCATTGATTTATTTCATGGTACAGGTATAATACATATGAATATTTATAAGAATATTCTCAGTTGTTATACTGTATCCGTTGGCTTGATGATAATCTGTAACTCGTTGCCATTCGTTATATTTCACAAAGACAATTTTCTTTCAAATCCACTCAAGTGAATATTGAACAAGTCAGATCTGGTTATGTTGTAGTCATGGAATGGGCATAAATCGACCAGGCAATATAACAGAGTAGAGGTGTTTGACCATATTCTTTTACGTTATAGCGATCATAATTATGATCGACTTTTTCAAACTTGCGTGAATCACAATTGCTTTTAAGCCTTGAAACAATATATCTTTCATGGTTTATTCACATAACCTTACAGAATTATTGCATTGCATTACCTTTGAACTTGTCAAGACTGGTATTGACGTAAAGTATTTAATTCAAGTAAAATTTCTCATAAATTATTAACTCTTATAATGATCTAGTCAGTTTTCAGCCTGGACAAAAGTGTTATGTATTATGCAACATGCATAATTCGTCCAATCAACCATACACGCACAGCCAAAATACGTCTTGTCTGATCATAGTGTATGGCACGGTCAAAGATTTAAAAAAATTTTAGTCGTCGTTAAACTATTATAGTGCAAAATTGAAGAAATGTAGAGATAAATTACCTCTAGAGGGTAATTCTTGGATTGATAATAAATTATCTCGGGTATATTCTGTGTCATGCCCGTCGAAGCTGTGGTCTTGTAATAAAGAAACGCATGCAATGTATCTCTTTTTTTATATCATTGCTTACATTAAAACATGTGTCGCCAGGATCATGCAGATACAGTAATTTCCTGATAACGTCTTCTATATTTGAGCCAGCAGATCTATTTCATACGATTCGATACAGTTTGTTATTACTCTCACATGTGTTTGAATGAAAATGAATGAAAATGAATGAAAAATAAATGCATTGAATTGAATTGAAAGCAAAATCAAAGAGAGTGGAGATGCCAAAGCATTGGAATAAAAATGATACATCACTGTACGAGGAGAGCATTCAGTGATAAGGTTTTTCAAGGAGAACAGTTGGATCGAATAAAGTAGGCCTACTTTCAAAGTACCTATTGTTCTGGTTGTTCAAGGTATTTTATGTAAGAGGGATGAGCCTTCAGCACTCAAAACGTGATACCTCATAATATGTTGATGATGTGTGAAACTGCGATGTTCTTATTTTTATATACCAATGCGCATGCACTTCTCTTTTTTATAAATATATCAAGGTTAATGATTAATATCGAGTTGTAATTTATGACACCTGTGAAATATATATCTAGATTTCAAGAGACATGCAAACACACGACAATTAGGGGACATACTTTGACAGTAACAGCGCAGAGGACTGTGTATGCGTTGTGTAGGTTGATGCCGAATATAAAGATTATCTTATTACTAGAATAACCTATGATTACATGGCGATTTTAGAAGTTGGATTTAGTCAGAACGTTTGTCTTTTAAACTGGCGTGGTCATTAATATGCATATCCTGTATTCTACTATGTCCGTTTAGTTGAAACTATTTTCTGCTCAATATGGGATTAATCCACGTAGTGCGTATTACTCTAATTCGTACTTTATATTATGACGAGCTGTCCTCGACCACGTGTCCATTATGGAAACAAACAGCAACTAAGCCTCTCTTTCTCTTTTTTTCTCTCTCCTTCTCTCTCTGTATTTCCTCTTCTATTTACTAATTTCCCCTCTGTCCTATCTCTCATAAGGATTCTTTTTTTTTTTCTCTCATGTTTTTCCCCTGTGTAATATCAGGGCTTCTTCACGTGAGTTCATATAAATGTGTTCAGGTAAACCGCATTGTCATTGATGCATTACAAACGTGCACTTTTTATATGTGATACTCTTCATGGGTTAACAGCCAAAAGGTCATTCATCCTCATTTTCACACAGCCGCCCCGCATATGTAATGTTGTTCCGTGCCCGCTCGGTCGATGACTCTAGAGAAACGAAAGCACTTTAACAGTTTCAATACTTTTTCAATGATGGCTGTAATAAGTTGAACTCCATGTACCAGTCAAACCAGCATTCCTGTTGTCCCATATTAAAAGCTTAGAGTGATTCTCATTATCTATTAAATTCGGAATGACACGTGTTCCCTAGACGTTTAAAAAGCTAAATCAGTCAATCCAATGAGGTGAAAACCCATGTATTGTTCTGTAATCATACCGAACCATGTGAGATCTGTTACTGAAAGAAATTCATCTCTGAAAGCAAAGGGAAAAAAAAATAAGAAAAACCATGAGATTTAAGGGAAAAACAACAATTTTTCTGTTATTACTATTATAATCATCGTCAGCTTCATCGTCGTCGTCATTATTGTTATTTTCTTAAGAGGCAAAAGAGCTGAAATGTTGGGAGTAAAAAAAGTATGCTCGACCAAATGTCGAGAACATATTTATTGACAACACCTTTCCTCTTGAGCCAGTTGTGTAAGACTTAAGTCACATGATAAAGAACCGCTTCAAGGAAAAGGAAAAAAAAAAAAACCTTCAGTGCGAGACATACATCGGACATTACAAAATCAGTCACCACGACGTATGAATACAAACTCTACCTTATGCCAACCCCCCCCCCCCCCCAAAAAAAAACCAAAGAAACAAGCAAGCAAACGAGATTGAATGTAAAACAACACCAAATAAAAACAATATAGACGTTTTTTCAATGTTTTGAAAGTGAGGTCATCATCAAATAGATATTTTCGTTTTCAATAATAGAGTACATAACAAGACATTTCTTTGAGTTTTATTTTCCATATACTCAATTGTTACTATTTCATATTGATGAAAATGGACACATTCAATTGACATTTTATGTCTTTAAAAATCCATTCTTACTGTAAGTCCATACTTGAAAATTAACAGAGATGTATCAGGTCAGGTAAAAAAAAAAGTAATAGGAGCCTAGATTAAACAAGAGTAACCATAATTCTTTTTTTATAAGAATGTATTTGTCATCCTTTCCAAGATGTAAATATCCAGATACTTACCTCCCCCTCCCTCCTTTTTCAAACCTTTGAGATTCAATTCTATGGTCATTCTGTCAGAAAACAAACGTCTCGTCAAACATTATTACGGAACAGGTCCGGCAGAACCAAGGGGGGGGGGGGGGGGGAGTGGCATTTTTTTCCACCCGCACATAGAGGGATATATAAGGTGTCACCACTTTGTATTCTTGAAAAAAAAAAGTTACAAAAAGGATTGTGTTACAGGATTTGTTTGTGTGCTTTCAAAGATTTCCACACTTCTATATAGAGAACGGCAGGGTAACATCATCAGCATTGTCACTGTTCTGTGTATAGATATCATACTTTACGTTAATAATACTCCGGCATGTTTGTGTGTGTGTGTGTGGGGGGGGGGGGGGATAATTTCAAACAAGAATATATACCAATAAAGCAAAACAGCGAAAGAAGTTATAATCGTCCGGTCTTATTTTTATTTGTTTTCATTTGTTTCCATACATTTCAAACAATATTCCGTTGGGGACGATTTGCTTTTTGCTACAACATGCATTTCCCATAACCCTTGCCCGAGTATACTCGGGACTCGTCCTTAATGGGTTAAGGCTTTTTTTTTAAGTTACACTAAAATGTTTTCATATCATCTAAATCAATATGTTCAAGTTTCCTCAAGTCACACAGGATCAAACAAATGTAATATTTAATACTTTGATTCACAAAATGTGCGTACATCGTAAACAAAGAGAGAGAGAGAAAAAAAACATATCGATTCTGGTGGATAGTTCAAAGTGTGTACATAGACTTAGAAACTTAAAAGATGTTATTGTCATAAACTACTTCAAGCCTTTGAATGCAACGGAAGTGAGAGAATGTCCAGGAGCAAAAGCATCAACATCGTTTTAGTCCCAAAGACATCATATAGGATCAACGGAAAGACCGTACCCACACCATGGAAGACATATTGCGGTCCAAAGAAATGGAGCGAGCCCACCGTGAGGGGCGCAGGGTGGAATGAAGGTCGCACCAGGCACATCTTGGTGATGAATTAGTTTCACTCACAATAAAATCATAAAGAAAAAGTAGATGTCATGCGTCGTGCCCCAGAATAACCTATAAAGGAACTAGAGATTGTAATTTGTCATTACTGACAAATTAAGGTGATCCGATTTTTTTTTTTCATCAATGATTCCAGTCCTGATCGCAATAGGCATGACCATACAGGTTTCGTCTGTTGTTAAAAACGTTGGCCGTGTGATGTTTGAATTCTCGTTTAGAAAAGGGAGTCATATCTGCCATCTTTGGTACCAAATTCCGTATACACTAGATAACGAAGATACAACAAATACATATGACCTTTGACCCACCTTTACACTCGCAAGATGGCATCTGAGGAAAAAGTGGTTATTTTGTGAAATGATTCTTGCGACATCGTCTATACGTGTGCAAAATATGGGAAAGATAGGACAGGTATTCGCCAAGATACAAGATGAAACATTTATGACCTTTGACCCTAATTTACATACCCAAGATGGTGTCCGATCAAGTAGTTGTTATTTTATGAAGTAATGTACGTGACATGAACTAAACATGTGCAGAATATGGGGGTGATAGGGCGTGTTTTTCTTGAGTTATTGCAAAGAAAGTTGCAGAAAGAAAGAAATATCTCAATACATAGAAGATAAGCTTTAATTTCAACCAAGTTTTTTATCGTGATCCTGACATCGTATGAAAAAATAAAATGAAATTTAACGATAGCGCAAAGTCTCAGCTACAACATATTAAAATCTGGGAGAAATTCACCGAAGGGTAAGTGAGCTAGTGCTCGATAAAGACAATCATGTCAATATTCACATTTAAAAAAATTCCCTCCCATAGAGATAACACGTCATAACGAAGAAGTACATATGACCTTTGACCTCAATTTGGACAGACAAGATGGCATCTGAGTAAAAAGTGGTTATTTTGTGAAATGATCCTTGTAACATGGTCTTTGTGTTTGCAAAATATGGGAAAGATAGGACATGTATTCACTAAGATACAGGATGAAACACTTATGACCTTTGACCCTAATTTGCATACCCAAGATGGTGTCCGATCAAGTAGTTGTTATTTTATGAAATAATGTACGTGACATGAACTAAACATGTGCAGAATATGGGGGTGATAGGGCGTGTTTTTCTTGAGTTATTGCAAAGAAAGTTGCAGAAAGAAAGAAATATCTCAATACATCGAAGATAAGCCTGAAATTCAACCAAAATTTTTGACGTGATCCCGACATCGTATGAAAAAATGAAGGGCACATTAACGGTAGCGTAAAGTCTCAGCTACAACATATCAAAATCTGGGAGAAATTCACCGAAGGGTAAGTGAGCTAGTGCTCGATAAAGATAGTCATGTCAATTTTCATTTCCAGAAAAACTGCACTCCCATAGAGATAACACGTAAACTGGTCAAATTTGACTAGGTTACTTTCAATCCATTTTTACGAGGTGATACCGTTATCCAATCAAAATTTTGTAATTTTATGTTTGAAAGAACATTGAATAAGCTACAACATACTGAAATCTGGGTGAAAATTGACAAAGGACTAGTGAGATACGCTCGAATGAACTTGAAATTTGATGACGTCATTTTGAAAATTTACTTTTTTTACTTTATTAAGAAATTTGCTATCTTTTAATCATTTTGTCAGCATTGCCACCCCATGAAATGACATGTACAACTCATCAGGTTTTAAAATATGTAAAGAAAATGGGGGGTCACCGTCCATCCTGACGTGTAAAATCGAATTTAAAATTAGCAGTTTTTTGGCATAGTTGCACTGTATATCGCCATTGACGCGCGCGCGGAATTTCAACTTTGACGGGCCCGTATGACGTCATATTGAGTCGCATTGACTTGAAACTTGGTATACATATTCCTTAACATTTCAGACATCCGATCAAAGTGAAAAAACTGGAAATTTCAATTGCACATGAGCTGTGCGTGCGTATATGCGCGCGCGCGTACGCGTCCGTCCGATTTTTTCAATTTTTCAAAAAATGCTTCAAATGGTCTGAAACGTGTGCAAAAAAAATTTGAGCTCGATTGGAGCATACAAATATTTCAACGCGCGCGTACGCGCACATATCAAGAGAAAATGTGAATTTTGAGAATATGAGTAGAATGCGCATAATTTGAAATAAATGTGACGTAAATTTCATTGAAAAACTTCATTCCATTAATGAGATATGATTGAGAATGTGTTTTCATATAATGACGTCATAGTGACGTCAAGGTCGACTGATCACTTTGATATTAGTTCGATTGCCGTCTTTGGGACACGATACATACATGGTATAAGTTTGAACTTGATAGGCATAGCACTTTCTGAGCTAACCTCTGCACAACTTTTGGGGAGAAATAAAGAAAGAAGAAGAACTAGAGATTGTAATTTGTCATCACTGACAAATTAAGGTGATCCGATTTTTTTTTAATCAATGATTCGAGTCCTGATCGTAATAGGCATGACAATACAAGTTTCATCTGTGTTTAGAGACATTGGCCGTGTGAGGTTTGGATTCTCATTTAGAAAAGGGAGTCATATCTGCCATCTTTGGTACCAATTCTGTATACACTGAATAACGAAGATACAGCAACGAATACATATGACCTTTGACCCACCTTTACACTCCCAAGATGGCATCTGAGGAAAAAGTGGTTATTTTGTGAAATGATTCTTGCGACATCGTCTATATTCGTGTGCAAAATATGGCAAAGATAGGACAGGTATTCACCAAGATGCAAAATGCAAAGTCTTAGGTACAACATAAAATCTGGGAGAAATTCACCGAAGGGTAAGTGAGAGCTAGTGCTCGATAAAGAAAAGCATGTCGATTTTTACATAAAAAAAATCCCTCCCATAGAGATAACACGTCATAACGAAAATACAGAAAGAAGTACATATGACCTTTGACCTCACTTTGCACACCCAAGATGGCGTCTGAGCAAAAAGTGGTTATTTTGTGAAATGATCCTTGTTACATGGTCTTTGTGTGTGCAAAATATGGGAAAGATAGGACATGTATTCACCAAGATACAGGATGAAACATTTATGACCTTTGACCCTAATTTACATACCCAAGATGGTGTCTGATCAAGTAGTTGTTATTTTATGAAATAATGTACGTGACATGAACTAAACATGTGCAAAATATGGGATTGATAGCCATTGTTGTTCATCTATTGCACAGAAAGTAGTAGAAAGAAAGAAAAATAAAGAAAAAAATATGTTATTTTATAGAAATTTGAAGGAGAAGCATAAAAAAATCAGAAAAAGATAAAGTTAGGAAGGGAGATTAAGAATAACTAAAGAAAAAGAAGAAAAAAAGTGTTTAAAAAAATGAAAAAAAAAATTGGCAGGGGTGAGCCTCGAACCAGGGACCTTAGGATTACGAGTCGGATGCGCTATGCAATGACCTATTTCATGCTCCATAGGCCCTGTGTATTAAGCAAAATGACGCTGCATCGAAGCCACGTGCCATTTTCAACCAAGTTTTTCGACGTGATGCCGACGTCGTATGAAAAAATGAAGGGCACACTTACGATAGCCCAAAGTCTCAGCTACAACATACTAAAATCTGGGAAAAATTCACCGAAGCAAAAGTGAGCTAGTGCTCGAAAAAGAGAGTCATGTCAATTTTCACTGCCAGAAAAACTGCTCTCCCATAGAGATAACACGTAAACTGGTCAAATTCTACAAGGATACATTCAATCCATTTTTACGAGGCGATGACGTCATCCAATCAAAATGTTGTTTTTACATTAATGAAAGAACATTTCATAAGCTACAACATACTGAAATATGGGAGAAAATTGGCAGAGGATAAGTGAGATACGCTCGAGTAAACTTGTAATTTGATGACGTCATTTTGAAAATTTACTTTTTTTACTTTATTAAGAAATTTGATATCTTGTAATCATTTTGTCAGCATTGCCTACCCATGAAATGACATGTACAACTCATCAGCTTTCAATATATGTAAAGAAAATGGGGGGTCACCGTCCATCCTGACGAGTAAAATCGGATTTAAAATTGGCAGTTTTTTGGCATAGTTGCACTGTATATCGCCATTGACGCGCGCGCGGAATTTCAACTTTGACGGCCCCGTATGACGTCATATTGAGTCGGATTGACTTGAAACGTGGTATAAATATTCCTTGACATTTCAGACATGCGATCAAAGTGAAAAAACTGGAAATTTCAATTGCATATGAGCTGTGCGTGCGTATATGCGCGCGCGCGTACGCGTCCGTCCGATTTTTTCAATTTTTCAAAAAATGCTCCAAATGGTCTGAAACGTGTGCAAAAAAATTTTGAGCTCGATTGGAGCATACAAATATTTCAACGCGCGCGTACGCGCACGTTTTAAGAGAAAATATGAATTTTGAGAACATGAGTAGAATGCGCATAACTTTAAATATATGTGACGTAAATTTCATTGAAAAATTCAATTTCATTAATGAGATATGATTGAGAATGTGTTTTCATATAATGACGTCATAGTGACGTCACGGTCGACTGATCACAATGATACATTAGATTTGCCGTCTTTGGGACATGATGCATACATGATATAATTTTGAAATTGACAGGCAGCGGACTTTCTGAGCTAACCTCTGCACAACTTTTGAGGAGAAATAAAGAAGAAGAAGAAGAACTAGAGATTGTAATTTGTCATCACTGACAAATTAAGGTGATCCGATCTTTTTTTTAATCAATAATTCGAGTCCTGATACTGCAAAGTCTCAGCTACAACATATTAAAATCTGAGAGAAATTCACCGAAGCATAAGTAAGATAGTGCTCGATAAAGAGAGTCATGTCAATTTTCACATCTAAAAAATTCCCTCCCATAGAGATAACACGTCATAGCAAAGATAGAAAAAGAAGTACATATGACCTTTGACCCCACTTTGCACAGACAAGATGGCATCTGAGCAAAAAGTGGTTATTTTATGAAATGATCCCTGTAACATGGTCTTTACGTGTGCAAAATATGGGAAAGATAGGACATGTATTCACCAAGATACAGGATGAAACATCTATGACCTTTGACCCTAATTTACATACCCAAGATGGCGTCTGATCAAGTAGTTGTAATTTTATGAAATAATTTTCGTGACATGAACTAAACATGTGCAAAATATGAAGGTGATAGGGGCTGTTTTTCTTGAGTTATTGCAAAGAAAGTTGCAAAAAGAAAGAAATATTTCAATACATCGAAGATAAACTTTAATTTGAACCAAGTTTTTTCACGTGATCCCGACACCGTATGAAAAAACGAAGGGCACACTTACGATAGACCAAAGTCTCAGCTACAACATATTAAAATCTTAGAGAAATTCACCGAAGCATAAGTTAGCTAGTGCTCGATAAAGATAGTCATGTCAATTTTCATTTCCATAAAAATTGCACTCCCATAGAGATTACACGTAAACTGGTCAAATTTGACAAGGTTACCTTCAATCCATTTTTTCGAGGTGATGTCGTCATCAAATCAAAATTGTTTAATTACATTTATGAAAGAGCATTTCATAAGCTACAACATATTGACATTTGGGTGAAAATTGGCAAAGGATTAGTGAGATACGCTCGAGTAAACTTGAAATTTGATGACGTCATTTTGAAAATTTACTTTTTTTACTTTATTAAGAAATTTGATATCTTTTAATCATTTTATCAGCATAGCCAGCCCATGAAATGACATGTACAACTCATCACCTTTCAGAATATGTAAAGAAAATGGGGGGTCACCGTCCATCCTGACGAGTAAAATCCGATTTAAAATTGGCGGTTTTTTGGCATAGTTGCACTGTGTATCCCCATTGACGCACGCGCGGAATTTTGAATTTGACGGGCCCGTATGACGTCATATTGAGTCGGATCGACTTGAAACTTGGTAGAAATATTCCTTGAAATTTCGGACATCCGATCCGTGTGAAAAAATTGAAAATTTCTATTTCATATTAGCTGTGCGTGCGTATATGTGCGCGCGCGTACGCGTCCGTCCAATTTTTTCAATTTTTCAAAAAATGCTCCAAATGGTCTGAAACGTGTGCAAAAAAATTTGAGCTGGATTTGAGCATACAAATATTTCAACGCGCGCGTACGCGCGCGTTTTGATATAAAAATGAATTTTGAGAATATGAGTAGAATGCGCTTGACCTGAAATATATGTGACGTAAATTTCATTTAAATATTCCATTCCATTAATGAGATATGCATGAAAATGTGTTTTCATATAATGACGTCATAGTGACGTCACGGTCGACTGATCACTATGATTTTACTTGCGCTGTCGTCTTTGCGACATGATACATATATGGTATAAGTCTGACATTGAGAGGCAATGCACTTTCTGAGCTAACCTCTGCACAACTTTTGAGGAGAAATAAAGAAGAAGAAGAAGAAGAAGAACAAAGAATCCGTACAGATACAGAAGGTGATCCGAGAGGATACTCGGATCACCTAAAAACAAAGAATCCGTACAGATACAGAAGGTGATCCGAGAGGATACTCGGACCACCTAACTATAGATTGTAATTTGTCATTACTGACAAATTAAGGTGATCCGATTTTTTTTTTTTATCAATGATTCGAGTCCTGATCGCAATACGCGTGACCATACAGGTTTCATATGTGTTTAGAGACATTGGCCGTGTGATGTTTGGGTTCTCATTTAGAAAAGCGAGTCACATCTGCCATCTTGGGTGCCAAATTCTGTATGCACTAGAAAACGAAGATACAGCAACAAACACATATGACCTTTGACTCAACTTTACACTCCCAAGGTGGCATCTGAGGAAGAAGTCGTTAGTTTGTGAAATGATTCTTCCGACATCGTCTATACGTGTGCAAAATATGGGGAAAATAGGACAGGTATTCACCAAAATACAAGATGAAACATTTGTGACTTTTGACCCTAGTTTACATACCCAAGATGGTGTCCGATCAAATAGTTGGTGTTTTAGAAAATAATGTACGTGACATGAACTAAACCTGTGCAAAATATGGGGGTGTTAAGGGCTGTTTTTCTTGAGTTACTGCAAAGAAAGTTGCAGAAAGAAAGATATATCTCAATACATCGAAGTTAAGCTTTCAGTTTAACCAAGTTTTTAACGTGATTCCGACATCGTGAGAAAAAACGAAGGAGACTCATACGATAGCGCAAAGCCTCAGCTATAACATATCAATATCTGAGAGAAATTCACCGAGGGTAAGTTAGCCAGTGCTCGATAAAGACAATCATGTCAATTTTCACATCCAGAAAAATTCCCTCCCGTTTACAAGTACGTCATAACGAAGATATACCTGTAGAAAGAAGAACACCACTTTTGAACCCACTTTGCACAGACAAGATGGCATCTGAGCAAAAAGTGGTTATTTTGTGAAATGATTTTCGGAACATGGTCTTTGCGTGTGTGAAATATGAGAAAGGTAGGTCATTTATTCACCAAGATAGAGGATGAAACATCTATCACCTTTGACCCTAATTTAATCATACTGAAAAATGGCAGATATGACTCCTTTTTCTAAATGAGAATCCAAACATCACACGGCCAATGTCTCTAAACACATTTGAAACCTGTATGGTCATCCTATTGCGATCAGGAATCGAATCATTGGTTTTAAAAAAATTGGAACACCTTAATTTGTCGGTCATGACAAATTACAATCTCTATGGTTTTGTGAAACGATTCTTCCTGTAAGGGCATTGTCTATACGTGTGCAAAATATGTGAAAGATAGGACAGAAGGATGTGTTCACCAAGATGCAGGATGAAACATTTATGACGTTTGTCTCGACTTTACATACCGGTACCCAAGATGTGTCCGATCAAGAAGTTGTTATGTTATAAAATAATGTGTATGACACGAAGTAAACATGGCATGTTCAAAATATGGTTGTGATAGGGGCCGTTTTTTTTTTTTTTTAGTTATTGCAAAGAAAGTTGCAGAAAGAAAGAAATATCTCAGTACATCGAAGATAAGCTTTAATTTCAACCAGGTTTTCTAACGTGATCACAACATTGCATGAAAAAAAAACGAAGGGCACACAATAGCGCAAAGTCTCAGCTACAACATATTAAAATCTGGGAGAAATTACTGAAGGGTGAGTGAGCAAGTGCTTGTAGGGGATCATGTGAATTTTCACTTCTAATCCCGACATCGTGTGAAAACACGAAGGACGCTCACACTACTGCTCAAAGTGTCAGCTACAACATATCAAAATGTGGGAGAAATTCACCTAAGGGTAAGTGAGCTAGTGCTCGATAAAGACAATCATGTCGATTTTCATATCTGGAAAAATTCCTTCCCATAGAGATAACAGGTACGTCATGAAGACACAGAAAGAAGTACCTGGTACGGCGTACGGCGTATGGCGTACGTTTGACTCCACTTTGCACAGGCTAGATGGCATCTGAGCAAAAAGCAGTTATTTTGTGTGATGATTCTCGTAAAATGGTTGTGTGTGCGAAATATGGGAGAGATAGGACATGTATTCACCAAGATACAGGATGAGAAAATTGTGACCTTTCTCCCTAATTTACATACCCAAGATGGTGTCCGATCAAGTAGTTGTTATTTTGTGAAATAATGTACGTGACATGAACTAAACATGTGCAAAATATTGGGGTGATGGGGCTGTTTTTCATGCGTTTCTGCAAAGAAATTTGCAGAAAGAAATATTTATGCAGACCGATTTTTCGGTCAACGGCTACCCATGAAAGGGGGAAATGTACCATTCATCGCCGCAGCTTTGAGAATATTACTATGTAGTATGTGAAGACAAAGGTGTGCGTAACTTGTTTCATAAAGCTGTTCGTATATATAGTTACGAAAAACTTACGAGCGACTGGTTATCAGTTCTGGATTGCTATAGTTATCAGAATTTCAATAATTCAGCACAAGAACTGATCACCAGTCGGTCGAAAGTTGTTGGTGACTCTACGAACAGCTTGAAACACCCCCGAATTCTCGGGCGTGTGCTTCCATGGTACGCGTCTCGCGCACAGTAGTCTGGTTTCCAGACCCTTTGCCAACTGGACTCCGCGGCGACGAAGTCGCCGCCCCGCGACGAAGTCGCCGCCTTTACCGAACGAGAAAATCAACTTAAACTATACTAGTTTTCGACGTTGAGGGCGTTAATATCATGGATAGCGAAATAGTGTGGGCAGAGGGTCTGGAAGCCAGACTACGCGCACAGAGTGGTCTCGCGGTGCTCCCTCCATGATCCACACAGTGCTTGCATGCGTGGAGTGTACGTACCAAAGAGTATAGAAGCGCATGCGTGCGCTACTATGCTCGTACGCTTATACGCGTACGTAGTATACTAGTACCTTACCCATGTCCGTCCACGCGTCACGGCGTATGTCTGTCAATCATTACGTGAGCTACTGCATTGGCGTGGCAGCGCAGCGACGGGCTCACAAATACGACTTCTGAAGACCTTTGCTTGAGACTGACGGTTTAAATAGTTTGGAGTTCGAGTACCAGGTGGGTATTAGTCTGTAAACGCAGGCGGCATGCCTAAACACAGATGTTTGGGTTTTTAGAACAAAATTTCATGTGTGTCGTCGTGGTGCTGTTAGTGTTAGTGGCTATAAACGTTAGAGTGTATCAGTACTATCACTCTTATGTGTTCAGTAGTGTCTGGGGACAAGCCCATCGTATCCACCACAGCTCAGGCCCTATACGTGTACGAAGCTAACTGTTGTAGTGCGTACACCGTGCGTCAAATGTCAGAAGTATCAGGAAGGAATTTGCGAAGTTTTTAACGTTAGACAAGACCGCGTTTCCTGAATGGACAAGGTGTGAGCCATATCATGATTTGCTATGTAATTACTAGGAAGGCTAAGTTCCAAAGAACCTACAGTTGTACGTTAAGAGTTGACGTTGACTAAGGGGGCTTACGGATGGGGATTACTCCCGTGATTCGCTTCTGGGCGAGATGCGGACGCCATTATTTTAATGCGTAGCTAACACCACGACCAGTAGATCACAGAGGGCGTATTTTATATTGCAGATAGCGGTGGTTCCTGTCCCCCTTTCATTTCACCCTTTTTTTTTTAGGGGGCATGCAGGGGAAGAAATATAACGTTACTTAGCCTGGACCTTGTTTTGTCATACAGAAGTATCATTCCTGTTTAATCATGAAATGTAACTGAAGAAAAGTAATTTATTTTCCAATATGCAGTCCCACAATTACACATCACAAGCTTGACTTTGACCTAATTTCACTGAGTTTAATACTGACCGTGTTATAACAATAGGGTTTCCCTGTATATGTGTGCACAGTGAGAAATGTGTTTTTAAGCAAGATTTTAAGTTTAAAAGATGGTTTTCCTTTGTTAAAAGAATTGTTTAGATTGCAGGAACAGTAAAATAATTTTACAAAGATTTGTATAAAAAATTTGGGTGTTGTGCCTCATATTCCTCTCAAGTATGTATTTTCAGAATGTGTGTACCTTACATTATTAGTGGTCTCTCCTTAACACAAGGTCCTCACAGGACCAGGAAAATGTGCTTGTTATAATGAAACCTTGTTGTATCAGGGTTACAAAAATAATACAATACAAATTGAAATTACAATCTAGGACCACAAAAAAATTACCTTGTTAATATAATGAACTTCGTTACATCAGTGCTAATTTTAGAGAGTTCACTGTAGAGCCTATACAAGTATTGTTGTAATGTTTGTATTTTTCTTTTCTTATCTTTCTGCAGGTACTGGTTGCCTTGGAAGGAGATTTGTGTTGGTCTTGTTGAAAGTATGTTTGTGTTTGTGTTTGTTATTTGTTGAATCATCTTCATCCTACATTTCATCTCATACCATTTCACCTTCATCCTTGAATATTCACTGAATATTCACTGAGATTACATCTGGAAATTCATCCTGGATTTCACGAACTCATCCCTGAAATATCTGAAATATACCTGAAATACCTGAACTTTACCTGAAATACCTTAACTTGAATTTGAAGAAAGCTGAGAACAGAAAACTTCTGAGTGCGTGAGAATAAGACAGTATCAGAAGGAGAGAAAGTTTCAGAATCAGAGGCAGAAAGAGTTAGAAAAAGTCAAAGAGAAAAAGAGTGAAATCAAAGAGAGGAAGAGTGAGAGTTGATGAAAAAAGTAAAAATTAAACAGAATAACAGTTTTAAGGAGTGTTTGAATGAAAGAGTGCATTCTTTAAAAGGATAGTTAAAAACTGTGGAAAGAGAATTGTAGAGAAGGCGAGAAGTTTGCTTAAAAATTGAAAATAGAAACAGTTAATTTCAGAAAAGGTGTTTAAGAGTCCAGAATACACTGAAAGATTATTAAAGAGTGCTGTCTTAAGACAAAAGCATTATAGTGTCATAAACGTAATTAGTGTAGACAATATTTGCACCAAGGTTTATTTGATATTTGATATATTCTGCGTTGAAAGTTGCTGCAAATAATTCAACTGCAGTTGACAAGAGTTGATAGCTAGGAGTTAATATTTTGAAGGAATTGTTAAAAGTGTGAGAAACGATTTATGAGGTGAGGCGAGAAGTATACTAAAAATTTTATGTGAAAATATTTCTTGGTATTTTGAGTCCTGAATTTTCGTTAATTGTTAATACAATAAAAGAATAATTGAAGAGTGCCATCTTCAGATAAAAACATTCTGGTCATAGTAAACAAAGGGAGAGACATTCATATTGCACCTTCAAGGGCTATTTATAATTATTGGGCTGTGAAAAGAAAAGCACAATTAGTAAAAGACATACCTTTATTGCAAAAGGAGTCATCTCAAAGCAGAAACATTACTGTTTCTGTAATTGTCAGTGAAAACAAAGAATAATTGGTGAAATTGAAATTTTTGTTGCAAAAAGCCCTACCCTAAGAGAAAAACATATAAGGGAGACTGATTATTGTGCAGTTAAGGCAAAAGCATAATTGGTAAAATTGAAACCTTTATTGCAAAGAACATAATCTTGAGATAAAGGCATCTTGAGATAAAGGCATCGGTCAAATTAAATGTTAGAGAATTGAAGCTGAAATTTCTGTTGGCAGATATGGTAAAAGGAAATTGGCATAGCTTTTCCATAAAGTAGGAATTGAAGCACGTAACAGACAAAGAGTGCCACCTGTTGCTGGAAAGAAGCAAACGTTGTACAAATATCCCCACCTGTTGGTAGAAACATTATATGGATCAGTGTCGCAGCTTACTGCTGGAATTTATATTGCAGTGAAATATAGTACGTGTACTGTACACTTGTATTAGTGCAACTTTCAAAGCTGTTCAATCCGACAATTCTGTTATCAATCGCAGTACTAGTGGAGTAGGTGTGATTCATAAAAGCATAGTGATTCAAGGAATATAACTGTGTTGATTGAACAGTTGATTGATATACATTTATTTAGTAATAGGTACCATATACTTTCAAAGATTCGAAAGCCCTGTAATTTGACAATGGAAGCAAGTGAATTCAAGATTGTTATTGGTGATATCCTAGATATCCTCCATAGTTTTGACTTGATGAGAAATGTAGAGGTCAGTGAATGTGATGCATGTTGCAATGTGATCAATGAAAATGAAAGCAGAGTACCATGTGAGGATTGTGGCAAGCAGTTTCATGTGATGTGTACAGGAACCAATTCTCATGAGGCTAGAATGTGTGATGCAAGGTTGATTTGGATATGTTCAGCATGTGGAAGCAATAATATTGCCCATCGCATCTTTGACAAAATTGGCATTCCCTGTCATTTCAATAGATACGAGCTTCTCGAAGACCTTGGTGATGAAGATTTTCATGTTGATGTTTCACTTTCATCATGCAAGAGCAACCAGAGAAAGAAACCAACGAAGAGGCTAAAAAAGAGGTATGTGAGAAGGAAGAACAAACGTGGTGTTCTAGAAATGACAAATGTGTGTGTGAGGGAAAGAGCAAATTGTGACAGAGATGAATCAGATCCGACATTCACTACAAATCTCACTAGGAGGCAATTTCAACCATTAGAAACTGCAGTTGATGATGGTTGGACAAGTGTGAAATCAAGGAAGACAAAAATGATTGAGAAGGCCAAACTGACAACATCCCAAACAATGACTGACAATCCTAAGACCAAGACCAGTAACAAGAGCTCGGTGAGATCAGTAAATGGTGTGATTCTCCAACCTGGTGTGACCTACATTGGCAAAGCAATGAAAGCCTACTATCTTGAAAAACAGAGAAGAGCCAAGACCAGCAAAGGCAAGAAATCAAAAGTAGAAACAAGGCAAGAAGAACATGGGGAACTCGTGAAGCGAAATATGAGTGCAAACTTGGACACAGGACGAAATGATAGTCTGCAGGTATATACTGAATCTGTATTGAATGTATATTCAAAGTGTGTTCAGTCACCTCATGTTATGGAAAAATACTCTGAGCAAATCTATGCAAAAACACAGAGAAGTTGGGCTGATGTGGCTAAAAGCACTCCGAATATGACTAATGAATGTTTCGTGCTGAATGGTGATCAGGCTACATGTGTCTCTGTCCTTTCCACAGACATTGAAAAAGAAGTTTGGAATGTAAACAGGCTCTATGGAGGTGGAAATGCACGGCAACCAAGAAAGAAAGGTCGTTTCACGAAGATCCGCAACAAACAAAGTGTGCCACCGGTGAAAAATGCTGACTCACAGGTGCGTAATAATGAAAAGGTGAAACATGACATTCCTGAAGGAGAACATGCAGCAAAGAATGAAAAGTTGTGTAAGAATGAAATATCTGACTATGAGGACAGTATTTCCACAAGTAGAGATAACACAGGCTCGAATGATATGTCCAAAGTGAAATGTGACAGAATCCACAATGTGCGTGAACTAAACCCATGTTACAGTGAAACAAAAGGTGTTGAAGGTGACAGTCAAATATCAGTGAAAGAATTGTTCTCTATGAATTCTTTTACAAATGTAAATGTTCACTCTCCATGTCACAGACCTGTTTCAGGTACACAAAACATGTGTGTTCACGTTTGTGATGAATCAATATTCCTGCCTGATCGTGAAAAAATTACTAATCCATCTGATTGCATAGTAACGAATGATGATTCTGCAAAAAGTGTTGACCACTATTATTCATATGATGTTCAGGAATCGACAGTACTTATATTAGATGATGAACCAGCTGCAAATAATTTAGAGACTGAAGAACGTGTGTTTGAGCCTGTTTCTCTTTCAGATTCTGAATGTGGTGGAAGGCAATCATATTCTATGACCAAAACAATCGCACAAGGAAATTTTAATCAAGGTGATCAACGATTTGGTTATACTGCTGGCAAACAATGTGCATGTAATTCTCTTGTGGCAGTTCTCTACACTCAAACTAAAAATGGAATGGAAATGAGACCTTGTGATCTTGATCAGATTCTGACACTCGGGAATGAGTTGTATTATTACATAAAGAAGGATTCACCATTGAATGAAGAGCTTGTAATGATAGATGAATTACCCAAGGAACTTCATATTCTGGATGAAAACTTTCAAATAACCTATGCTGAATCAAAATATGGTGTGTTGGATGGAAATCAAAACAATTTGTCAAATTTTGGTGCTTTGTCATTGAACCAAGCATTAGAACAAGAACTGTGCAGATATGATGCATGTCTTATGAATTTTGCTGAGAGTGCATTTGCAATCATTAGACATGACAAGGGTTATTATGTATTTGATTCTCATTCCAGAAGTCATGATGGATTCTTGGTGCAAGATGGATGCAGTGTATTGCTTAGCATTTCATCATGGCAAGGTGTACAGGTACACTGTTTGAATTTGGCAAAATCAATGGCATGTGATTTACGTACTACTCAGTTTGAACTAACTGGTCTGGCATTAGAATCGAATTCTAAGAAAACTGCATTGACAGCTAGTAGCTTCAAGAGATCAAACCCAGTGAATACTGCATGTGGGAATACAAATGATCAAAATAGCAACATTTCAAAACATTGTGATCACGTTAAAGGAATTAACAGTGATGGCTGTAAGACTCAAAATGAAGCAAAGAAAAACAGAGAATATGTAAACAGTGATGACTATGGAAATACGAATGAAGTTGAATTTGTTTCAGTTGAGAAGACAACAGAAAGAAGAGATCGAAATTTCAAATTTGTTCCAATTACATATGCAGACAAGCAGTGTTTGTGCAACAAATTGAATGTCAGTTACAGTGGTGCTGCCAGTGAATCAGTGCACGATAGAAATGAAAGTTTGTGTATGAGGAAACCTGTAAATATCAAGAGAGTTACAGGTGATGGCAACTGCTTTTACAGAAGTATTGCTCATGTCGTTACTGGCAGTGAAGGAAATCATTCCATGCTCAGGAAATCTAATGTGGCACATTTACTGGAAACAGGTGATTTATTTAAAAATGTGATAGACACAGTGAAATATGAGACTGTCAGGGACTTTGTTCTTCAAGAGAAATTGATGGATTTAGGAACATGGGCTGGTCACACTGATATTAGTTCAATGGCACATATGTTGGATTGTGATATATATGTGTATGATGATCGAACAAAAAATTGGCAAATACTGTCTGCAAGGAAACCTGGGTACTACAACAAAGTAACAACTGAGAGAGGCATATATATTCTGTTCACTGGGGGCAATCATTTTGACGCAGTGGAAAGTGTAACTACTGTTCAGTCTAGTACTTTGGATGAGGAATTACCTATTTTTCATGTGAATTCAGATACAAGCATAGAAAATAAGAAAGAAAGTCATGATGTTTTATCTGAAATTACTAAAAACGTGACATTAAAGAAATGCAGTGTTAGAGTGAGAAAAATGACATCAAAGCAAATAATAATGGTATCAAACCTGAAACAGACACAAATTCCATTAGAAAACACCTGTGCACAGACAGAAAAAGCTGACATTGGTGTATCTGAGGTGAAACAAGTGGGAAGAATAAAAAATATTAATCTTAGGTACAGTCCTGTGAATAAATCTGATAAAGAGAGGTTTTGTTGCAAATTAGGTATGAAGGTTAATGACAAATGTAGCAGTAATGATATGCAAGAAGATGTGGTGGAAATCAGTGATATTACTATTCTGTCACAACCATTGGCTATCTACAGAATTACTGGTGATGGAAATTGCTTTTACAGAGCTATATCATATGTCATATGTGGCAAGGAAGATTCACACCGTGATGTTCGAAAAGCAATAGTTAAGCATATTTTACAAAACAAGGAAGATTATGTAAGCCTTTTAAGATCGGGATACACAGATATTGTAAAATACATTGCAAAGGAAAGAGTATTCAACAATGGCACATGGGCTACAGAATTGGAAATAATGGCCTTATCAAATTTATTAGATACTGATATTTATATATATGAAGAAAATGGTTCAAAATGGAAATTGTTTGGTGCGAGCAAACTTCAGTTTGGAATTGTTACATCACAAAGAGGTATTTACTTGCAACACACAAATGGCAATCACTACGATGTCATAGAATCTCTGTGTCCAAGGATCAAAAAATCAAGTTCATATCAAAAGGTGTCAAGATCACAAAATATTACTGATATGGAAGCACCTGTGACAAGAAAGAGAAGAATCACAAGAAAGAGGAAAGTTACAAAACAAGTTGATGATTGTCAAATCAATGTATTGAATGATGAAGTATTAGAGGATGACATGAAACCTGCAGTTAAAATGAGTAGGCACACTGAAGAATCTGAAGCAGTTAAAACTACAATGCCAAGTACAAAAAGGAAAAAGCAAAGAAAAAAAAGTAATGCTAATGTTACCAGACGAAGAAATAGAGGTCGTATGAGAGCACAGAGACAAAAGAAGAAAAATGAGCAAAGGCAGTTAGAAACAGAATTTTTATCAGATGATCAGCCTTATCTATCCCGCAAACTTAAAAAAGCAGCTGCAAAGAAAGTAAAATATCAAACAGATGTACGTTACAGGTTAGAAAAGATAAAAGAAATTAAGGAGAGACAAAGAGACAAGTATTTGTCGGATCCCACTTACAGAGAAAATGTCAAGAAAGCAATGAGCACAAAGATGAAAGCTTGGTATCGACGCAATGCTTTATTAAGAGAAAAAATCAAGAAAAGGATGAGGGCAAAGATGAAAGCCAAATATCAAAACAATGCTTCATTCAGAGAAAGGCTGAAGACAATGAGGAAAGTAAACTATGGATGCAATGTTCTACATAGAGAAAGGCTGAAGAAAATGAGGAAAGCTAGATATCAAAACAATGCTTTATTCAGAGAAAGGCTTAAGAAAATGAGGAAAGCTAGATATCAAAACAATGCTTTATTCAGAGAAAGGCTTAAGAAAATGAGGAAAGCTAGATATCAAAACAATGCTTTATTCAGAGAAAGGCTTAAGAAAATGAGGAAAGCTAGATATCAAAACAATGTTCTATTCAGAGAAAGGCTTAAGAAAATGAGGAAAGCCAGATATCAAAACGATGCTTTATTCAGGGAGAGGCTTAAGAAAATTATGAGAAAAGTTTCAAACATAAAGTACAAGACAAATTCTGTGTACAGACAGCAGCTTGCGATGAAAAACGTGAAACGAAAAAAGCAAGAAAAAATGAATGACTGTGATATTGACTGTCAAATAGTAAAGTCACCAAGAAATTCTTTATGGATTTGTTACACTTGCCACAGGAAATTATTAGCTGGTAATATGCCTGCTGAAGCTAGTAGAAATAACTTAGAATTACATGCTATTCCTGCGGAACTTGGAAATCTGAATCAGTTGGAAACACATTTGATTGCACTAAACATTCCATTTATGAAAATTTTGAATTTGCCTAAAGGAGGACAATATGGAGTACATGGCCCAACAGTTTGTGTACCTTCACGCACAGATGAAACTGTAAAGATATTACCTCGACCAGAGACTGATGATCAATTAATTCGTGTAAAACTGAAGAGGAAACTGTCGTATAAAGGACATTATGAATATCAGTTTGTCAAGAAAAAGAATGTGCTAGCTGCATTGGAGTATTTGAAGAAAAATAATAAGTGGTATTCTGATATTGCTATAGATAATGAGTGGAGCTCAGACTTATCAGACGAAAATAGTCAGAGAGGTTATGTTGAACTAATTGATTCAAATGAAACTAGTGATGATGATGATATAGAGGATGATCAAGATGGGCGATTGCAAGGCATTCAGTTGGACACATGTTTGCAGAAGGTTGATATGAGGCAAGAAGTGCTTGATAATTTTTTTGATGATATTATATGCTGTGCACCTTGTGAAAAGAATAGTCCTGTATCACTGTTGATGGATGAGAGTAATGAGGCAAAATGTTTTCCTGCTCTGTTTCCAACAGGCCAGCCAACATTTCATGATACCAGGTACATTAAAGTAACACTTGGTCGTTATTTACATAATCGTCTGATGCATGTAGACAACAGATTTGCAAAAAATACAGACTATATCTTTTATGCTCAGTGTATTTATGAACTGCAACAAATACTTTCTAATGTTTCCATAGCTGTCAGAAAAAGCTCAGAGAAAATAGATGATTCCATATCGGTGCGATGTTCAGATCTAAAGGATGCAAGAAAACTTCATGAGATTCTGGATTCGAATAAAGGATATAAATTTCTGAAACAAATACGAGGAACACCTCCGTACTGGCAATCTACACAGAAAGATGTATTAGCAATGGTTAGACAACTTGGAAAGCCTACATGGTTTGCATCATTTTCATCAGCTGAAATGAGATGGCCTGAAGTTATTAACACATTGCTAAATCAACAAGGTGATAGAAGAAAAGCAAATGATCTGGATTGGACAGATAAGTGTAATTTATTAAAATCAAATCCAGTGACAGTAGCTCGTATGTTTGATAAACGCTTTCATGCATTTTTGAACAAAGTGATTCTTTCTGAGGCAGAACCTATTGGCAAGATAATTGACTACTTCTACAGGATTGAATTTCAACAGAGAGGATCTCCACATACACACTGTTTGTTCTGGGTTGAAAATGCACCTAACTTGGGTATTGACAAAGATGAAACTGTCATAGATTTTGTTGATAAGTACATTTCATGCAACATTCCATGTGAGGATGAAGATGAGGAACTATATGAAATAGTGAAGAACGTTCAGCTTCACTCAAAGAAACACTCAAAATCATGCAAGAAAAAGGGAACTACCTGTAGATTTAATTTTCCAAGACCACCTTCTGAGAAAACATTTGTTGTGAAGCCTGATGATAATCCAGAAGATACAGATGAAGCTCAAGATATTCTGTCTGCAGTAAAGAATTCATCATGTGTGGAAGGCAAATATGGTAATGCTAGACAGCTCTTTGAAGCTCTTGGGATGTCTCAAAAGGAATTTGAAGATGCCTATAATGCTGTAGCTACAAAAGAAAATATAGTCATGAAAAGAGATCCAAAAGATATGTGGGTGAACCAATATAATTCATTCTTACTCAGAGCTTGGAATGCCAATATGGATTTGCAGTATATAACAAATGAGTATGCCTGCATTGTTTATGTTGTGTCATACATGTCAAAAGCAGAAAGAGAGATGGGTTTGCTCTTGAAAAATGCAGAAAGTGAAATGAAAGAGGGCAATGAAGATGCTCGAAAAAGTATGAAAGAAATAGGACATGTGTATATGCAAAACCGTGAAGTTTCAGCACAAGAAAGTGTGTTTCGTGTTTGTAGCTTGAGATTGAAAGAATGCTCAAGAAAAGTAGAGTTTATACCTGTTGGACCAAACCCTGTGAGAATGAGTTTACCATTGAGTGTTATTCAAAGCAGGCGAGACGATGATGATAGGAGTCCATGGATGCCAAACAGAATTGATAAATATAAAGCCCGACCTGATGGTTTTGAATTTGAAAATATGTGTTTAGCCACATTTTGTTCAAAGTATAGACTACTCAGTGAATCTGATATAAAGGGTAAGAAACAGAAACAGAATGTGTTTAAATTGAGAGATCAGCTGGGCTATGTACAAAAACGATCCAGAACCAATGATGCTGTAGTGAGATATCCTCGTTTTTCACCGACTGTAACCCCAGAAAAGTATTATCAGAGTATACTGCAACTATATTTGCCATTTCGTACTGATAAACAGTTAAAACCTGACCAATTTTTGACATATGAGGAATTTTATCAAAATGGATCTGTACGAATGTTTAATAAGCAACTGGAAAGTGTCAAAAGTATCGTCAATGAAAATCTCAGGCAGTATGAAAAAAATGCTGATACAATTGATCAGGCACAAGAATATCTTGAGAAATTTGGTCCACAAGAAGATGCATGGGGATTACTCTGTCCAGAAACAGAAATTGAAAGACATGAAACAGCTAAAATCCATGTAGAAGTTGAAGATGCTGACTATGAATTTAGAATCCCAGATCTTGAGTCTAAATCTCAGGAAAAACAGTCATACGGCATAGAATTTCGATCATGTAGCATTTCGAGAGAAGACAGTAATGTCTTATTAAGAACATTAAACAGCAAGCAGCAAAAGGTGTTCTACAAAATACGACAATGGTGTCTTGACAGAGTTAATGGAAAAGAACCTACAACATTTCAGATATTTGTGACAGGTGGTGCTGGAACAGGAAAAAGTCATCTAGTGAAATGCATATGTAATGAAGGGACAAGAATTCTTAGCAGAATGATGCATAATCCGGATGATATTTCAATTATGAAAGTAGCTCCAACTGGAATTGCAGCCTACAATATTGATGGTAGTACTATTCATAATGCTCTGTCCATACCCATTTCTGCTTCACTACCTTATCAACCCCTTGGAGAAGAAAAGATAAGTCATTTACGTAATCAGCTGGGTCAATTACAGATACTAATAATTGATGAAATATCCATGGTTGATCAGAAGCTATTGTGGTATATACATGGACGTTTAAGGCAAATAAAGCAGACGCGTGATGATGCTCCATTTGGAAAGGTTTCAGTTATTGCAGTGGGAGATTTCTATCAGTTACCCCCAGTAAAAGGTTCTCCTTTGTACAAAGATACACTGCAAAGTTCCTTATGGACAGACAACTTCTCTATAATTAACTTGGATGAAATAATGAGACAAAAGGATGATGCAGAGTTTGCTGTTCTTTTGAACAAATTAAGGGTAAAAGAAAAGAAAGATGAATTATCTAGTGATGATATAGCAGTTCTTCAATCATGCCAAACTGGAGAACAATGTGAGGATGCATTGCATATATATTCTTCAAACAAACAAGTAAATGACTGGAATAAAATAATGCTTCACAAGAAATGCACAAATATCATCTGTATCAATGCACAAGATTCTGAACTTGGTGATGAGGGTAAAAACAAAGCATGTGACAAGCCACGGATATGTACTAAAGCTTCTTTGCCAGCATATCTTTGGATTGCTGAAAATTCTAGAGTGATGCTTATCAAAAATGTGAATGTGACTAAAGGTTTATCAAATGGCTGCATTGGCACTGTAACTGAGATAGTAAGAGTAAATGAAAATGCAAGACCTACAAGTGTGCTGGTAGAATTTGACAATGAAAAAGTAGGAATTCAGTCAATAGAAATGCAACAGGAATCAGTTGGGAAAAAATATACTAGGAAACAATTTCCCTTGAAATTAGCATATGCATGCACAATACATAAAGTACAAGGCATGACAATGGAGAAAGCTGTTGTTTCTCTGAAAAATATATTTTTGCCCGGACAAGCATATGTAGCTCTGAGCCGTGTTACATCATTACATGGACTAACTATCGAAGATTTTGATCCAAAAGTTATGTATTGCAATCCAACTGTTAAAGAAAGTTTAGAGAACATGCCAACGTTTATTGATGAAAAGAATATTGACACTGATGTCTCAATTGCGACTCTGAGTATAATGTTACATAACATTCAAGGTCTTAAAGCACATTTCAAAGATATCCAATCAAATTTCCTATTTAGAAATTCTGACATTATTTGTTTAACAGAAACCTGGATTAATGATGACATTTTTGATGTGAATTTAGATCAGTTTAAAATGTACAATCAGCCTCGGTCAAAATCTTATTCAGATGACAGTCCCTTATTTTCTGCACTGAAAAATCAAGCACATGGTGGTGTTGCAGTGTACAGTAAAATCAGATCTATTAGTAGGCTGGATTTACATGTCAATAATTTAGAATATATAACATTTGCAGTAACTTGTCCTTCATTTCTCATTTCAGTGATGTATAGACCTCCTAGATATGACAAGAAACAATTTTGTGAGAAACTGAAGAGATTACTCATAGAATTGCAGCAAAGAAGTACAAAATGCATAGTTATTGGTGACTTCAATGAAAATCTCAGACAAGGTTCAAGTGATTCATGTGTGCATAAATTGATGTGTTCTTATGGATATCAACAACATGTACTTGATGCTACAACAGAAGGTGATACATTGATTGATCATGTATATAGCATAGGTATTGATGCACTTCACACTGAAGTTATTCCACTCTACTACAGTTATCATGAGGCTATTAGAATACAGTTTTGATGAGTGATGTCGTGAGTCTATGCAAAGTAATGTGGTATATACTCAAATCAATTAATACTCATTTTTATTTGTCATCATATTTCCTGTTTGTAATACAGAATGAGGTAAACAGAAAAGTGTGAATATGAGAGAGTGTACAACAATAAAAACAAAAACAATTTAGTAGAAGTGATACATTATCATGAATACTGAGGTGTTTGAAGTATAAAAAAAATGCAATGACTAAAATATGCAAAGCGTGAAGGGATCTACTGAAAATATTATGCTTGTGAATATAAGCACAACTTCAACAAGAGTATGACTACAACAGAAAAAACCGACATTATGAGACAGAAAGTGACAATTCAGTGATATATAGTCTTCCTAAATATGACTAAAAAAAAAAAACAATTTTGTGAGAAATTAAGGAAATTAGTTATTGAATTGCACCAAATAAGTACTAAATGCATAGTTTTTGGTGATTTTAATGAATATCTCAGACGAGGTTCAAGTGATTCGCTTGGCATACATTGATGTGTTCTAATGGATATCAACAACATGTACTTGATTCTACAACAGAAGGTGACACATTGATTGATCATGTGTGTAGCATAGGTATTAATGAACTCACCATTAAAGTTATCCCCTTATGAAGCTATTTGAATATACTTTCAATGAACTTGTTTTTACGAGTAGCATTGGATGTTTATTCAAGGTTTTTTCATAATACTGAAATCAAATGAAATTTATTTTTATCTTTTATCATATACTGTATATTTCATGATGTTATAGAGAATAGAGTAAATATAGTAAAGTGAAATGAACAGAATGTATAACAATAGTGAAACCCTATGATAATAATAGATTGTAATGAATACTGAAGTGAAGAAAACAGTGTGCAATGAGCAAAATGTGCAAAGGGTGGAGAGACCCTCTGAAACTACCCTGATTGTGCACAGGAAACAAAACTTGAGCAACAATAAGACTACTACAAAAAACATTGAGATTATGAATTTAAGAAAAATAACTATGCAATGACAAGAACGTACAACAGAAACAATGATCTTTCATTGCTTGTTGAAAGAAATGTGGGCATGCATGTCAAGAGGAAGGAAAAACAGAGAAATTGTATAATTGCAAGAATGATTTAAAGGACTGCAATTATAATGTTACATGTGTGTCAGCAATGGTGATGATAATATGAAGTGGTAATGCAGATTCTAGGTGAGAATTATCATCCTTTTTACAAAGCAATAGCTGCTGGCAGTTGCTCTTCTTTAAATATCAGTGTTTGGAAATGAAACAAAAAAAAAAGATGCAAGTATAGTGTAGAACAGAAATAAAACTAAAAACAGAAAATATAATTGAAATAGAATTGACAAAGAATGAAAATAGCACAGGCACAACAGAAATAAATATAGCCCAGAAAATGACAGTGTGTAAAGGTAGATTTGGCAAAATAATCACTTTGAAAAATATTTTTACTCAGAGAATTAAACGCTGATAGTGATAAATTTGTTTTACTGTGTGATGAGTGTTTAGAGCAGAAGAAAATCAAATTGTTAATGGTGGTGAAAGTGCTTTAGAATAAATGGAAAAAGTAGGGGTTGCATCTATGTGTGCAAAACCTGATAGGCATGTGTTGTAATTGATAGAAATAGATATTTCACCAGGCAAAATGGAGTGAAATTTATGAGTGATCATGTATATGGTGCAGGAATTGCATTTATCATGTATACATTATGAGCTATATAGCACAAGTTTTGATTGATTTCATGCAAATTTATGAAAAATGTTTTAAGTTTTCAAACCCCTGTTTCTCAAACATTTGCTCTTATTGATTGCTATCATTTATTTGTCTTTGGCATCCATGGTAGTGAGAGTAAAGCACTGGCGAAAAAAAAAAGAAAAAAAAAGAAGCATCAACTTGGTGTATTGCATCTAAGTGTTTATGGCTAACATCTTTATATCTTTACATTTGCCTGGTGAATGATGGACTGGTCTGTGCTTGTGCCCCAAACATGTCCATCCTTGTATCCAAGTGTTTTCACTGGTAAGTTTTCCATTTTTTTCCTTTTTTTTTTCCCTACATTTTGTCAGGTTTAACTTTAACTTTTCACTCAACTTTTTGACAAAAGCAAGCTCAATCACACGCAGTGTTCAGATTAAATACTCCTAATAATCTCTCCAGGCTGTGTGTTTTTAAGCTGTATAAACATAACTTGTAGAATTATGTATGCACAGGTATTTCCTCAGAAATAATTTTTCGCCTGAAATGTTTGTAATCATGTTTTATCATCTAAAGTCTTTGATCTGAAACAGTTTGTTAATTCCATATTGCATTTATGAAATTTTATTTACATATTTCTTTATTCTTAAAAACGTGACTGTACAAGTATAGTTTTTGTTCTGTCCAATTTACATTGTACCTGTACATAACATGATATACATCCAGAGAACTATAATCTATACACTCTACATCTCTAAGAGCTATAGGTGTATGTGTTCATGAAATGAAAGGTTAACATAAAAGGTGATGTGATGTTATGTGGAGTTGTGATGTTTCAGTACAGTTGTATTCGCAAGTTATGACTACAAGAAATAGGTTGTATTTGTCTAAAATATGTGAAACATTATGTAACTTTCTCTGTAACATTTGTGATACTAATATGTATGTTTTCTCATTTTAACAACACATATTTTAGTCCTTTGATTTTAGCGTTGTTAAAAGACACGCAGTGTCCTTCATTTGTAACAGTATGTTGTTTATGTCTTTTAAAGCCAGGTCTTGCCCAGCAGAGAGAACAAGCCAGCTTTGCTTTGCAGCGTTGGTGTAGCACAGGGTGTAGAAATCTACTGGTTAAAGGCTCAAAACCAGTCCATTGGACCAGGTGTGGATCTCATCTATTTCAACTGTGTGGACAGCTGTCAATCTTGGATCAAACTTGGTTGGCATGCAAGACACTTCATATCAGATGATAACAGCTGGGCAACTTCATAGTTTCTCAAGACTTCATAGTTTCTCAAGACTTCCACACCCTTCCATCTACAATAATTCTAAGCACAGTGAACAGTATGCAGGATAAATGCAAAAGCAAAAGGTGTAAATCTATTTGAAGTATTGTGGAATAATTTATGCAATATAAAATACCTGAATAATTATTAATTTCATGTTTATGTGGTAGTAAACAGATCATGTGTAGTACTGGAAGGTACAGTAGGTTTACCATAGTGGCACGTTAAGCCACCATCCCTGGAGACACTCAAGTGGTAACATGTTAATGACACATAGCATAACCATTATGGATCAAAGCTGTGACATAGTTGTTAGATGGTGATTGTGAGAAGCAGGTGTGGGTCTTTTTTTCTGTTTTATCATTTGAATAATTGCAAAGATGCAAAGTTGAGAAACAAAATTTAACTGCAAGATTTTGATGACTTGGCGTCTCGGCGCTCGCGCACATGCGCGCACAAACGAGAGGGGTATTCCCCCTTCCACAGTAGGGGGCTTTCTTTAATTTGTAGCTGTTAATGCAGGATCTGGTGCATAACTAAGTGACTATTTTTTACTAATTTGGCATGATAAAGGGAAACATACTTTCAAGCGCCACCACCACTTCAATCCTTTAAGCTATACTCCTCATTTTTGGCTAAAGTCGCAATTTCATTTAATGTCTGAGAAAAACGGGTGCAATGTGTGAAATCGTACCCTAAACGTTTAAGTCTCACGCATAATGCATGAGACTTGGTTGGTCCGTAATTGATGCATACATTTTCTTTATATACACATATGTAAACCTCCAGTAATGCTAGGTCTGGAGTTAGTTGAGCAAGACTCTATGTGGCAAATTGAGCCATGGCTCAACTTGCCCTAAAGGCCTGCATTCATGACAGTGGTACAATTGAAAACATAGTTTGAACCATGGGCAATTTGTATGGAGTACTAGGTGTGGTGTGGCCTCTTTCGTTTGGAAATCAGTCATTTATGAACATGATGACCATTTCTTCAAAAAATGTTCATTTCATTAAACATTTTTAAACATTACAAAATGACTGATTTTGTAACGAAATAGGCCATGCAACATTTAGCGCTCCATACAAATTGTCCATGATTTGAAATGTACCACCTTCGTGAATTTATGCCATAAAATCTAGCACACCTTACTAAAAACAATGTGTGTAATCACTTCATATCTTTAAATGTTTCTGAGATATGAAAATTAAAAAAAGAAGTCCATTAGATTTATGTTGGAAAGTGATTTTTAAAAAAATGTGTTCTTTAAAGAGGATTTCAAAAGTTACACTGCTTTTCTGTGTGGGAATAGTAAGTAAGCACTACCTACTTCAAAATTTATCAAAGGATTAAATGAAATGGCATGATTAGAATGTCTGCAAAACAAAAATTGACTCATTATACCTTACCTTCACCAACTGCAGATAAAGTAAAACTCAAACCATTTGAGAGTTTTCATGAAACAAGAATGGAATTTAGTATGTAGAATATGTTTCAGTGGTTATTTGAGATGCTGGGTTGTCTCTGAAAAAAGAAGAAGATATTTTCAAAGAGGTTGCTTTGTTTTATTTAGAATTGTTGAACATTGTCATTTGAATTGAATCAAATGATGGAAATGTCGTTTGTGTTATAAATTGTACATTAGTAAATTTAGTGTCCATATAACATATTGCAATGTGACTTGAAACAAAATGACGGCCATGTTGAAGGTAGCTCTCATCGCTTATTCGACATTTTGTTTCATTGTAAGTGTAATCAATTCCAGCAGTATTGATGTTTTATTTATATTTTGATAGGTATTTATTGTCCTCATATCAGATATGATCTGTGACAAAAGTGGTGCCATTTTTCTAACTGCTTGCTTTCTTCAAGAAAGCTGCCATTGCTAATTGATATTCTTTAATAGTGTATATAGAGGTTAAATCATGTTGAAGGGAAGAAAAGTTTCTCTTTTGTGTTATAAATCACCAATCAGCAGTCTTTACTGTTTTTATATTCAGCTTATCATTGGTCTGTGACAAAAAAGGCTGCCATTGTTTTAAGTGATTACCATTGTTTATTTGTTATTCTTTGACATTGCTAAATCAATTTAACGGTTGGGACTACTTCTCTCTCTCTGTGTGTGTGTGTGTGTGTGTGTATGTGTAAATCAGGAATTTCATTGTCCATGTTTTGGTTAAATGGCTAATAATTGAGTTAATATTGTGACAAGGCAATTTTTTTAAAGCCATGATTCGCCATCCGATGGACATCAGGAAGACTGTAGTTGATGTCCTGAACCCTGGTCAGATTCCAGTCCTTACATGTGATCAAGCACTCTACACTCTGGCAAAGCAGATCCAATGGAGCAGCCCTACAAGTTATTCCAGGGATCATTTCATAGTGATTTTTGGTTGACTATGGATTGTGAGGATATTCTGACACACTACACATTGTGTCAGATCTGAACATAGCAGATATTTTGCAGACAGATACTTGCAGCATAGGAGCAAACTGAACAGGAGGCAATTGCAGCTATCAACTGTGGTTACTAAAAAATGGCAAAATTTTTTGCATTATGTAATTAAAACCAGAGGACTCTGCTGTACTTCTTGATCTCTAACGGGAGAGACATTAACGCCAGCAAAGATCTCATCACTACACAAGGTAGTGGCATTCTTTGCTCCGATTGTCCAGACATGTCAGATGATACAGCACCATGCTCATATGGAGAGGCAGACACTGGTACATTGTATACTTGTTCACCTATAGTATGCCGTACAATAGCAGTTTAGCAAAGTGTCAACACACTCTGTTGATACAAGTATTGTACCCTTCAAGCTCATCATAGCATCAGCCATCACCAGAATATCTGTGAACAGTGGATTGCCGTTGGAGCTGCAAAGAGCTTCAGGTTCATTACTTCTCATGGGATCACCAAAGCTTTTGGACCTGGCTGATGTGTTGCCATGCTAATGTTTCATGTTTTAGCATCCTGTTTTTGTAACAAGGCAGAAAGATTGCATACAGGTACCTGGACTACCTATGAAGAAATCACAATCATATTCAGATCTCATCACCACACAAGGTAGTAGCATTCTTTGCTCTGATTGTCAGGACATGTCAGATGATATAGCGCGATGCACACGTGAGGTCGCAGACACTGGTACATTGTATTGTTCACCTATAGGATGCCGTACAATAGCAGTTTAGCAAAGTGTCAATACACAGTGTTGATACAATTATTGTACCCTTCAAGCTCGTCATAGCATCAGCCATCACCAGCATATCTGTGAACAGTGGATTGCCGTTGGAGCTGCGAAGAGCTTATGGTTCATTATTTCTCATGGGATCACCAAGGCTTTTGAACCTGGCTGATGTGTTGCCATGCCAATGTTTCATGTTTTTAGTGGCTGTGACCTAGCATCCTGTTTTTGTAACGAAGGCAGAAAGATCGCATGGGTACCTGGACTACCCATGAAGAAATCACAATCATATGTAGCACCTTCTATGCTAAGCAGAGTTACATACTATTGAGGAGTAGATGCAGCTAATGGAGCGATGTATGGTTTGTTGGAGTGTGGCTGAAAAAAAAGAATAGATGCAGTGGAAGATGACAATGCCAGAATGTGACTTTGCAGTGTACAGCTCCTTATTTTCTTTTGTTTTTTTGTTTGCTTCTTTGTTTGTTTGTTTTTTGTTTTTTGTTTTGTTGTTGTTGTTGTTGTTGTTGTGTGTGTGTGTGTGTGTGTGTGTTTTAATGGTGAGGGAATTGGCCTAAGTTTCATACCCACCAAAAAGAGTGCTGGCAAGCATCTTTAAAAGTAGCTATTTTTGTCACAGTTCAAATCTGAGATGTTATGCACACAGTAAAATTACTGATGTCTGATTGAAAATACCACAGGAAAACATTCGCACCCAAGAATGTATTTAATCCCTAATATCAAAAACTTGCTAATAAAGATATACAGCCATTTTCATAATGGTCACCATCTTTGTCAAAATCAAATTTGCCTAGCTCCATACTCAGTATCTATATTTAAACTAGTATTTTCATGTGCAGTTATTTTGCAAATGAGAAGATCACATGAAGTGTATTAAGAGGGTATTATACAGTGGAAATGAGTGTGTGATCAGCGAGTTGGCTGAGCAAAACTGGAAGGGTGTCATATTTTTCTTGTTACTATTTGCTGTATTTTTCACTTATTGAAAGATGCTATAGAGGTTAATATTAATTGTGCAAAAAATATGTGCCTCATTGGAAAATATCAATTGTGGCTCTCTGTGGGAAAGCTGATAGTTTTTTTTTTTTCAGCCTTTTTGTATTGGAATCCACTTCATAAGATGGGTGTGTGTCAGTCCAGATGAAAAAGAAAGTTGGAAGTTCATGTCACAGAAGGAAATTCCCCAAAAATGTTAAAGGAAGTGATGAATTAAGGGTCTTTTGTTTAATATTGATATGTAAATGTAACGTAGAATTGCACAGACGCGAATTATGATGAGGTATGCAATGATGAAATGTGTGAGCAAAACATGCAATTCTAAAATTGTCTGTCAGTGAATGTGCTTAGACTGTAATTGTACAAGTATTATTATTGTTATTAGTACTATTTTTGTTATATTTATTTGTTTCATTTATTTACTTATTTATTTATTCATTTATTTATTTGGTCATACAATTGCGTTTTAAAGTACAATTTCATATAACATACATACAGGGTATAAAGACACATATATAAACCCATAATTGCTGGAATTTGTAGTAAGGTTAAGTTGCATACATGGTGTTCATGTAAATATAAATGTCAAAGTTGGGTTGATGCAAATTGACCAGGTTTGCAACTGCCATGAAAGAATGTCAAGCTACATGTCATGGCACAGAGATTACGCCATGAACATTGTATGTTTTGTAGACATGGAAAAGGAAAAAATGAGACTTCCTGTGATGCAGCCATTGATAATGATTCATTGATGAAAGTTGAGTACAACTGCAAAAATCAATTTAAAGCACTGTTGTAGCTGATACAGCTGTATTGTTGAGTTTTAGGCTAATTCATACAGTGGTGAAAATTATGGATGAATATTTCCCTTGAGCAAGGCTGAACGTGTTATGTCAACGGAACTGTAACACACAAACTATGAATCAGTTTGAAGCTGACATGCACTTCAGAATGTAAAATTATTAATACATGTCTGCAAAAGTTGCAGCTATTGTACAATGTAGTTATTGTATACTTGCAGTCTTATTTCAATAAAAATTGAAATAGTTTCATGATTTGAGGACAGAGACAGTGCATAAATTATGTGTTTAGTGTTGATATTTAAGTCTTGGATCAAATAGTTGATTAGTTCATTTTGTTCATTGCATGCAAGGCAGGCAGTGATGTAACAGCATGAGTAAAATAAACCTGTTCATATGCAAATTTGACGTAGAGATACAACAACAGCACACATACAAAAAAAAAAAAAAATGCATTGGCTATTAATTCCCAACCATTGTATGTGACAGCATAAAGGGGTGGTGCAGTATTGGTGGAGACGATGATTGCGCTTTTAACTTTTTGTGAGATACCAAGTAACTCTTATGAAATAGCACATATAGCATAGCATTTTAAGAGGAATTCAAAGTTTAATTGAAGAAAATCAGGTTTGGAATGACTGAAACATCCTTCAATAAAGTAAAACAAAGTGATTGTAATAAAGTGTGAGTCTCACACTTAGTAGAATCGCCATTTTGGATATTTTAGTCATTTCAAAACCAATTTTCATCAAATTAACATTGAATTTCTTGTGGACTTGCATGTTCTTTCATTTTTCATAAGAGGTTTCTCATTATCTTACCAAAAAATGTTAGAAAACCTGAAATTAAGTCTCAAACAAAACTTTCACACTGTACAATCATTTTAATGAGTCAGTGCATGCATTCATTAAGTGTAGGAGCAAAAAAGCTTGCACGTGCACATAAGAGGTGGAATGTGTGGTTACAAAGTAAACTATGCCTTTTTTTATGTGACAACAAATATCTGGTGTATCAAATAGGAGTAGTAAGATAATTTTCAGATAAGAGTAGCCAGTTCAATATCATTCATAAGAGCATGCATTAAGCATACAATGGTGATTGTGCTAACTACAGTTATGTGGGTGGATAAAAAGGAATACACTGTATGTAGAAATAGCAAAGTAGTTGTATGAGCTATGTATTTTTATATAGGCAAGTGTTAAAAGAATACGCACACAACAGAAACTGTGTAACACAGGAAGCAACATTTATTCATGGGATGTGTGTATTTTTGTTGTTCACCTACACAGATTAAATTAATTGTGACCATGACCATTAGAGTAACCAGAGGACTTGACCTTTGGTGAACCTTTTAAGAATACAATAAAGAAACATCACAACTATCATATTTTGACAAGAATCTACTTTCTTCTTGAGCCGTTCAGAGTCGTAGATGTGAAAGACATGTTGCTTTTGTGTTTTTGTGTGTGTGTGTGTTTGTGTGTTTATCACAAAAGATGTTGCTGTGGTAATCACAATTCTCCAAAAACCTTGTGGAGCAAAATTCTTCTACAGTATTAAAACATATTATTTCAAATTTGGTATAATTACTCACATCATAATGGATATATCATGTTTTGCGATGAAACTTTATATGTGTCAATATTCCAACACTCAGACGTAGAGCCTACACGGCACACACACACACACACACACACACACACACACACACACACATTATCGTGTACATGATATGGTTGTTATATTGTCTAGCCTATGATACTGCTTGTATTTTGATGTATATGTATTTAATGTATTTCTATTTTAAAGGAATGGTACAGTATTGGTGGGGATGAGAATTGGGCTTTTAACTTTTCACAAGAAACTAAGAAAACACTTATGATATAGTACAGAGCATACCATTTTAAGAGGAATTCAAAGTTTATTTAATGAAAATAGGGTTTGGAATGACTGAAACATCCAAAAACAAAGTAAAACAAAGCGATCGTAATAAAGTGTGGTCCCACAGTTTATTACAATCGCCATTTTTTGGATATCTCGGCCATTTCGAAACCAATTTTCATCAAATAAATGCTGAATTCCTCATAGAATTACATGCTCGTTCATATTTCATACAAGGTTTTTCATTATCACACACACACACACACACACACACACAAATGTTACAAACCTGATATTAGGTCTCGACCAAAACTACATGATCCCTTTAATGTGCATTTTATTACTTACTACGATAACTCTTCTACTAGTAGCATAAGCGTAGTGAGAAAAGAAGAAAAAAATAACGAGCAAATTACAACAAACTCGAAAGTTACCAAAATGGATTATAAGCGCATCTTGGTTGAAACGTATTCGTATATAGCTATAATAACTATATACCAAATAAATTATACACACATTTCCATGTGTACATGAACACACACACACACACATACATTACCCACTTTACATAGACAAAATGGCATCTGAGCAAAAAGTTATTTTTGTGAAATGATTCTTGCAACATATTCCTCACGTGTGCGAAATGTGGAAAAGATAGGACGTTTGGATTCTCATTTAGAAAAGGGAGTCATATCTGCCATCTTTGGTACAAAATTCTGTATGCACTATAACGAAGATACAGCAACAAGTACATATGACCTTTGACCCTCCTTTACTCTCCCAAGATGACATCTGAGCAAAAAGTGGTTATTTGTGGAATGATTCTTGTAGCATGGTCTTTGCGTGTGCAAAATGTGGGAAAGATAGGACATGTATTCACCAAGATATAGGATGAAACATTTATGACCTGTGACCCTATACCCAAGATGGTGTCCGACCAAGTAGTTGTTATTTTATTAAATAATGTACGTGACATGAACTAAACATGTGCAAAATATGGGGGTGATAGGGGCTGTTTTTCTTGAGATATTGCAAAGAAAGTTGCAAAACGAAAGAAAATCTCAATACATCGAAGATAAGCTTTAATTTCAACCAAGTTTTTTAACGTGTTCCCGACATTGTAGGAAAACACAAAGGGCACAGTCTTGATAGTGCAAAGTCTCAGCTACAACATATTAAAATCTGGGAGAAATTCACCGAGGTATAAGTGAGCTAGTGCTCGAAAAAGATAAGTCATATCAATTTTCATTTGCAGAAAAACAGCACTCCCATAGAGATAACACGTCATAACGAAGATACAGAAAGAAGCACATATGACCTTTGACCCCACTTTGCACAGACAAGATGGCAACTCAGCAAAAAGTGGTTATTTTGTGAAATGATTCTTGTAACATGGTCTTTGCGTGTGTAAAATATGGAAGAGATAGGACATGTTTTCACTAACATACAGGATGAAACCTTTATGACATTTGACCCTAATTTACATACCCAAGATGGTGTCTGATCAAGAAGTCGTTTTTTCATGAAATAATGTACGTGACATGAACTAAACATGTGCAAAATACGGTAGTGATAGCAGCTGTTTTTCTTGAGTTATTGCAAAGAAAGTTGCAGAGAGAAAGAAATATCTCAATACATCAAAGATATGCTTTAATTTCAACCACGTTTTTGACGTGATCCCGACATCGTATGAAATATCGAAGGGCGCATTAACGATAGCCCAAAGTCTCAGCTACAACATATTAAAATCTGGGAGAAATTCACCGAAGCATAAGTGAGCTAGTGCTCGAAAAAGATAGTCATGGCAATTTTCATTTCCAGAAAAACAGCACTCCCATAGAGAAAACACGTCATAACGAAGATACAGAAAGAAGCACATATGACCTTTAACCCCACTTTGTACAGACAAGATGGCATCTGAGCAAAAAGTGATTATTTTGTGAAATGATCTTTGTAACATGGTCTTTGCATGTGCAAAATATGGGAAAGATAGGACATGTATTCACCAAGATACAGGATGAAACATTTTTGACCTTTGACCCTAATTTACATACCCAAGGTCGTGTCCGATCAAGTAGTTGTTATTTTATGAAATGATGTACGTGACATGAACTAAACATGTGCAAAATATGGGGGTGATAGGGGCTCTTTTTCTTGAGTTATTGCAAAGAAAGTTGCAGAAAGAAAGAAATATCTCAATACATCGAAGATAAGCTTTAATTTCAACCATGTTTTTTGACGTGATGTTGACGTCGTATGAAAAAACGAAGGGCGCAATTACGATAGCACAAAGTCTCAGCTACAACATATTAAAATCTGGGAGAAATTCACCGAAGGGTAAGTGAGCTAGTGCTCGATAAAGACAATCATGTCAATTTTCACATCTAGAAAAATTCCCCCCATAGAGATAACACGTCATAACGAAGATACAGAAAGAAGTACATATGACCTTTGACCCCAATTTGCACAGACAAGATGGCATCTGAGCAAAAAGTGATTATTTTGTGAAATGATTTTTGTAACATGGTCTTTGCATGTGCAAAATATGGGAAACATAGGACATGTATTCACCAAGATACAGGATGAAACATTTATGACCTTTGACCCTAATTTACATACCCAAGATGGTGTCCGATCAAGTAGTTGTTATTTAATGAAATGATGTACGTGACATGAACTAAACATGTGCAAAATATTGGGGTGATAGAGGCTGTCTTTCTTGAGATAGTGCAAAGAAAATTGCAGAAAGAAAGAAATATCTCAATACATCGAAGATAAGCTTTAATTTCAACCAAAACTTTTGACGTGATCCCGACATCGTATCAAAAAACGAAGGGCACACTTACGGTAGCGTAAAGTCTCAGCTACAACATATTAAAATCTGGGAGAAATTTACCGAAGGGTAAGTGAGCTAGTGCTCGAAAAAGATGGTCATGTCAATTCTCACTGCCACAAAAACTGCTCTCCCATAGAGATAACACGTAAACTGGTCAAATTTTACAAGGATACTTTCAATCCATTTTTACGAAGTGATGACGTTATCCAATCAAAATGTTGTTATTACATTAATGAAAGAATATTTCATAAGCTACAACATACCGAAATCTGGGTGAAAATTGGAGAAATTTAAGTGAGATACGCTCGAGTGAATTTGAAATTTGATGACGTCATTTTGAAAATTTACTTTTTTTACTTTATTAAGAAATTTGATATCTTCTAATCATTTTTTCAGTATCGCCAACCCATGAAATGACATGTACAACTCATCAACTTTTAGAATATGTCAAGAAAATGGGGGGTCACCGTCCATCCTGACGAGTAAAATCCGATTTAAAATTGGCGGTTTTTTGGCATAGTTGCACTGTGTATCCCCATTGACGCACGCGCGGAATTTTGAATTTGACGGGCCCGTATAACGTCATATTAAGTCGGATCGACTTGAAACTTGATAGAAATATTCCTTGACATTTCGGACATCCGATCCGTGTGAAAAAAATGAAAATTTCTATTGCATATGAGCTGTGCGTGCGTATATGCGCGCGCGCGTACGCGTCCGTCCGATTTTTTCAATTTTTCAAAAAATGCTCCAAATGGTCTGAAACGTGTGCAAAAAAATTTTGAGCTCGATTGGAGCATACAAATATTTCAACGCGCGCGTACGCGCACGTTTTAAGAGAAAATATGAATTTTGAGAACATGAGTAGAATGCGCATAACTTGAAATAAATGTGACGTGAATTTCATTGAAAAACTTCATTCCATTAATGAGATATGATTGAGAATGTGTTTTCATATAATGACGTCATAGTGACGTCACGGTCGACTGATCACTTTGATTTTAGTTCGATTGCCGTCTTTGGGACACGATACATACATGGTATAAGTTTGAACTTGATAGGCATAGTACTTTCTGAGCTAACCTCTGCACAACTTTTGGGGAGAAATAAAGAAAGAAGAAGAAGAAGAAGAAGAACTAGAGATTGTAATTTGTCATCACTGACAAATTAAGGTGATCCGATTTTTTTTTTTTAATCAATGATTCGAATCCTGATGACCATACAGGTTTCATCTGTGTTTAGAGACATTGGCCGTGTGATGTTTGGATTCTCATTTAGAAAAGGAAGTCATATCTGCCATCTTTGGTACCAAATTCTGTATACACTAGATAACGAAGATACAGCAACAAATACACATGACCTTTGACCCACCTTTACACTCCCAAGATGGCATCTGAGGAAAAAGTGGTTATTTTGTGAAATGATTCTTGCGACATCGTCTATACGTGTGCAAAATATGGGAAAGATAGGACAGGTATTCACCAAGATACTAGATAAAAAATGTATGACCTTTGACCCTAATTTGCATACCCAAGATGTTGTCAGATCAAATAGTTATTTTATGAAATAATGTACGTGACATGAACTAAACATGTGCCAAAGATGGGGGTGATAGGGTCTGTTTTTTCTTGAGTTATTGCAAAGACAGTTGCAGAAAGAAAGAAATATGAAAATACATCGAAGATAAGCTTTCATTTCCACCAAGTTTTTTGACGTGATGCCGACGTCATATGAAAAAGTGGAGGGCACATGACGATAGCCCAAAGTCTCAGCTACAACATATCAAAATCTGGGAGAAATTCACCGAAGGTTAAGTGAGCTAGGGCTCGATAAAGACAATCACGTCAATTTTCACATCTAGAAAAATTCTCTCCCATAGAGATAACACGTCATAGCGAAGATACAGAAATATGTACATATGACCTTTGCCCCCACTTTGCACAGACAAGATGGCATCTGAGCAAAAAGTGGTTATTTTGTGAAATGATCCTTGTAATATGGTCTTTGCGTGTGCAAAATATGGGAAAGATAGAACAGGTATTCACCAAGATACAGGATGAAACATTTATGACCCTTGACCCTAATTTACATACTCAAGATGGTGTCCGATCAAGTAGTTGTTATTTTATGAAATAATGTACGTGACATGAATTAAACGTGTGCCAAAGATGGGGGTGATAGGGCCTGTTTTTCTTGAGTTATTGCAAAGAAAGTTGCAGAAAGAAAGAAATATGAAAATACATCGAAGATAAGCTTTAATTTCCACCAAGTTTTTTACATGATGCCGACATTGTATGAAAACCTGGAGGGCACATAACGATAACCTAAAGTCTCAGCTACAACATATTAAAATCTGGGAGAAATTCACCGAAGGTTAAGTGAGCTAGGGCTCGATAAAGACAATCACGTCAATTTTCACATCTAGAAAAATTCTCTCCCATAGAGATAACACGACATAGCGAAGATACAGAAAGATGTATTATGACCTTTGCCCCCACTTTGTACAGACAAGATGGCATCTGAGCAAAAAGTGGTTATTTTGTGAAATGATCCTTGTAATATGGTCTTTGCGTGTGCAAAATATGGGAAAGATAGGACATGTATTCACCAAGATACAGGATGAAACATTTATGACCTTTGACCCTAATTTACATACCGAAGATGGTGTCTGCTCAAGTAGTTGTTATTTTATGAAATAATTAACGTGACATGAACTAAACGTGTGCCAAAGATGGGGGTGATAGGGCCTGTTTTTCTTGAGTTATTGCAAAGAAAGTTGCAGAAAGAAAGAAATATTTTAATACATCGAAGATAAGCTTTAATTTCAACCAAGTTTTTTGACGTGATCCCGACATCGTATGAAAAAACAAAGGGAACGTCACCAATAGCCCAAAGTCTCAGCTACAACATATTAAAATCTAGGAGAAATTCACCGAAGCATAAGTGAGCTAGTGATTGATAAAGATAGTCATGTCAATTTTCATTTCCAGAAAAACTGCACTCCCATAGAGATAACACGTAAACTGGCCAAATTTGACAAGGTTACGTTCAATCCATTTTTAAGAGGTGATAACGTCATCCAAGCTGAACTGTGTTAGTACGTTAATGAAAGACTATTTAATAAGCTACAACATACTGAAATCTGGACCAAAATCGGCAAAGGATAAGTGAGATACGCTCGAGTGACCTTGAAATTTGATGACGTCATTTCGAAAATTTACTCTTTTTATTTCATTAAGAAATTTGATATCTTTTAATCATTTTTTCAGCATTGCCACCCCATGAAATGACATGTACATCTCATCAGCTTTCGAAATATTTAAAGAAAATAGGGGGTCACCGTCCATCCTGACGAGTAAAATCGGGTTTAAAATTGGCGGTTTTTTGGCATAGTTGCACTGTATATCGCACTTGACGCGCGCGCGGAATTTCAACTTTGACGGGCCCGCATGACGTCATATTGAGTTGAATTGATTTGAAACTTTGTCGAAATATTCCTTGACTTTTTAGGCAGCCGATAAGTGTGAAAAAACGGGAAATTTATGTTGCATATTAGCTGTGCGTGCGTATATGCGCGCACGCGTACGCGTCCGTCCGATTTTTTCAATTTTTCAAAAAATGCTCCAAATGGTCTGAAACGTGTCCAAAAAAATTTTGAGCTCGATTGGAGCATACAAATATTTTAACGCGCGCGTACGCGCACGTTTGAAGAGTACAGATGAATTTTGAGAACATGAGTAGAATCAACTTGATTCGAACTATATGTGAGGTAAATTTCACAGAAAAATTCCATTCCATTAATGAGATATGAATGAGAATGTGTTTTCATATAATGACGTCATAGTGACGTCACTTTCGACTGATCACTATGATTTTGTTAGATCTGTCGTCTTTGGGACATGATACATATATGGTATAATTTTGACATTGATAGGATAAGGACTTTCTGAGCTAACCTCTACACAACATTTGAGGAGAAAGAACTTTTTTGTGACAACGGGAAGTTTAACACTAGACTTGGAATTTGTCAACACTGACAAATTAGGTGATCCGATCTATTCGGAAATCAATGATTTACGTCCTGATCCCAATAGGCATGACCATAAATGTTTCATCTGCGTTTAGGGGACATTGGCCGTGTGATGTTTGGATTCTCATTTAGAAAAGGGAGTAAGACCTGCCATCTTTGGTACCGAATTCCGTATACACTAACGAAGATACAGAATTAAGTATATTTGACCTTTGACCCCACTTTGCACACCCAAGATGGCATCTGAGCAAAAATTGGTTATTTTGTGAAATGATTCTTATAACATGGTCTTTGCGTGTGCAAAATATGGGAAAGATAGGACATGTATTCACCAAGATACAGGATTAAACATTTATGACCTTTGACCCTAATTTACATACCCAAGATGGTGTCTGATCAAGTAGCTGTTATTTTATGAAATAATGTACGTGACACGAACTAAACATGTGCAAAATATGGGGGTGATAGAGGCTGTTTTTCTTGAGTTATTGCAAAGAAAGTTGCAGAAAGAAAGAAATATCTCAATACATCGAAGATAAGCTTTAATTTCAACCAAGTTTTTTAACATGATCCCGACATTGTATGAAAGAACTAATGGTACATGACGATAGCCCAAAGTCTCAGCTACAACCTATTAAAATCTGGGAGAAATTTACCGAAGGGTAAGTGAGCTTGTGCTCGATACAGACAGTCATGTCAATTTTCATTTCCAGATAAACTCCACTCCAATAGAGATAACACGTAAACTGGTCAAATTTGACAAGGTTACTTTCAATCCATTTTTACGAGGTAATGACGTCACCCAATCAAAATTATGATCGAACTAAACAGAAAGAGCAAATAATAAGCTACAACATATTAAAATCTGGGAGAAATTCACCGAAGGGTAAGTAAGCTAGTGCTCGATAAAGACAATCGTGTCAATTTTCACATCTAGAAAAATTCCCTCCCATATAGATAACACGTCATAACGAAGATACAGAAAAAAGTACATATGACCTTTGACCCCACTTTGCACAGACAAGATGGCATCTGAGCAAAAAGTGATCATTTTGTGAAATGATTCTTGAAACATGGCCTTTGCGTGTGCAAAATATGGTAAAGATAAGACATGTATTCACCAAGATACAGGATTAAACATTTATGACCTTTGACCCTAATTTACATACCCAAGATAGTGCCCGATCAAGTAGCTGTTATTTTATGAAATAATGTACGTGACACGAACTAAACATGTGCAAAATATGGGGGTGATAGAGGCTGTTTTTCTTGAGTTATTGCAAAGAAAGTTGCAATAAGAAAGAAATATCTCAATACATCGAAGATAAGCTTTAATTTCAACCAAGTTTTTCGACGTGATGCTGACATCGTATGAAAAAATGAAGGACACATTATCGATAGCCCAAAGTCTCAGCTACAACATATTCAAATCTAGGAGAAATTCACCGAAGCATAAGTGAGCTAGTGCTCGATAAAGATAGTCATGTCAATTTTCATTTCCAGAAAAACTGCACTCCCATAGAGATAACACGTAAACTGGTCAAATTTGACAAGATAACATTCAATCCATTTTTATGAGGTGATGCCATCATCCGATCAAAATGTTGTTAAATATGACTGAAAGACCATTTAATAAGCTACAACATATTGAAATCTGGGTGAAAATCGGGAAAGGATAAGTGAGATAAACACGAGTGAACTTGAAATTTGATGACGTCATTTTCAAAATTTACTTTTTTTATTTTATTAAGAAATTTGATATCTTTTAATCATTTTTTCAGTATCGCCGACCCATGAAATGACATGTACAACTCATAACCTTTTAGAATATGTAAAGAAAATGGGGGGTCACCGTCCATCCTGACGAGTAAAATCGGATTTAATATTGGCGGTTTTTTGGCATTGTTGCACTGTATATCGCCATTGACGCGCGCGCGGAATTTCAACTTTGACGGGCCCGTATGACGTCATATTGGGTTGGATTGACTTGAAACTTGGTAGAAATATTCCTTGACATTTTAGGCATCCGATAAGTGTGAAAAAATGGGAAATTTCTATGTCGTATGAGCTGTGCGTGCGTATATGTGCGCGCGCGTACGCGTCCGTCCAATTTTTTCGATTTTTCAAAAAATGCTCCAAATGGTCTGAAACGTGTGCAAAAAAAAATTGAGCTCGATTTGAGCATACAAATATTTCAACGCGCGCGTACGCGCACGTTTTAAGAGAAAATATGAATTTTGATTATATGAGTAGAATGCGCTTGACTTGAAATATATGTGACGTAAATTTCATTGAAAATTTTCATTCCATTAAAGAGATATGATTGAGAATGTGTTTTCATATAATGACGTCATAGTGACGTCACGGTCGACTAATCACTACGATTTTACTTGACCCGTCGTCTTTGGGACATGATACATATATGGTATAATTTTGACATTGATAGGAAGTGGACTTTCTGAGCTAACCTCTGCACAACTTTTGTCCAGAAATAAAGAAGAAGAACTAGAGATTGTAATTTGTCATCACTGACAAATTAAGGTGATCCGATTTTTTTTATCAATGATTCGAGTCCTGATCGCAATAGGCATGACCATACAAGTTTCATCTCTGTTTAGAGACATTGTCCGTGTGATGTTTGCATTCTCATTTAGAAAAGGGAGTCATATCTGCCATCTTTGGTACCAAATTCTGTATACACTGAATAACGAAGATACAGCAATGAATACATATGACCTTTGACCCACCTTTGCACTCCCAAGATTGCATCTGATGAAATAGTGGTTATTTTGTGAAATGATTCTCGCGACATCGTCGATACGTGTGAAAAATATGGGAAAGATAGGACAGGTATTCACTAAGATACAAGATGAAACATTTATGACCTTTGACCCTAATTTACATACCCAAGATGTTGTCCGATCTAGTAGTTGTTATTTTATGAAATAATGTACGAGACATGAACTAAACATGTGCAAAATATGGGGGTGATAGGGCGTGTTTTTCTTGAGTTATTGCAAAGAAAGTTGCAGAAAGAAAGAAATATCTCAATACATAGAAGATAAGCTTTAATTTCAACCAATTTTTTATCGTCATCCCGACATCGTATGAAAAAACAAAGGAAATAAAACGATAGCGCAAAGTCTCAGCTACAACATATTAAAATCTGGGAGAAATTCACCGAAGGGTAAGTGAGCTAGTGCTCGATAAAGACAATCATGTCAATTTTCACATTAAAGAAAATTCCCTCCCATAGAGATAACACGTCATAACGAAGATACAAAAAGAAGTACATATGACCTTTGACCTCAAATTGTACAGACAAGATGGCATCTGAGTAAAAAGTGGTTATTTTGTGAAATGATCCTTGTAACATGGTCTTTGCGTATGCAAAATATGGGAAAGATAGGACATGTATTCACTAAGATACAGGGTGAAACACTTATGACCTTTGACCCTAATTTACATACCCAAGATGGTGTCCGATCAAGTAGTTGTTATTTTATGAAATAATTCACGTGACATGAACTAAACATGTGCAAAATATAGAAGGATAGAGGCCGTTTTTCTTGAGTTATTGCAAAGAAAGTTGCAGAAAGAAAGAAATATCTCAATACATCGAAGATAAGCCTGAATTTCAACCCAATTTTTTGACGTGATTCTGACATCGTATGAAAAAACAAAGGGCACACTTACGGTAGCGTAAAGTCTCAGCTACAACATATTAAAATCTGGGAGAAATTTACCGAAGCTTAAGTGAGCTAGTGCTCGATAAAGATAGTCATGTCAATTTTCATTTCCAGAAAAACTGCACTCCCATAGAGATAACACGTAAACTGGTCAAATTTGACAAGATTACTTTTAATCCATTTTTACGAGGTGATACCGTTATCCAATCAAAATATTGTAATTTTATGTTTGAAAGAACATTAAATAAGCTACATCATACTGAAATCTGGGTGAAAATTGACAAAGGACTAGTGAGATATGCTCGAATGAACTTGAAATTTGATGACGTCATTTTGAAAATTTACTTTTTTTACTTTATTAAGAAATTTGATATCTTTTAATCATTTTGTCAGCATTGCCACCCCATGAAATGACATGTACAACTCATCAGCTTTCAAAATATGTACAGAAAATGGGGGGTCACCGTCCATCCTGACGAGTAAAATCGGATTTAAAATTGGCAGTTTTTTGGCATAGTTGCACTGTATATCGCCATTGACGCGCGCGCGGAATTTCAACTTTGACGGGCCCGTATGACGTCATATTGAGTCGGATTGATTTGAAACTTGGTATAAATATTCCTTAACATTTCAGACATCCGATCAAAGTGAAAAAACTGGAAATTTCAATTGCACATGAGCTGTGCGTGCGTATATGCGCGCGCGCGTACGCGTCCGTCCGATTTTTTCAATTTTTCAAAAAATGCTCCAAATGGTCTGAAACGTGTGCAAAAAAATTTTGAGCTCGATTGGAGCATACAAATATTTCAACGCGCGCGTACGCGCACGTTTTAAGAGAATATATGAATTTTGAGAACATGAGTAGAATGCGCATAATTTGAAATATATGTGACGTAAATTTCATTGAAAAATTTCATTCCATTAATGAGATATGATTGAGAATGTGTTTTCATATAATGACGTCATAGTGACGTCACGGTCCACTGATCACAATGATACATTAGATTTGTCGTCTTTGGGACATGATGCATACATGGTATAATTTTGAAATTGATAGGCAGCGGACTTTCTGAGCTAACCTCTGCACAACTTTTGCGGAGAAATAAAGAAAGAAAGAAGAAGAAAGAATCCGTACAGATACAGAAGGTGATCCGAAGGATACTCGGATCACCTAATAAAGAATCCGTACAGATACAGAAGGTGATCCGAGATGATTCTCGGATCACCTAAAGAATCCGTACAGATACAATAGGTGATCCGAGAGGATACTCGGATCACCTAACTAGAGATTGTAATTTGTCATCACTGACAAATTAAGGTGATCCGATTTTTTTTTTTTTATCAATGATTCGAGTCCTGATCGCAATAGGCATGACCATACAAGTTTCATCTGTGTTTAGAGACATTGGCCGTGTGATGTTTGGATTCTCATTTAGCAAAGGGAGTCATATCTGCCATGTTTGGTACCAAATTCTGTATACACTATAACGAAGAAACAGCATCAAGTACATATGACCTTTGACCCACCTTTACACTCCCAAGATTGCATCTGATGAAATAGTGGTTATTTTGTGAAATGATTCTCGCGACATCGTCTATACGTGTGAAAAATATGGGAAAGATAGGACAGGTATTCACTAAGATACAAGATGAAACATTTATGACCTTTGACCCTAATTTACATACCCAAGATGGTGTCCGATCTAGTAGTTGTTATTTTATGAAATAATATACGAGCCATGAACTAAACATGTGCAAAATATGGGGGAGATAGGGCGTGTTTTTCTTGAGTTATTGCAAAGAAAGTTGAAGAAAGAAAGAAATATCTCAATACATAGAAGATAAGCTTTAATTTCAACAAAGTTTTTTATCGTAATTTCGACATCGCATGAAAAAAATCGAAGGGCACATAACGATAGCGCAAAGTCTCAGCTACAACATATTAAGATCTGGGAGAAATTCAACAAAGGGTAAGTGAGCTAGTGCTCGATAAAGACAATCATGTCAATTTTCACATTTAAAAAAATTCCCTCCCATAGAGATAACACGTCATATCGAAGATACAAAAAGAAGTACATATGACCTTTGACCTCAATTTGCACAGACAAGATGGCATTTGAGTAAAAAGTGGTTATTTTGTGAAATGATTCTTGTAACATGGTCTTTGCGTGTGCAAAATATGGGAAAGATAGGACATGTATTCACTAAGATACAGGGTGAAACACTTATGACATTTGACCCTAATTTACATACCCAAGATGGTGTCTGATCAAGTAGTTGTTATTTTATGAAATAATTCACGTGACATGAACTAAACATGTGCAAAATATGGAAGTGATAGAGGCCGTTTTTCTTGAGTTATTGCAAAGAAAGTTGCAGAAAGAAAGAAATATCTCAATACATCGAAGATAAGCCTGAATTTCAACCCAATTTTTTGACGTGATTCTGACATCGTATGAAAAAAGAAAGGGCACATTACGGTAGCGTAAAGTCTCAGCTACAACATATTAAAATCTGGGAGAAATTTACCGAAGCTTAAGTGAGCTAGTGCTCGATAAAGATAGTCATGTCAATTTTCATTTCCAGAAAAACTGCACTCCCATAGAGATAACATGTAAACTGGTCAAATTTGACAAGATTACTTTCAATCCATTTTTACGAGGTGATAGCGTTTTCCAATCAAAATTTTGTAATTTTATGTTTGAAAGAACATTAAATAAGCTACATCATACTGAAATTTGGGTAAAAATTGACAAAGGACTAGTGAGATACGCTTGAATGAACTTGAAATTTGATGACGTCATTTTGAAAATTTACTTTTTTTACTTTATTAAGAAATTTGATATCTTTTAATCATTTTGTCAGCATTGCCACCCCATGAAATGACATGTACATCTCATCAGCTTTCAAAATATGTACAGAAAATGGGGGGTCACCGTCCATCCTGACGAGTAAAATCGGATTTAAAATTGGCAGTTTTTTGGCATAGTTGCACTGTATTTCGCCATTGACGCGCGCGCGGAATTTCAGCTTTGACGGGCCCGTATGACGTCATATTGAGTCGGATTGACTTGAAACTTGGTAGAAATATTCGTTGACATTTCAGGCATCCGATAAGTGTAAAAAAACGGGAAATTTCTATTGCATATGGGCTGTGCGTGCGTATATGTGCGCGCGCGTACGCGTCCGTCCAATTTTTTTAATTTTTCAAAAAATGCTCCAAATGGTCTGAAACGTATGCAAAATAATTTGGAGTTCGATTGGAGCATACAAATATTTCAACGCGCGCGTACGCGCACGTTTTAACAATGCGATGAATTTTGAAAACATGAGTAGAATTCCCTTGAATTGAAATTTACTTGACGTAAATTTCATTGAAAAATTCATTTCCATTAATGAGATATGATTGAAAATGTGTTTTCATATAATGACGTCATAGTGACGTCACGGTCGACTGATCACTACGATTTTACTTGACCCGTCGTCTTTGGGACACGATACATATATGGTATAAGTTTGACATTGATAGGCAATGCACTTTCTGAGCTAACCTCTGCACAACTTTTGAGGAGAAATAAAGAAAGAATCAGTACAGATACAGAAGGTGATCCGAAGGATACTCGGATCACCTAACTAGAGATTGTAATTTGTCATCACTGACAAATTAAGGTGATCCGATTTTTTTTTATCAATGATTCGAGTCCTGATCGCAATAGGCATGACCATACAAGTTTCATCTGTGTTTAGAGACATTGGCCGTGTGATGTTTGCATTCTCATTTAGAAAAGGGAGTCATATCTGCCATCTTTGGTACCAAATTCTGTATACACTGAATAACGAAGATACAGCAATGAATACATATGACCTTTGACCCACCTTTGCACTCCCAAGATTGCATCTGATGAAATAGTGGTTATTTTGTGAAATGATTCTCGCGACATCGTCTATACGTGTGAAAAATATGGGAAAGATAGGACAGGTATTCACTATGATACAAGATGAAACATTTATGACCTTTGACCCTAATTTACATACCCAAGATGTTGTCCGATCTAGTAGTTGTTATTTTATGAAATAATGTACGAGACATGAACTAAACATGTGCAAAATATGGGGGTGATAGGGCGTTTTTTTCTTGAGTTATTGCAAAGAAAGTTGCAGAAAGAAAGAAATATCTCAATACATAGAAGATAAGCTTTAATTTCAACCAATTTTTTATCGTAATTCCGACATCGTATGAAAAAACGTCGGAAATGAAACGATAGCGCAAAGTCTCAGCTACAATATATTAAAATCTGGGAGAAATTCACCGAAGGGTAAGTGAGCTAGTGCTCGATAAAGACAATCATGTCAATTTTCACATTAAAGAAAATTCCCTCCCATAGAGATAACACGTCATAACGAAGATACAAAAAGAAGTACATATGACCTTTGACCTCAATTTGCACAGACAAGATGGCATCTGAGTAAAAAGTGATTATTTTGTGAAATGATCCTTGTAACATGGTCTTTGCGTGTGCAAAATATGGGAAAGATAAGACATGTATTCACTAAGATACAGGGTGAAACACCTATGACCTTTGACCCTAATTTACATACCCAAGATGGTGTCCGATCAAGTAGCTGTTATTTTATGAAATAATTCACGTGACATGAACTAAACATGTGCAAAATATAGAAATGATAGAGGCCGTTTTTCTTGAGTTATTGCAAAGAAAGTTGCAGAAAGAAAGAAATATCTCAATACATCGAAGATAAGCCTGAATTTAAACCCAATTTTTTGACGTGATTTTGACATCGTATGAAAAAACAAAGGGCACATTTACGGTAGCGTAAAGTCTCAGCTACAACATATTTAAATCTGGGAGAAATTTACCGAAGCTTAAGTGAGCTAGTGCTCGATAAAGATAGTCATGTCAATTTTCATTTCCAGAAAAACTGCACTCCCATAGAGATAACACGTAAACTGGTCAAATTTGACAAGATTACTTTTAATCCATTTTTACGAGGTGATACCGTTATCCAATCAGAACACTGTAATTTTATGTTTGAAAGAACATTAAATAAGCTACATCATACTGAAATCTGGGTGAAAATTGACAAAGGACTAGTGAGATACGCTCGAATGAACTTGAAATTTGATGACGTCATTTTGAAAATTTACTTTTTTTACTTTATTAAGAAATTTGATATCTTTTAATCATTTTGTCAGCGTTGCCAACCCATGAAATGACATGTACAACTCATCAGTTTTCAAAATATGTATAGAAAATGGGGGGTCACCGTCCATCCTGACGAGTAAAATCGGATTTAAAATTGGCAGTTTTTTGGCATAGTTGTACTGCATATCGCCATTGACGCGCGCGCGGAATTTCAACTTTGACGGGCCCGTATGACGTCATATTGAGTCGGATTGACTTGAAACTTGGTAGAAATATTCCTTGACATTTCAGGCAGCCGATACGTGTGAAAAAACGGGAAATTTCTATTGCATATAAGCTGTGCGTGCGTATATGCGCGCGCGCGTACGCGTCCGTCCGATTTTTTCAATTTTTCAAAAAATGCTCCAAATGGTCTGAAACGTGTGCAAAAAAAAAATTGAGCTCGATTTGAGCATACAAATATTTCAACGCGCGCGTACGCGCACGTACCAAGAGAAAATGTGAATTTTGAGAATATGAGTAGAATGCGCATAACTTGAAATATATGTGACGTAAATTTCATTGAAAAACTTCATTCCATTAATGAGATATGACTGAAAATGTGTTTTCATATAATGACGTCATAGTGACGTCACGGTCAACTGATCACTTTGATTTTAGTTCGATTGCCGTCTTTGGGACACGATACATACATGGTATAAGTTTGAAATTGATAGGCAGAGTACTTTCTGAGCTAACCTCTGCACAACTTTTGGGGAGAAATAAAGAAAGAAGAAGAACTAGAGATTGTAATTTGTCATCACTGACAAATTAAGGTGATCCGATTTTTTTTAATCAATGATTCGAGTCCTGATAGTGCAAAGTCTCAGCTACAACATATTAAAATCTGAGAGAAATTCACCGAAGCATAAGTAAGATAGTGCTCGATAAAGAGAGTCATGTCAATTTTCACATCTAAAAAATTCCCTCCCATAGAGATAATACGTCATAGCGAAGATAGAAAAAGAAGTACATGTGACCTTTGACCCCACTTTGCACAGACAAGATGGCATCTGAGCAAAAAGTGGTTAGTTTATGAAATGATCCCTGTAACATGGTCTTTACGTGTGCAAAATATGGGAAAGATAAGACATGTATTCACCAAGATACAGGATGAAACATCTATGACCTTTGACCCTAATTTACATACCCAAGATGGCGTCTGATCAAGTAGTTGTTATTTTATGAAATAATGTTTGTGACATGAACTAAACATGTGCAAAATATGGTGGTGATAGGGTATGTTTTTCTTGAGTTATTGCACATAAAGTTGTAAAAAGAAAGAAATATTACAATACATCGAAGATAAGCTTTAATTTCAACCAAGTCTTTTCACGTGATCCCGACAACGTATGAAAAAACGAAGGGCACATTTACGATAGCCCTACGTCTCTGCTACAACATATTAAAATCTTAGAGAAATTCACCGAAGCATAAGTGAGCTAGTGCTCGATAAAGATAGTCATGTCAATTTTCATTTCCATAAAAATTGAACTCCCATAGAGATTACACGTAAACTGGTCAAATTTGACAAGGTTACCTTCAATCCATTTTTTCGAGGTGATGTCGTCATCTAATCAAAATTAAGTAATTACATTCATGAAAGAACATTTCATAAGCTACAACATATTGAAATTTAGGTGAAAATTGGCAAAGGATAGTGAGATACGCTCGAGTAAACTTGAAATTTGATGACGTCATTTTGAAAATTTACCTTTTTTACTTTATTAAGAAATTTGATATTTTTTGATCATTTTGTCAGCATAGCCAGCCCATGAAATGACATGTACAACTCATCATCTTTCAGAATATGTCAAGAAAATGGGGGGGTCACCGTCCATCCTGACGAGTAAAATCCGATTTAAAATTGGCGGTTTTTTGGCATAGTTGCACTGTGTATCCCCATTGACGCACGCGCGGAATTTTGAATTTGACGGGCCCGTATGACGTCATATTGAATCGGATCGACTTGAAACTTGGTAGAAATATTCCTTGACATTTTGGACATCTGATCCGTGTGAAAAAATTGAAAATTTCTATTTCATATTAGCTGTGCGTGCGAATATGTGCGCGCGCGTACGCGTCCGTCCAATTTTTTCAATTTTTCAAAAAATGCTCTAAATGGTCTGAAACGTGTGCAAAAAAAATTTGAGCTTGATTTGAGCATACAAATATTTCAACGCGCGCGTACGCGCGCGTTTTGAAATAAAAATGAATTTTGAGAATATGAGTAGAATTCGCTTGACTTGAAATATATGTGACGTAAATTTCATTGAAATATTCCATTCCATTAATGAGATATGCATGAAAATGTGTTTTCATATAATGACGTCATAGTGACGTCACGGTCGACTGATCACTATGATTTTACTTGCGCTGTCGTCTTTGTGACATGATACATATATGGTATAAGTTTGACATTGAGATGCAATGCACTTTCTGAGCTAACCTCTGCACAACTTTTGAGGAGAAATAAAGAAAGAAACAAAGAAAGAAGAAAGATTCAGTACAGATACAGAAGGTGATCCGAGAGGATACTCGGATCACCTAACAACTATTCCTTACTTTTCAGAGTCTATATAGACCTTTATAATTTTCCACTTCCCTATCATAAATAGTGTACAATGATATACAGCTTCACCAACCAAGGACACAGGTTCGACTATTGTGACTAGCATGAAATGAGTGTGTACTGTAGTCTACTTCTGCACGTAAACAGGGGATGTCCTAATGGGACAGTTTACACGGGTCAGAATAGATACATATGATTTAAATGATTTTTAGTTCGTGCATCATTGCAGTAATACCTTCACACGCGGAAAAAAACTAAAATCACGTCACACTTTGATCGATACTGGAACTCGAAGCTACGAGGTCGGTCTTCGCACGGAGTGTTGAATTCAAGGTTAGAGCCATGAGTACGAATGAAGTAAGGGTATGAGTTGAGGATAAAGACAATAATGATTATCAGGTACTTTAAGACAATAGCTGAAAGAGGAAAACAGAGAGGACGAGCAAGGTAATTAGGCGGTTGGATTAGGTTTCACTTTCAGTCTACTTCGGTGATGATTTTTTTTCCTGTAAAAACCAATCTCTATACCTTGGGCGGTGGATCTGCCACGTCTCCGCCGATGTCCACAAACACCTTGCAGGACCCCCAATTGGTCAGCACCTAGGTTGCTGACCTCACAAACATCTGTGTTTGATGTGACCACTGGACAGGAGGTCAATGTCCTCGCTTTCTCATTTCTAACGGACTGCCCTGCATGTCCAGGCTACCTCGGTAATGGTGACCATCAAGGATAGACTGAACGAAAGGAAATAAGAGGTCTGGACAACTTTGCACGGTTTGCTGGATCACGTGGGTCGTGTCAGCTCTGCCACATAGTTACTGGCCGACCAAAGTGACAGACACATCCTTTTCCTCTGAATAGAAGCATCACTAACTAGAGATTGTAATTTGTCATCACTGACAAATTAAGGTGATCCGATTTTTTTTTAAATCAATGATTCGAGTCCTGATCGTAATAGGCATGACAATACAATTTTCATCTGTGTTTAGAGACATTGGCCGTGTGAGGTTTGGATTCTCATTTAGAAAAGGGAGTCATATCTGCCATCTTTGGTACCAATTCTGTATACACTGAATAACGAAGATACAGCAACGAATACATATGACCTTTGACCCACCTTTACACTCCCAAGATGGCATCTGAGGAAAAAGTGGTTATTTTGTGAAATGATTCTTGCGACATCGTCTATATTCGTGTGCAAAATATGGCAAAGATAGGACAGGTATTCACCAAGATGCAAAATGCAAAGTCTTAGGTACAACATAAAATCTGGGAGAAATTCACCGAAGGGTAAGTGAGAGCTAGTGCTCGATAAAGAAAAGCATGTCGATTTTCACATTAAAAAAAAATCCCTCCCATAGAGATAACACGTCATAACGAAAATACAGAAAGAAGTACATATGACCTTTGACCTCACTTTGCACACCCAAGATGGCGTCTGAGCAAAAAGTGGTTATTTTGTGAAATGATCCTTGTTACATGGTCTTTGTGTGTGCAAAATATGGGAAAGATAGGACATGTATTCACCAAGATACAGGATGAAACATTTATGACCTTTGACCCTAATTTACATACCCAAGATGGTGTCTGATCAAGTAGTTGTTATTTTATGAAATAATGTACGTGACATGAACTAAACATGTGCAAAATATGGGATTGATAGCCATTGTTGTTGTTCATCTATTGCACAGAAAGTAGTAGAAAGAAAGAAAAATAAAGAAAAAAATATGTTATTTTATAGAAATTTGAAGGAGAAGCATAAAAAAATCAGAAAAAGATAAAGTTAGGAAGGGAGATTAAGACTAACTAAAGAAAAAGAAGAAAAAAAGTGTTTAAAAAAAATGAAAAAAAAATATTGGCAGGGGTGAGCCTCGAACCAGGGACCTTAGGATTACGAGTCGGATGCGCTATGCAATGACCTATTTCATGCTCCATAGGCCCTGTGTATTAAGCAAAATGACGCTGCATCGAAGCCACGTGCCATTTTCAACCAAGTTTTTCGACGTGATGCCGACGTCGTATGAAAAAATGAAGGGCACACTTACGATAGCCCAAAGTCTCAGCTACAACATACTAAAATCTGGGAAAAATTCACCGAAGCAAAAGTGAGCTAGTGCTCGAAAAAGAGAGTCATGTCAATTTTCACTGCCAGAAAAACTGCTCTCCCATAGAGATAACACGTAAACTGGTCAAATTCTACAAGGATACATTCAATCCATTTTTACGAGGCGATGACGTCATCCAATCAAAATGTTGTTTTTACATTAATGAAAGAACATTTCATAAGCTACAACATACTGAAATATGGGAGAAAATTGGCAGAGGATAAGTGAGATACGCTCGAGTAAACTTGTAATTTGATGACGTCATTTTGAAAATTTACTTTTTTTACTTTATTAAGAAATTTGATATCTTTTAATCATTTTGTCAGCATTGCCCACCCATGAAATGACATGTACAACTCATCAGCTTTCAATATATGTAAAGAAAATGGGGGGTCACCGTCCATCCTGACGAGTTAAATCGGATTTAAAATTGGCAGTTTTTTGGCATAGTTGCACTGTATATCGCCATTGACGCGCGCGCGGAATTTCAACTTTGACGGCCCCGTATGACGTCATATTGAGTCGGATTGACTTGAAACGTGGTATAAATATTCCTTGACATTTCAGACATGCGATCAAAGTGAAAAAACTGGAAATTTCAATTGCATATGAGCTGTGCGTGCGTATATGCGCGCGCGCGTACGCGTCCGTCCGATTTTTTCAATTTTTCAAAAAATGCTCCAAATGGTCTGAAACGTGTGCAAAAAAATTTTGAGCTCGATTGGAACATACAAATATTTCAACGCGCGCGTACGCGCACGTTTTAAGAGAAAATATGAATTTTGAGAACATGAGTAGAATGCGCATAACTTTAAATATATGTGACGTAAATTTCATTGAAAAATTCTATTTCATTAATGAGATATGATTGAGAATGTGTTTTCATATAATGACGTCATAGTGACGTCACGGTCGACTGATCACAATGATACATTAGATTTGCCGTCTTTGGGACATGATGCATACATGATATAATTTTGAAATTGACAGGCAGCGGACTTTCTGAGCTAACCTCTGCACAACTTTTGAGGAGAAATAAAGAAGAAGAAAAACAAAGAATCCGTACAGATACAGAAGGTGATCCGAGAGGATACTCGGATCACCTAACTAGAGATTGTAATTTGTCATCACTGACAAATTAAGGTGATCCGATTTTTTTTTAATCAATGATTCGAGTCCTGATCGTAATAGGCATGACAATACAAGTTTCATCTGTGTTTAGAGACATTGGCCGTGTGAGGTTTGGATTCTCATTTAGAAAAGGGAGTCATATCTGCCATCTTTGGTACCAATTCTGTATACACTGAATAACGAAGATACAGCAACGAATACATATGACCTTTGACCCACCTTTACACTCCCAAGATGGCATCTGAGGAAAAAGTGGTTATTTTGTGAAATGATTCTTGCGACATCGTCTATATTCGTGTGCAAAATATGGCAAAGATAGGACAGGTATTCACCAAGATGCAAAATGCAAAGTCTTAGGTACAACATAAAATCTGGGAGAAATTCACCGAAGGGTAAGTGAGAGCTAGTGCTCGATAAAGAAAAGCATGTCGATTTTCACATTAAAAAAAAATCCCTCCCATAGAGATAACACGTCATAACGAAAATACAGAAAGAAGTACATATGACCTTTGACCTCACTTTGCACACCCAAGATGGCGTCTGAGCAAAAAGTGGTTATTTTGTGAAATGATCCTTGTTACATGGTCTTTGTGTGTGCAAAATATGGGAAAGATAGGACATGTATTCACCAAGATACAGGATGAAACATTTATGACCTTTGACCCTAATTTACATACCCAAGATGGTGTCTGATCAAGTAGTTGTTATTTTATGAAATAATGTACGTGACATGAACTAAACATGTGCAAAATATGGGATTGATAGCCATTGTTGTTGTTCATCTATTGCACAGAAAGTAGTAGAAAGAAAGAAAAATAAAGAAAAAAATATGTTATTTTATAGAAATTTGAAGGAGAAGCATAAAAAAATCAGAAAAAGATAAAGTTATAAAGGGAGATTAAGACTAACTAAAGAAAAAGAAGAAAAAAAGTGTTTAAAAAAATGAAAAAAAAAATATTGGCAGGGGTGAGCCTCGAACCAGGGACCTTAGGATTACGAGTCGGATGCGCTATGCAATGACCTATTTCATGCTCCATAGGCCCTGTGTATTAAGCAAAATGACGCTGCATCGAAGCCACGTGCCATTTTCAACCAAGTTTTTCGACGTGATGCCGACGTCGTATGAAAAAATGAAGGGCACACTTACGATAGCCCAAAGTCTCAGCTACAACATACTAAAATCTGGGAAAAATTCACCGAAGCAAAAGTGAGCTAGTGCTCGAAAAAGAGAGTCATGTCAATTTTCACTGCCAGAAAAACTGCTCTCCCATAGAGATAACACGTAAACTGGTCAAATTCTACAAGGATACATTCAATCCATTTTTACGAGGCGATGACGTCATCCAATCAAAATGTTGTTTTTACATTAATGAAAGAACATTTCATAAGCTACAACATACTGAAATATGGGAGAAAATTGGCGGAGGATAAGTGAGATACGCTCGAGTAAACTTGTAATTTGATGACGTCATTTTGAAAATTTACTTTTTTTACTTTATTAAGAAATTTGATATCTTTTAATCATTTTGTCAGCATTGCCTACCCATGAAATGACATGTACAACTCATCAGCTTTCAAAATATGTAAAGAAAATGGGGGGTCACCGTCCATCCTGACGAGTAAAATCGGATTTAAAATTGGCAGTTTTTTGGCATAGTTGCACTGTATATCGCCATTGACGCGCGCGCGGAATTTCAACTTTGACGGCCCCGTATGACGTCATATTGAGTCGGATTGACTTGAAATGTGGTATAAATATTCCTTGACATTTCAGACATGCGATCAAAGTGAAAAAACTGGAAATTTCAATTGCATATGAGCTGTGCGTGCGTATATGCGCGCGCGCGTACGCGTCCGTCCGATTTTTTCAATTTTTCAAAAAATGCTCCAAATGGTCTGAAACGTGTGCAAAAAAATTTTGAGCTCGATTGGAGCATACAAATATTTCAACGCGCGCGTACGCGCACGTTTTAAGAGAAAATATGAATTTTGAGAACATGAGTAGAATGCGCATAACTTTAAATATATGTGACGTAAATTTCATTGAAAAATTCTATTTCATTAATGAGATATGATTGAGAATGTGTTTTCATATAATGACGTCATAGTGACGTCACGGTCGACTGATCACAATGATACATTAGATTTGCCGTCTTTGGGACATGATGCATACATGATATAATTTTGAAATTGACAGGCAGCGGACTTTCTGAGCTAACCTCTGCACAACTTTTGAGGAGAAATAAAGAAGAAGAAGAAGAAGAAGAACAAAGAATCCGTACAGATACAGAAGGTGATCCGAGAGGATACTCGGATCACCTAACTAGAGATTGTAATTTGTCATCACTGACAAATTAAGGTGATCCGATTTTTTTTTATCAATGATTCGAGTCCTGATCGCAATAGGCATGACCATACAAGTTTCATCTGTGTTTAGAGACATTGGCCGTGTGATGTTTGCATTCTCATTTAGAAAAGGGAGTCATATCTGCCATCTTTGGTACCAAATTCTGTATACACTGAATAACGAAGATACAGCAATGAATACATATGACCTTTGACCCACCTTTGCACTCCCAAGATTGCATCTGATGAAATAGTGGTTATTTTGTGAAATGATTCTCGCGACATCGTCTATACGTGTGAAAAATATGGGAAAGATAGGACAGGTATTCACTAAGATACAAGATGAAACATTTATGACCTTTGACCCTAATTTACATACCCAAGATGTTGTCCGATCTAGTAGTTGTTATTTTATGAAATAATGTACGAGACATGAACTAAACATGTGCAAAATATGGGGGTGATAGGGCGTGTTTTTCTTGAGTTATTGCAAAGAAAGTTGCAGAAAGAAAGAAATATCTCAATACATAGAAGATAAGCTTTAATTTCAACCAATTTTTTATCGTAATTCCGACATCGTATGAAAAAACGAAGGAAATGAAACGATAGCGCAAAGTCTCAGCTACAGTATATTAAAATCTGGGAGAAATTCACCGAAGGGTAAGTGAGCTAGTGCTCGATAAAGACAATCATGTCAATTTTCACATTAAAGAAAATTCCCTCCCATAGAGATAACACGTCATAACGAAGATACAAAAAGAAGTACATATGACCTTTGACCTCAATTTGCACAGACAAGATGGCATCTGAGTAAAAAGTGATTATTTTGTGAAATGATCCTTGTAACATGGTCTTTGCGTGTGCAAAATATGGGAAAGATAAGACATGTATTCACTAAGATACAGGGTGAAACACCTATGACCTTTGACCCTAATTTACATACCCAAGATGGTGTCCGATCAAGTAGCTGTTATTTTATGAAATAATTCACGTGACATGAACTAAACATGTGCAAAATATAGAAGTGATAGAGGCCGTTTTTCTTGAGTTATTGCAAAGAAAGTTGCAGAAAGAAAGAAATATCTCAATACATCGAAGATAAGCCTGAATTTCAACCCAATTTTTTGACGTGATTTTGACATCGTATGGAAAAACAAAGGGCACACTTACGGTAGCGTAAAGTCTCAGCTACAACATATTAAAATCTGGGAGAAATTTACCGAAGCTTAAGTGAGCTAGTGCTCGATAAAGATAGTCATGTCAATTTTCATTTCCAGAAAAACTGCACTCCCATAGAGATAACACGTAAACTGGTCAAATTTGACAAGATTACTTTTAATCCATTTTTACGAGGTGATGCCGTTATCCAATCAGAACACTGTTATTTTATGTTTGAAAGAACATTAAATAAGCTACATCATACTGAAATCTGGGTGAAAATTGACAAAGGACTAGTGAGATACGCTCGAATGAACTTGAAATTTGATGACGTCATTTTGAAAATTTACTTTTTTTACTTTATTAAGAAATTTGATATCTTTTAATCATTTTGTCAGCGTTGCCAACCCATGAAATGACATGTACAACTCATCAGTTTTCAAAATATGTATAGAAAATGGGGGGTCACCGTCCATCCTGACGAGTAAAATCCGATTTAAAATTGGCAGTTTTTTGGCATAGTTGTACTGCATATCGCCATTGACGCGCGCGCGGAATTTCAACTTTGACGGGCCCGTATGACGTCATATTGAGTCGGATTGACTTGAAACTTGGTAGAAATATTCCTTGACATTTCAGGCAGCCGATACGTGTGAAAAAACGGGAAATTTCTATTGCATATGAGCTGTGCGTGCGTATATGCGCGCGCGCGTACGCGTCCGTCCGATTTTTTCAATTTTTCAAAAAATGCTCCAAATGGTCTGAAACGTGTGCAAAAAAAATTTGAGCTCGATTTGAGCATACAAATATTTCAACGCGCGCGTACGCGCACGTACCAAGAGAAAATGTGAATTTTGAGAATATTAGTAGAATGCGCATAACTTGAAATATATGTGACGTAAATTTCATTGAAAAACTTCATTCCATTAATGAGATATGACTGAAAATGTGTTTTCATATAATGACGTCATAGTGACGTCACGGTCGACTGATCACTTTGATTTTAGTTCGATTGCCGTCTTTGGGACACGATACATACATGGTATAAGTTTGAAATTGATAGGCAGAGTACTTTCTGAGCTAACCTCTGCACAACTTTTGGGGAGAAATAAAGAAAGAAGAAGAAGACTAGAGATTGTAATTTGTCATTACTGACAAATTAAGGTGATCCGATTTTTTTTAATCAATGATTCGAATCATGATCGCAATAGGCAAGACCATACAGGTTTCATCTGTGTTTAGAGACATTGGCCGTGTCATGTTTGGATTCTCATTTAGAAAAGGGAGTCATGTCTGCCATCTTTGGTACTAATTCTGTATACACTAGATAACGAAGATACAGCAACAAATACATATGACCTTTGACCCACCTTTACACTCCCAAGATTGCATCTGAGGAAAAAGTGGTTATTTTGTGAAATGATTCTCACAATATGGTCTTTGCGTGTGCAAAATATGGGAAAGATAGGACATGCATTCCCCAAGACACAAGATGAAACATTTATGACCTTTGACCCTATTTTACATACCCAAGATGGTGTCCGATCAAGTAGTTGTAATATTATGAAATAAGGTACGTGACATGAACTAAACAGGTGCAAAACATGGAGGTGGTAGGGGCTGTTTTTCTTGAGTTATTGCAAAGAAAGTTGCACAAAGAAAGAAATATCTCAATACATCGAAGATAAGCTTTAATTTCAACCAAGTTTTAAACATGATTCCGACATTGTATGAAAAAACGAAGGCACACTCTCGATAGCGTAACGTCTCAGCTACAACATAATAAAATCTGGGAGAAATTCACTGATGGGTAAGTGAGCTAGTGCTCGATAAAGACAATCATGTTAATTGTCACATTTAAAAAAATTCCCTCCCATAGAGATAACACGTCATAACGAAGATAAAGAAAGAAGTACATATGACCTTTGACCCCAATTTGCACAGACAAAATGGGATCTGAGCAAAAAGTGGTTATTTTGTGAAATGATTCTTGTAACATGGTCTTTGCGTGTGCAAAATATGGGAGAGATAGGACATGTATTCACCAAGATACAGGATGAAACATTTATGACCTTTGACCCTAATTTACATACCCTAGATGGTGTCCGATCAAGTAATTGTTATCTTATGAAATAATGTACGTGACATGAACAAAACATGTGCAAAATATGGGATTAATAGCCATTGTTGTTGTTCATCTATTGCACAGAAAGTAGTAGAAAGAAAGAAAAATAAAGAAAAAATTATGTTAATCTTATAGAAATTTGAAGGAGAAGCATGAAAAAATCAGAAAAAGGTAAAGTTAGGAAAGGAGATTAAGACTAATTAAAGAAAAAGAAGAAAAAAGTGTTTTAAAAAATTTAAAAAAATATTGGCAGGGGTGAGCCTCGAACCAGGGACCTTAGGATTACTAGTCGGATGCGCTATGCAATGACCTATTTCATGCTTCATAGGCCCTGTGTATTAAGCAAAATGACGTTGCATCGAAGCCACGTGGCATTTTTCAACCAAGTTTTTCGACGTGATGCCGACGTCGTACGAAAAAATAGAGGGCACAGTCACCATAGCCCAAAGTCTCAGCTACAACATACTAAAATCTTGGAAAAATTCACCGAAGCATAAGTGAGCTAGTGCTCGAAAAAAATAGTCATGTCAATTTTCACTGCCAGAAAAACTGCTCTCCCATAGAGATAACACGTAAACTGGTCAAATTTTACAAGGATACTTTCAATACATTTTTACGAGGTGATGACGTTATCCAATCAAAATGTTGTTTTTACATTAATGAAAGAACATTTCATAAGCTACAACATACTGAAATCTGGGTGCAAATTGGCGAAATTTAAGTGAGATACGCTCGAGTGAATTTGAAATTTGATGACATCATTTTGAAAATTTACTTTTTTTACTTTATTAAGAAATTTGATATCTTTTAATCATTTTGTCAGCATAGCCAACCCATGAAATGACATGTACAACTCATCAGCTTTCAAAATATGTAAAGAAAATGGGGGGTCACCGTTCATCCTGACGAGTAAAATCAGATTTAAAATCATCGGTTTTTTGGCATAGTTGCACTGTATATCGCCATTGACGCACGCGCGGAATTTCAACTTTGATTGGCCCGTATGACGTCATATTGAGTCAGATTGACTTGAAACTTGGTAAAAATATACCTTGACATTTCAGACATCTGATCCGTGTGAAGAAATTGGAAATTTTTATTGCATATGAGCTGTGCGTGCGTATATGCGCGCGCGCGTACGCGTCCGTCCGATTTTTTCAATTTTTCAAAAAATGCTCCAAATGTTCTGAAACGTGTGCAAAAAAATTTTGAGCTCGATTTGAGCATACAAATATTTCAACGCGCGCGTACGCGCACGTTTTAAGGTATAGATGAATTTTTTAGAATATGAGTAGAATGCGTTTGACTTGAAATATATGTGACGTAAATTTCATTGAAAACTCCATTCCATTAATGAGATATAATTATTGAGAATGTGTTTTCATATAATGACGTCATAGTGACGTCACGGTCGACTGATCACTTTGATTTTAGTTCGATTGCCGTCTTTGTGACATGATACATACATGGTATAAGTTTGAACTTGATAGGCATAACACTTTCTGAGCTAACCTCTGCACAACTTTTGGGGAGAAATAAAGAAAGAAGAAGAAACTAGAGATTGTAATTTGTCATCACTGACAAATTAAGGTGATCCGATTTTTTTTATCAATGATTCGAGTCCTGATACTGCAAAGTCTCAGCTACAACATATCAAAATCTGAGAGAAATTCACCGAAGCATAAGTAAGATAGTGCTCGATAAAGAGAGTCATGTCAATTTTCACATCTAAAAAATTCCCTCCCATAGAGATAACACGTCATAGCGAACATAGAAAAAGAAGTACATATGACCTTTGACCCCACTTTGCACAGACAAGATGGCATCTGAGCAAAAAGTGGTTATTTTATGAAATGATCCCTGTAACATGGATTTTACGTGTGCAAAATATGGGAAAGATAGGTCATGTATTCACCAAGATACAGTATGAAACATTTATGACCTTTGACCCTAATTTACATACCCAAGATGGCGTCTGATCAAGTAGTTGTTATTTTATGAAATAATGTTCGTGACATGAACTAAACATGTGCAAAATATGGTGGTGATAGGGTATGTTTTTCTTGAGTTATTGCACATAAAGTTGCAAAAAGAAAGGAATATCTCAATACATCGAAGATAAACTTTAATTTCAACCAAGTTTTTTCACGTGATCCCGACAACGTATGAAAAAACAAAGGGCACACTTACGATAGCCCTACGTCTCAGCTACAACATATTAAAACCTTAGAGAAATTCACTAAAGCATAAGTGAGCTAGTGCTCGATAAAGATAGTCATGTCAATTTTCATTTCCATAAAAATTGCACTCCCATAGAGATTACACGTAAACTGGTCAAATTTGACAAGGTTACCTTCAATCCATTTTTTCGAGGTGATGTCGTCATCTAATGAAAATTGTGTATTTAATTTATGAAAGAGCATTTCATAAGCTACAACATATTGAAATTTGGGTGAAAATTGGCAAAGGATAAGTGAGATACGCTCGAGTAAACTTGAAATTTGATGACGTCATTTTGAAAATTTACTTTTTTTACTTTATTAAGAAATTTGATATCTTTTAATCATTTTTTCAGCATCGCCAACCCATGAAATGACATATACAACTCATCAGCTTTCAGAATATGTAAAGGAAATGGGGGATCACCGTCCATCCTGACGAGTAAAATCGGATTTAAGATTTGCGGTTTTTTGGCATAGTTGCACTGTCTATCGCCATTGACGCGCGCGCGGAATTTCAACTTTGACGGGCCCGTATGACGTCATATTGAGTCGGATTGACTTGAAACTTGGTAGAAATATTCCTTCACATTTCAGACATCTGATCACAGTGAAAAAAATGGGAAATTTCGATTGCATATGAGCTGTGCGTGCGTATATGCGCGCGCGCGTACGCGTCCGTCCGATTTTTTCATTTTTTCAAAAAATGCTCTAAATGGTCTGAAACGTGTGCAAAAAAATTTTGGGCTTGATTGGAGCATACAAATATTTCAACGCGCGCGTACGCGCACGTTTTAAGAGAAAATATAAATTTTGACAATATGAATAGAATTCGCTTGACTTGAAATATATGTGACGTAAATTTCATTTAAAAATTCCATCCCATTAATGAGATATGATTGAGAATGTGTTTTCATATAATGACGTCATAGTGACGTCACGGTCAACTGATCACAATGATTTTACTTGATCTGTCGTCTTTGGGACACGATACATACATGGTATAAGTTTGAACTTGATAGGCATAGCACTTTCTGAGCTAACCTCTGCACAACTTTTGAGGAGAAATAAAGAAAGAAACAAAGAAAGAAGAATAAAGAATCAGTACAGATACAGAAGGTGATCCGAGAGGATACTCGGATCACCTAAAGAAGAAGAAAGAATCCGTACAGATACAATAGGTGATCCGAGAGGATACTCGGATCACCTAACTAGAGATTGTAATTTGTCATCACTGACAAATTAAGGTGATCCGATCTTTTTTTTTAATCAATGATTCGAGTCCTGATACTGCAAAGTCTCAGCTACAACATATTAAAATCTGAGAGAAATTCACCGAAGCATAAGTAAGATAGTGCTCGATAAAGAGAGTCATGTCAATTTTCACATCTAAAAAATTCCCTCCCATAGAGATAACACGTCATAGCAAAGATAGAAAAAGAAGTACATATGACCTTTGACCCCACTTTGCACAGACAAGATGGCATCTGAGCAAAAAGTGGTTATTTTATGAAATGATCCCTGTAACATGGTCTTTACGTGTGCAAAATATGGGAAAGATAGGACATGTATTCACCAAGATACAGGATGAAACATCTATGACCTTTGACCCTAATTTACATACCCAAGATGGCGTCTGATCAAGTAGTTGTAATTTTATGAAATAATTTTCGTGACATGAACTAAACATGTGCAAAATATGAAGGTGATAGGGGCTGTTTTTCTTGAGTTATTGCAAGAAAGTTGCAAAAAGAAAGAAATATTTCAATACATCGAAGATAAATTTTAATTTCAACCAAGTTTTTTAACGTGATCCCGACAACGTATGAAAAAACGAAGGGCACACTTACGATAGCCCTACATCTCAGCTACAACATATTAAAATCTTAGAGAAATTCACCGAAGCATAAGTGAGCTAGTGCTCGAAAAAGATAGTCATGTCAATTTTCATTTCCATAAAAATTGCACTCCCATAGAGATTACACGTAAACTGGTCAAATTTGACAAGGTTACCTTCAATCCATTTTTTCGAGGTGATGTCGTCATCAAATCAAAATTGTTTAATTACATTTATGAAAGAACATTTCATAAGCTACAACATATTGAAATTTGGGTGAAAATTGGCAAAGGATTAGTGAGATACGCTCGAGTAAACTTGAAATTTGATGACGTCATTTTGAAAATCTACTTTTTTTACTTTATTAAGAAATTTGATATCTTTTAATCATTTTATCAGCATAGCCAGCCCATGAAATGACATGTACAACTCATCACCTTTCAGAATATGTAAAGAAAATGGGGGGTCACCGTCCATCCTGACGAGTAAAATCCGATTTAAAATTGGCGGTTTTTTGGCATAGTTGCACTGTGTATCCCCATTGACGCACGCGCGGAATTTTGAATTTGACGGGCCCGTATGACGTCATATTGAATCGGATCGACTTGAAACTTGGTAGAAATATTCCTTGAAATTTCGGACATCCGATCCGTGTGAAAAAATTGAAAATTTCTATTTCATATTAGCTGTGCGTGCGTATATGTGCGCGCGCGTACGCGTCCGTCCAATTTTTTCAATTTTTCAAAAAATGCTCCAAATGGTCTGAAACGTGTGCAAAAAAAATTTGAGCTGGATTTGAGCATACAAATATTTCAACGCGCGCGTACGCGCGCGTTTTGAGATAAAAATGAATTTTGAGAATATGAGTAGAATGCGCTTGACTTGAAATATATGTGACGTAAATTTCATTGAAATATTCCATTCCATTAATGAGATATGCATGAAAATGTGTTTTCATATAATGACGTCATAGTGACGTCACGGTCGACTGATCACTATGATTTTACTTGCGCTGTCGTCTTTGCGACATGATACATATATGGTATAAGTCTGACATTGAGAGGCAATGCACTTTCTGAGCTAACCTCTGCACAACTTTTGAGGAGAAATAAAGAAGAAGAAGAAAAAGAAGAACTAGAGATTGTAATTTGTCATCACTGACAAATTAAGGTGATCCGATTTTTTTTATCAATGATTCGAGTCCTGATCGCAATAGGCATGACCATACAAGTTTCATCTCTGTTTAGAGACATTGTCCGTGTGATGTTTGCATTCTCATTTAGAAAAGGGAGTCATATCTGCCATCTTTGGTACCAAATTCTGTATACACTGAATAACGAAGATACAGCAATGAATACATATGACCTTTGACCCACCTTTGCACTCCCAAGATTGCATCTGATGAAATAGTGGTTATTTTGTGAAATGATTCTCGCGACATCGTCGATACGTGTGAAAAATATGGGAAAGATAGGACAGGTATTCACTAAGATACAAGATGAAACATTTATGACCTTTGACCCTAATTTACATACCCAAGATGTTGTCCGATCTAGTAGTTGTTATTTTATGAAATAATGTACGAGACATGAACTAAACATGTGCAAAATATGGGGGTGATAGGGCGTGTTTTTCTTGAGTTATTGCAAAGAAAGTTGCAGAAAGAAAGAAATATCTCAATACATAGAAGATAAGCTTTAATTTCAACCAATTTTTTATCGTCATCCCGACATCGTATGAAAAAACAAAGGAAATAAAACGATAGCGCAAAGTCTCAGCTACAACATATTAAAATCTGGGAGAAATTCACCGAAGGGTAAGTGAGCTAGTGCTCGATAAAGACAATCATGTCAATTTTCACATTAAAGAAAATTCCCTCCCATAGAGATAACACGTCATAACGAAGATACAAAAAGAAGTACATATGACCTTTGACCTCAAATTGTACAGACAAGATGGCATCTGAGTAAAAAGTGGTTATTTTGTGAAATGATCCTTGTAACATGGTCTTTGCGTATGCAAAATATGGGAAAGATAGGACATGTATTCACTAAGATACAGGGTGAAACACTTATGACCTTTGACCCTAATTTACATACCCAAGATGGTGTCCGATCAAGTAGTTGTTATTTTATGAAATAATTCACGTGACATGAACTAAACATGTGCAAAATATAGAAGGATAGAGGCCGTTTTTCTTGAGTTATTGCAAAGAAAGTTGCAGAAAGAAAGAAATATCTCAATACATCGAAGATAAGCCTGAATTTCAACCCAATTTTTTGACGTGATTCTGACATCGTATGAAAAAACAAAGGGCACACTTACGGTAGCGTAAAGTCTCAGCTACAACATATTAAAATCTGGGAGAAATTTACCGAAGCTTAAGTGAGCTAGTGCTCGATAAAGATAGTCATGTCAATTTTCATTTCCAGAAAAACTGCACTCCCATAGAGATAACACGTAAACTGGTCAAATTTGACAAGATTACTTTTAATCCATTTTTACGAGGTGATACCGTTATCCAATCAAAATATTGTAATTTTATGTTTGAAAGAACATTAAATAAGCTACATCATACTGAAATCTGGGTGAAAATTGACAAAGGACTAGTGAGATATGCTCGAATGAACTTGAAATTTGATGACGTCATTTTGAAAATTTACTTTTTTTACTTTATTAAGAAATTTGATATCTTTTAATCATTTTGTCAGCATTGCCACCCCATGAAATGACATGTACAACTCATCAGCTTTCAAAATATGTACAGAAAATGGGGGGTCACCGTCCATCCTGACGAGTAAAATCGGATTTAAAATTGGCAGTTTTTTGGCATAGTTGCACTGTATATCGCCATTGACGCGCGCGCGGAATTTCAACTTTGACGGGCCCGTATGACGTCATATTGAGTCGGATTGATTTGAAACTTGGTATAAATATTCCTTAACATTTCAGACATCCGATCAAAGTGAAAAAACTGGAAATTTCAATTGCACATGAGCTGTGCGTGCGTATATGCGCGCGCGCGTACGCGTCCGTCCGATTTTTTCAATTTTTCAAAAAATGCTCCAAATGGTCTGAAACGTGTGCAAAAAAATTTTGAGCTCGATTGGAGCATACAAATATTTCAACGCGCGCGTACGCGCACGTTTTAAGAGAATATATGAATTTTGAGAACATGAGTAGAATGCGCATAATTTGAAATATATGTGACGTAAATTTCATTGAAAAATTTCATTCCATTAATGAGATATGATTGAGAATGTGTTTTCATATAATGACGTCATAGTGACGTCACGGTCCACTGATCACAATGATACATTAGATTTGTCGTCTTTGGGACATGATGCATACATGGTATAATTTTGAAATTGATAGGCAGCGGACTTTCTGAGCTAACCTCTGCACAACTTTTGCGGAGAAATAAAGAAAGAAAGAAGAAGAAAGAATCCGTACAGATACAGAAGGTGATCCGAAGGATACTCGGATCACCTAACTAGAGATTGTAATTTGTCATCACTGACAAATTAAGGTGATCCGATTTTTTTTTTAATCAATGATTCGAGTCCTGATTGTAATAGGCATGACAATACAAGTTTCATCTGTGTTTAGAGACATTGGCCGTGTGAGGTTTGGATTCTCATTTAGAAAAGGGAGTCATATCTGCCATCTTTGATACCAATTCTGTATACACTGAATAACGAAGATACAGCAACGAATACATATGACCTTTGACCCACCTTTACACTCCCAAGATGGCATCTGAGGAAAAAGTGGTTATTTTGTGAAATGATTCTTGCGACATCGTCTATATTCGTGTGCAAAATATGGCAAAGATAGGACAGGTATTCACCAAGATGCAAAATGCAAAGTCTTAGGTACAACATAAAATCTGGGAGAAATTCACCGAAGGGTAAGTGAGAGCTAGTGCTCGATAAAGAAAAGCATGTCGATTTTCACATTAAAAAAAATCCCTCCCATAGAGATAACACGTCATAACGAAAATACAGAAAGAAGTACATATGACCTTTGACCTCACTTTGCACACCCAAGATGGCGTCTGAGCAAAAAGTGGTTATTTTGTGAAATGATCCTTGTTACATGGTCTTTGTGTGTGCAAAATATGGGAAAGATAGGACATGTATTCACCAAGATACAGGATGAAACATTTATGACCTTTGACCCTAATTTACATACCCAAGATGGTGTCTGATCAAGTAGTTGTTATTTTATGAAATAATGTACGTGACATGAACTAAACATGTGCAAAATATGGGATTGATAGCCATTGTTGTTGTTCATCTATTGCACAGAAAGTAGTAGAAAGAAAGAAAAATAAAGAAAAAAATATGTTATTTTATAGAAATTTGAAGGAGAAGCATAAAAAAATCAGAAAAAGATAAAGTTAGGAAGGGAGATTAAGACTAACTAAAGAAAAAGAAGAAAAAAAAGTGTTTAAAAAAATGGAAAAAAAATATTGGCAGGGGTGAGCCTCGAACCAGGGACCTTAGGATTACGAGTCGGATGCGCTATGCAATGACCTATTTCATGCTCCATAGGCCCTGTGTATTAAGCAAAATGACGCTGCATCGAAGCCACGTGCCATTTTCAACCAAGTTTTTCGACGTGATGTCGACGTCGTATGAAAAAATGAAGGGCACACTTACGATAGCCCAAAGTCTCAGCTACAACATACTAAAATCTGGGAAAAATTCACCGAAGCAAAAGTGAGCTAGTGCTCGAAAAAGAGAGTCATGTCAATTTTCACTGCCAGAAAAACTGCTCTCCCATAGAGATAACACGTAAACTGGTCAAATTCTACAAGGATACATTCAAACCATTTTTACGAGGCGATGACGTCATCCAATCAAAATGTTGTTTTTACATTAATGAAAGAACATTTCATCAGCTACAACATACTGAAATATGGGAGAAAATTGGCAGAGGATAAGTGAGATACGCTTGAGTAAACTTGTAATTTGATGACGTCATTTTGAAAATTTACTTTTTTTACTTTATTAAGAAATTTGATATCTTTTAATCATTTTGTCAGCATTGCCTACCCATGAAATGACATGTACAACTCATCAGCTTTCAATATATGTAAAGAAAATGGGGGGTCACCGTCCATCCTGACGAGTAAAATCGGATTTAAAATTGGCAGTTTTTTGGCATAGTTGCACTGTATATCGCCATTGACGCGCGCGCGGAATTTCAACTTTGACGGCCCCGTATGACGTCATATTGAGTCGGATTGACTTGAAACGTGGTATAAATATTCCTTGACATTTCAGACATGCGATCAAAGTGAAAAAACTGGAAATTTCAATTGCATATGAGCTGTGCGTGCGTATATGCGCGCGCGCGTACGCGTCCGTCCGATTTTTTCAATTTTTCAAAAAATGCTCCAAATGGTCTGAAACGTGTGCAAAAAAATTTTGAGCTCGATTGGAGCATACAAATATTTCAACGCGCGCGTACGCGCACGTTTTAAGAGAAAATATGAATTTTGAGAACATGAGTAGAATGCGCATAACTTGAAATATATGTGACGTAAATTTCATTGAAAAATTCCATTACATTAATGAGATATGATTGAGAATGTGTTTTCATATAATGACGTCATAGTGACGTCACGGGCAACTGATCACAATGATTTTACTAAATTTGTCGTCTTTGGGACACAATACATATATGATATAAGTATGACATTGATAGGCATTGCACTTTCTGAGCTAACCTCTGCACAACTTTTGAGGAGAAATAAAGAAGAAGAAGAAAAACAAAGAATCCGTACAGATACAGAAGGTGATCCGAGAGGATACTCGGATCACCTAACTAGAGATTGTAATTTGTCATTACTGACAAATTAAGGTGATCCGATTTTTTTTAAATCAATGATTCGAATCCTGATGACCATCATTACAGGTTTCATCTGTGTTTAGAGACATTGGCCGTGTGATGTTTGGATTCTCATTTAGAAAAGGAAGTCTGCCATCTTTGGTACCAAATTCTGTATACACTAGATAACGAAGATACAGCAACAAATACATACGACCTTTGACCCACCTTTACACTCCCAAGATGGCATCTGAGGAAAAAGTGGTTATTTTGTGAAATGATTCTTGCGACATCGTCTATGCGTGTGCAAAATATGGGAAAGATAGGACAGGTATTCACCAAGATACTAGATGAAAAATTTATGACCTTTGACCCTAATTTACATACCCAAGATGTTGTCAGATGAGGTAGTTGTTATTTTATGAAATCATGTACGTGACATGAACTAAACATATGCCAAAGATGGGGGTGATAGGGCCTGTTTTTTTCTTGAGTTATTGCAAAGAAAGTTGCAGAAAGAAAGAAATATGAAAATACATCGAAGATAAGCTTTCATTTCACCAAGTTTTTTGACGTGATGCCGACGTCGTATGAAAAAGTGGAGGGCACACGTTCGATAGCCCAAAGTCTCAGCTACAACATATTAAAATCTGGGAGAAATTCACCGAAGGCTAAGTGAGCTAGGGTTCGATAAAGACCATCACGTCAATTTTCACATCTAGAAAAATTCTCTCCCATAGAGATAACACGTCATAGCGAAGATACAGAAAGATGTACATATGACCTTTGCCCCCACTTTGCACAGACAAGATGGCATCTGAGCAAAAAGTGGTTATTTTGTGAAATGATCCTTGTAATATGGTCTTTGCGTGTGCAAAATATGGGAAAGATAGAACAGGTATTCACCAAGATACAGGATGGAACATTTATGACCTTTGACCCTAATTTACATACCCAAGATGGTGTCTGCTCAAGTAGTTGTTATTTTATGAAATAATGTACGTGACATGAACTAAACATGTGCCAAAGATGGGTGTGATAGGGCCTGTTTTTCTTGAGTTATTGCAAAGAAAGTTGCAGAAAGAAAGAAATATCTCAATACATCGAAAATAAGCTTGAATTTCAACCAAAATTTTTGACGTGATCCCGACATCGTATGAAAAAATAAAGGGCACACTTACGGTAGCGTAAAGTCTCAGCTAGAACATATTAAAATCTGGGAGAAATTCACCGAAGGGTAAGTGAGCTAGTGCTCGAGAAAGATAGTCGTGTCAATTTTCATTTCCAGAAAAACTGCACTCCCATAGAGATAACACGTAAACTGGTCAAATTTGACAAGATTACTTTCAATCCATTTTTACGAGGTGATGCTGATATCCAATCAAATTTTTGTAATTTTATGTTTGAAAGAACATTAAATAAACTACAACATACTGAAATCTGGGTGAAAATTGATAAAGGATTGATAAGATACGCTTGACTAAACTTGAAATTTGATGACGTCATTTTGAAAATTTACTTTTTTTACTTTATTAAGAAATTTGATATCTTTTGATCATTTTGCCAGCATTGCCACCCCATGAAATGACATGTGCAACTCATCAGCTTTCAAAATATGTAAAGAAAATGGGGGGTCACCGTCCATCCTGACGAGTAAAATCGGATTTAAAATTGGCGGTTTTTTGGCATAGTTGCACTGTATATCGCCATTGACGCGCGCGCGGAATTTCAACTTTGATTGGCCCGTATGACGTCATATTGAGTCGGATCGACTTGAAACTTGGTAGAAATATTCCTTGACATTTCAGACATTCGATCCGTGCGATAAAACGGGAAATTTCTATTGCATATGAGCTGTGCGTGCGTATATGCGCGCGCGCGTACGCGTCCGTCGATTTTTTTTTGAAATGCTGTAAATGACCTGAAACGTGTGCAAAACAATTTTGAGGTTGATTAGAGCATGTTTAAATTTCAACGCGCGCGTACGCGCTCGTTTACTATGAACGTGACCAAATTTTATGAAATATATCAATAGACCTTGACTTGAACTATATGATATCTTAATTTCATTCAAAAATTCCGTTCCATTAATGAGATATTGATGTAAACGTGATTTCAGATAATGACGTCATAATGACGTCACGGTCAACTGATCACATTGATACACTAGATCTGTCGTCCTTAGGACATGATACATACATGGTATAAGTTTGAAAGTGATAGGTGGGGGACTTTTTGAGTTAACCGCTGCACAAGATTTGAGGAGAAAGAAATAAAGAAGAAGAAGAAGAAGAAGAAGAAAGAATCCGTACAGATACAATAGGTGATCCGAGAGGATACTCGGATCACCTAACTAGAGATTGTAATTTGTCATCACTGACAAATTAAGGTGATCCGATTTTTTTTAAATCTATGATTCGAGTCCTGATCGCAATAGGCATGACCATACAAGTTTCATCTCTGTTTAGAGACATTGGCCGTGTGATGTTTGCATTCTCAGTTAGCAAAGGGAGTAATATCTGCCATGTTAGGTACAAAATTCTGTATACACTATAACGAAAAAACAGCAACAAGTACATATGACCTTTGACCCACCTTTGCACTCCCAAGATTGCATCTGATGAAATAGTGGTTATTTTGTGAAATGATTCTCGCGACATCGTCTATACGTGTGAAAAATATGGGAAAGATAGGACAGGTATTCACGAAGATACAAGATGAAACATTTATGACCTTTGACCCTAATTTACATACCCAAGATGTCCGATCTAGTAGTTGTTATTTTATGAAATAATGTACGAGACATGAACTAAACATGTGCAAAATATGGGGGTGATAGGGCGTGTTTTTCTTGAGTAATTGCAAAGAAAGTTGCAGAATGAAAGAAATATCTCAATACATAGAAGATAAGCTTTAATTTCAACCAAGTTTTTTATCGTAATCCCGACATTGTATGAAAAAACGAAGGTAACAAAACGATAGCGCAAAGTCTCAGCTACAACATATTAAAATCTGGGAGAAATTCACCGAAGAGTAAGTGAGCTAGTGCTCGATAAAGACAATCATGTCAATTTTCACATTAAAAAAAAAATCCCTCCCTTAGAGATAACACGTCATAACGAAGATACAAAAAGAAGTACATATGACCTTTGACATCAATTTGCACACCCAAGATGGCATCTGAGTGAAAAGTAGTTATTTTGTGAAATGATCCTTGTAACATAGTCTTTGCGTGTGCAAAATATGGGAAAGATAGGACATGTATTCACTAAGATACAGGGTGAAACACTTATGACCTTTGACCCTAATTTACATACCCAAGATGGTGTCCGATCAAGTAGTTGTTATTTTATGAAATAATGTACGTGACATGAACTAAACATGTGCAAAATATGGAAGTGATAGAGTCCGTTTTTCTTGAGTTATTGCAAAGAAAGTTGCAGAAAGAAAGAAATATCTCAATACATCGAAGATAAGCCTGAATTTCAACCCAATTTTTTGACGTGATTCTGACATCGTATGAAAAAACAAAGGGCACACTTACGGTAGCGTAAAGTCTCAGCTACAACATATCACAATCTGGGAGAAATTTACGGAAGGGTAAGTGAGCTAGTGCTCGATAAAGATAGTCATGTCAATTTTCATTTCCAGAAAAACTGCACTCCCATAGAGATAACACGTAAACTGGTCAAATTTGACAAGGTTACTTTCAATCCATTTTTACGAGGTGATACCGTTATCCAATCAAAATTTTGTAAATTTATGTTTGAAAGAACATTAAATAAGCTACAACATACTGAAATCTGGGTGAAAATTGACAAAGGACTAGTGAGATACGCTCGAATGAACTTGAAATTTGATGACGTCATTTTGAAAATTTACTTTTTTTTACTTTATTAAGAAATTTACTATCTTTTAATCATTTTGTCAGCATTGCCACCCCATGAAATGACATGTACAACTCATCAGGTTTCAAAATATGTACAGAAAATGGGGGGTCACCGTCCATCCTGACGAGTAAAATCGGATTTAAAATTGGCGGTTTTTTGGCATAGTTGCACTGTATATCGCCATTGACGCGCGCGCGGAATTTCAACTTTGACGGGCCCGTATGACGTCATATTGAGTCTGATTGACTTGAAACTTCGTAGAAATATTCCTTGACATTTCAGGCAGCCAATAAGAGTGAAAAAACGGGAAATTTCTATTGCATATGAGCTGTGCGTGCGTATATGTGCGCGCGCGTACGCGTCCGTCCAATTTTTTCAATTTTTCAAAAAATGCTCCAAATGATCTGAAACGGGTGCAAAAAAAAATTGAGCTCGATTGGAGCATGTCAACATTTTAACGTGCGCGTACGCGCACGGTTTGAGTGTAAACTGAAATGTGAGAGAATGTGTAGAATACGCTTGATTTGAACTATATGTGACGTAAATTTCATTGAAAAATTCCTTTCCATTAATGAGATATTAATGAAAATGTGTTTTCATATAATGACGTCATAATGACGTCACGGTCCATTGATCACAATGATTTTACAAAATCTGTCGTCTTTGTGACATGATACATATATGGTATAATTTTGAAATTGATAGGCAGAGGACTTTCTGAGTTAATCTCTGCACAACTTTTGTCCAGAAATAAAGAATCAGTACAGATACAATAGGTGATCCGAAGGATACTCGGATCACCTAACTAGAGATTGTAATTTGTCATCACTGACAAATTAAGGTGATCCGATCTTTTTTTTTATCAATGATTCGAGTCCTGATACTGCAAAGTCTCAGCTACAACATATTAAAATCTGAGAGAAATTCACCGAAGCATAAGTAAGATAGTGCTCGATAAAGAGAGTCATGTCAATTTTCACATCTAAAAAAATTCCCTCCCATAGAGATAACACGTCATAGCGAAGATAGAAAAAGAAGTACATGTGACCTTTGACCCCACTTTGCACAGACAAGATGGCATCTGAGCAAAAAGTGGTTATTTTGTGAAATGATCCTTGTTACATGGTCTTTGTGTGTGCAAAATATGGGAAAGATAGGACATGTATTCACCAAGATACAGGATGAAACATTTATGACCTTTGACCCTAATTTACATACCCAAGATGGTGTCTGATCAAGTAGTTGTTATTTTATGAAATAATGTACGTGACATGAACTAAACATGTGCAAAATATGGGATTGATAGCCATTGTTGTTGTTCATCTATTGCACAGAAAGTAGTAGAAAGAAAGAAAAATAAAGAAAAAAATATGTTATTTTATAGAAATTTGAAGGAGAAGCATAAAAAAATCAGAAAAAGATAAAGTTAGGAAGGGAGATTAAGACTAACTAAAGAAAAAGAAGAAAAAAGTGTTTAAAAAATAAAAAAAAACTAGAGATTGTAATTTGTCATCACTGACAAATTAAGGTGATCCGATTTTTTTTTAATCAATGATTCGAGTCCTGATCGTAATAGGCATGACAATACAAGTTTCATCTGTGTTTAGAGACATTGGCCGTGTGAGGTTTGGATTCTCATTTAGAAAAGGGAGTCATATCTGCCATCTTTGGTACCAATTCTGTATACACTGAATAACGAAGATACAGCAACGAATACATATGACCTTTGACCCACCTTTACACTCCCAAGATGGCATCTGAGGAAAAAGTGGTTATTTTGTGAAATGATTCTTGCGACATCGTCTATATTCGTGTGCAAAATATGACAAAGATAGGACAGGTATTCACCAAGATGCAAAATGCAAAGTCTTAGGTACAACATAAAATCTGGGAGAAATTCACCGAAGGGTAAGTGAGAGCTAGTGCTCGATAAAGAAAAGCATGTCGATTTTCACATTAAAAAAAAAATCCCTCCCATAGAGATAACACGTCCTAACGAAAATACAGAAAGAAGTACATATGACCTTTGACCTCACTTTGCACACCCAAGATGGCGTCTGAGCAAAAAGTGGTTATTTTGTGAAATAATCCTTGTTACATGGTCTTTGTGTGTGCAAAATATGGGAAAGATAGGACATGTATTCACCAAGATACAGGATGAAACATTTATGACCTTTGACCCTAATTTACATACCCAAGATGGTGTCTGATCAAGTAGTTGTTATTTTATGAAATAATGTACGTGACATGAACTAAACATGTGCAAAATATGGGATTGATAGCCATTGTTGTTGTTCATCTATTGCACAGAAAGTAGTAGAAAGAAAGAAAAATAAAGAAAAAAATATGTTATTTTATAGAAATTTGAAGGAGAAGCATAAAAAATCAGAAAAAGATAAAGTTAGGAAGGGAGATTAAGACTAACTAAAGAAAAAGAAGAAAAAAAGTGTTTAAAAAAATGAAAAAAAAATATTGGCAGGGGTGAGCCTCGAACCAGGGACCTTAGGATTACGAGTCGGATGCGCTATGCAATGACCTATTTCATGCTCCATAGGCCCTGTGTATTAAGCAAAATGACGCTGCATCGAAGCCACGTGCCATTTTCAACCAAGTTTTTCGACGTGATGCCGACGTCGTATGAAAAAATGAAGGGCACACTTACGATAGCCCAAAGTCTCAGCTACAACATACTAAAATCTGGGAAAAATTCACCGAAGCAAAAGTGAGCTAGTGCTCGAAAAAGAGAGTCATGTCAATTTTCACTGCCAGAAAAACTGCTCTCCCATAGAGATAACACGTAAACTGGTCAAATTCTACAAGGATACATTCAATCCATTTTTACGAGGCGATGACGTCATCCAATCAAAATTTTGTTTTCAAATTAATGAAAGAACATTTCATAAGCTACAACATACTGAAATATGGGAGAAAATTGGCAGAGGATAAGTGAGATACGCTCGAGTAAACTTGTAATTTGATGACGTCATTTTGAAAATTTACTTTTTTTACTTTATTAAGAAATTTGATATCTTTTAATCATTTTGTCAGCATTGCCTACCCATGAAATGACATGTACAACTCATCAGCTTTCAATATATGTAAAGAAAATGGGGGGTCACCGTCCATCCTGACGAGTAAAATCGGATTTAAAATTGGCAGTTTTTTTGCATAGTTGCACTGTATATCGCCATTGACGCGCGCGCGGAATTTCAACTTTGACGGCCCCGTATGACGTCATATTGAGTCGGATTGACTTGAAACGTGGTATAAATATTCCTTGACATTTCAGACATGCGATCAAAGTGAAAAAACTGGAAATTTCAATTGCATATGAGCTGTGCGTGCGTATATGCGCGCGCGCGTACGCGTCCGTCCGATTTTTTCAATTTTTCAAAAAATGCTCCAAATGGTCTGAAACGTGTGCAAAAAAATTTTGAGCTCGATTGGAGCATACAAATATTTCAACGCGCGCGTACGCGCACGTTTTAAGAGAAAATATGAATTTTGAGAACATGAGTAGAATGCGCATAACTTTAAATATATGTGACGTAAATTTCATTGAAAAATTCTATTTCATTAATGAGATATGATTGAGAATGTGTTTTCATATAATGACGTCATAGTGACGTCACGGTCGACTGATCACAATGATACATTAGATTTGCCGTCTTTGGGACATGATGCATACATGATATAATTTTGAAATTGACAGGCAGCGGACTTTCTGAGCTAACCTCTGCACAACTTTTGAGGAGAAATAAAGAAGAAGAACAAAGAATCCGTACAGATACAGAAGGTGATCCGAGAGGATACTCGGATCACCTAAATAGATTTATAGAGTTCATGTGCAACCTCCTGTACGTATATCATCAACAAAACTCTGTTTACAGCTAGCTTCGGAGAAGAATTAGACATCGATCCTATGCAATCAACATTTATCATCCCTCCTTCTATATGATTCGTACAGACTACAAAACATCTCAGTGACAGGCTTTGATAATATGTCTCTGCCTATGAATGCTTGTACGTGACAAACAGTTTTACGTTGGTTTCATTGCTACGCCCCCCCCCCCCTTGCAGCTTCTCCACCCTCTGTAGTGTAATAAAAAGAATACTAGAGATTGTAATTTGTCATTACTGACAAATTAAGGTGATCCGATTTTTTTTTTCATCAATGATTCGAGTCCAGGGCCCCGTTGCTAGAAACTTTGCGTTTAAACGCAACTCCAAAAATCAAACGCAAGTTGCAATCAAACGCAAGTCTCTTCTAGCAACAGCGCGCAAGTATCCTACGCAAGTTGCGTGAGATACTTGCGTAGGATGTGAGTTGCGTTTAAACGGAATTTGAGTTTCTTGCAACGGGGCCCTGATCGCAATAGGCATGACCATACAGGTTTCGTCTGTTGTTGAAAACGTTGGCCGTGTGATGTTTGAATTCTCGTTTAGAAAAGGGAGTCATATCTGCCATCTTTGGTACCAAATTCCGTATACACTAGATAACGAAGATACAACAACAAATACATATGACCTTTGACCCACCTTTACACTCCCAAGATGGCATCTGAGGAAAAAGTGGTTATTTTGTGAAATGATTCTTGCGACATCGTCTATACGTGTGCAAAATATGGGAAAGATAGGACAGGTATTCGCCAAGATACAAGATGAAACATTTATGACCTTTGACCCTAATTTACATACCAAAGATGTTGTCCGATCAAGTAGTTGTTATTTTATGAAATAATGTACGTGACATGAACTAAACATGTGCAGAATATGGGGGTGATAGGGCGTGTTTTTCTTGAGTTATTGCAAAGAAAGTTGCAGAAAGAAAGAAATATCTCAATACATAGAAGATAAGCTTTAATTTCAACCAAGTTTTTTATCGTGATCCCGACATCGTATGAAAAAACAAAATAAATTTAACGATAGCGCAAAGTCTCAGCTACAACATATTAAAATCTGGGAGAAATTCACCGAAGGGTAAGTGAGCTAGTGCTCGATAAAGACAATCATGTCAATTTTCACATTTAAAAAAATTCCCTCCCATAGAGATAACACGTCATAACGAAGATACAAAAAGAAGTACATATGACCTTTGACCTCAATTTGCACACACAAGATGGCATCTGAGTAAAAAGTAGTTATTTTGTGAAATGATCCTTGTAACATGGTCTTTGCGTTTGCAAAATATGGGAAAGATAGGACATGTATTCACTAAGATACAGGATGAAACACTTATGACCTTTGACCCTAATTTACATACCCAAGATGGTGTCCGAACAAGTAGTTGTTATTTTATGAAATAATGTACGTGACATGAACTAAACATGTTCAAAATATAGAAGTGATAGGGCGTGTTTTTCTTGAGTTATTGCAAAGAAAGTTGCAGAAAGAAAGAAATATCTCAATACATCGAAGATAAGCCTGAAATTCAACCAAAATTTTTGACGTGATCCCGACATCGTATGAAAAAACGAAGGGCACACTTACGGTAGCGTAAAGTCTCAGCTACAACATATCAAAATCTGGGAGAAATTAACCGAAGGGTAAGTGAGCTAGTGCTCGATAAAGATAGTCATGTCAATTTTCATTTCCAGAAAAACTACACTCCCATAGAGATAACACGTAAACTGGTCAAATTTGACAAGGTTACTTTCAATCCATTTTTACGAGGTGATACCGTTATCCAATCAAAATTTTGTAATTTTATGTTTGAAAGAACATTAAATAAGCTACAACATACTGAAATCTGGGTGAAAATTGACAAAGGACTAGTGAGATACGCTCAAATGAACTTGAAATTTGATGACGTCATTTTGAAAATTTACTTTTTTTACTTTATTAAGAAATTTGCTTTCTTTTAATCATTTTGTCAGCATTGCCACCCCATGAAATGACATGTACAACTCATCAGGTTTTAAAATATGTAAAGAAAATGGGGGGTCACCGTCCATCCTGACGAGTAAAATCGAATTTGAAATTAGCAGATTTTTGGCATAGTTGCACTGTATATCGCCATTGACGCGCGCGCGGAATTTCAACTTTGACGGGCCCGTATGACGTCATATTGAGTCGCATTGATTTGAAACTTGGTATAAATATTCCTTAACATTTCAGACATCCGATCAAAGTGAAAAAACTGGAAATTTCAATTGCACATGAGCTGTGCGTGCATATATGCGCGCGCGCGTACGCGTCCGTCCGATTTTTTCAATTTTTCAAAAAATGCTCTAAATGGTCTGAAACGTGTGCAAAAAAATTTTGAGCTCGATTGGAGCATACAAATATTTCAACGCGCGCGTACGCGCACGTTTTAAGAGAAAATATGAATTTTGAGAACATGAGTAGAATGCGCATAATTTGAAATATATGTGACGTAAATTTCATTGAAAAATTTCATTCCATTAATGAGATATGATTGAGAATGTGTTTTCATATAATGACGTCATAGTGACGTCACGGTCGACTGATCACAATGATACATTAGATTTGTCGTCTTTGGGACATGATGCATACATGGTATAATTTTGAAATTGATAGGCAGCGGACTTTTTGAGCTAACCTCTGCACAACTTTTGCGGAGAAATAAAGAAATAAAGAAGAAGAAAGAATCCGTACAGATACAGAAGGTGATCCGAAGGATACTCGGATCACCTAAATATTGGCAGGGGTGAGCCTCGAACCAGGGACCTTAGGATTACGAGTCGGATGCGCTATGCAATGACCTATTTCATGCTCCATAGGCCCTGTGTATTAAGCAAAATGACGCTGCATCGAAGCCACGTGCCATTTTCAACCAAGTTTTTCGACGTGATACCGACGTCGTATGAAAAAATGAAGGGCACACTTACGATAGCCCAAAGTCTCAGCTACAACATACCAAAATCTGGGAAAAATTCACCGAAGCAAAAGTGAGCTAGTGCTCGAAAAAGAGAGTCATGTCAATTTTCACTGCCAGAAAAACTGCTCTCCCATAGAGATAACACGTAAACTGGTCAAATTCTACAAGGATACATTCAATCCATTTTTACGAGGCGATGACGTCATCCAATCAAAATGTTGTTTTTACATTAATGAAAGAACATTTCATAAGCTACAACGTACTGAAATATGGGAGAAAATTGGCAGAGGATAAGTGAGATACGCTCGAGTAAACTTGTAATTTGATGACGTCATTTTGAAAATTTACTTTTTTTACTTTATTAAGAAATTTGATATCTTTTAATCATTTTGTCAGCATTGCCTACCCATGAAATGACATGTACAACTCATCAGCTTTCAATATATGTAAAGAAAATGGGGGGTCACCGTCCATCCTGACGAGTAACATCGGATTTAAAATTGGCAGTTTTTTGGCATAGTTGCACTGTATATCGCCATTGACGCGCGCGCGGAATTTCAACTTTGACGGCCCCGTATGACGTCATATTGAGTCGGATCGACTTGAAACGTGGTATAAATATTCCTTGACATTTCAGACATGCGATCAAAGTGAAAAAACTGGAAATTTCAATTGCATATGAGCTGTGCGTGCGTATATGCGCGCGCGCGTACGCGTCCGTCCGATTTTTTCAATTTTTCAAAAAATGCTCCAAATGGTCTGAAACGTGTGCAAAAAAATTTTGAGCTCGATTGGAGCATACAAATATTTCAACGCGCGCGTACGCGCACGTTTTAAGAGAAAATATGAATTTTGAGAACATGAGTAGAATGCGCATAACTTTAAATATATGTGACGTAAATTTCATTGAAAAATTCTATTTCATTAATGAGATATGATTGAGAATGTGTTTTCATATAATGACGTCATAGTGACGTCACGGTCGACTGATCACAATGATACATTAGATTTGCCGTCTTTGGGACATGATGCATACATGATATAATTTTGAAATTGACAGGCAGCGGACTTTCTGAGCTAACCTCTGCACAACTTTTGAGGAGAAATAAAGAAGAAGAAGAAGAAGAAGAACAAAGAATCCGTACAGATACAGAAGGTGATCCGAGAGGATACTCGGATCACCTAACAAAGAATCCGTACAGATACAGAAGGTGATCCGAGAGGATACTCGGATCACCTAACTAGAGATTGTAATTTGTCATCACTGACAAATTAAGGTGATCCGATCTTTTTTTTAATCAATGATTCGAGTCCTGATACTGCAAAGTCTCAGCTACAACCTATTAAAATCTGAGAGAAATTCACCGGAGCATAAGTAAGATAGTGCTCGATAAAGAGAGTCATGTCAATTTTCACATCTAAAAAATTCCCTCCCATAGAGATAACACGTCATAGCAAAGATAGAAAAAGAAGTACATATGACATTTGACCCCACTTTGCACAGACAAGATGGCATCTGAGCAAAAAGTGGTTATTTTATGAAATGATCCCTGTAACATGGTCTTTACGTGTGCAAAATATGGGAAAGATAAGACATGTATTCACCAAGATACAGGATGAAACATCTATGACCTTTGACCCTAATTTACATACCCAAGATGGCGTCTGATCAAGTAGTTGTAATTTTATGAAATAATTTTCGTGACATGAACTAAACATGTGCAAAATATGAAGGTGATAGGGGCTGTTTTTCTTGAGTTATTGCAAAGAAAGTTGCAGAAAGACAGAAATATTTCAATACATCGAAGATAAACTTTAATTTCAACCAAGTTTTTTAACGTGATCCCGACAACGTATGAAACAACGAAGGGCACACTTACGATAGCCCTACATCTCAGCTACAACATATTAAAATCTTAGAGAAATTCACCGAAGCATAAGTGAGCTAGTGCTCGATAAAGATAGTCATGTCAATTTTCATTTCCATAAAAATTGCACTCCCATAGAGATTACACGTAAACTAGTCAAATTTGACAAGGTTACCTTCAATCCATTTTTTCGAGGTGATGTCGCCATCAAATCAAAATTGTTTAATTACATTTATGAAAGAGCATTTCATAAGCTACAACATATTGAAATTTGGGTGAAAATTGGCAAAGGATTAGTGAGATACGCTCGAGTAAACTTGAAATTTGATGACGTCATTTTGAAAATTTACTTTTTTTACTTTATTAAGAAATTTGATATCTTTTAATCATTTTATCAGCATAGCCAGCCCATGAAATGACATGTACAACTCATCACCTTTCAGAATATGTAAAGAAAATGGGGGGTCACCGTCCATCCTGATGAGTAAAATCCGATTTAAAATTGGCGGTTTTTTGGCATAGTTGCACTGTGTATCCCCATTGACGCACGCGCGGAATTTTAAATTTGACGGGCCCGTATGACGTCATATTGAGTCGGATCGACTTGAAACTTGGTAGAAATATTCCTTGAAATTTCGGACATCCGATCCGTGTGAAAAAATTGAAAATTTCTATTTCATATTAGCTGTGCGTGCGTATATGTGCGCGCGCGTACGCGTCCGTCCAATTTTTTCAATTTTTCAAAAAATGCTCCAAATGGTCTGAAACGTGTGCAAAAAAAATTTGAGCTGGATTTGACCATACAAATATTTCAACGCGCGCGTACGCGCGCGTTTTGAGATAAAAATGAATTTTGAGAATATGAGTAGAATGCGCTTGACTTGAAATATATGTGACGTAAATTTCATTGAAATATTCCATTCCATTAATGAGATATGCATGAAAATGTGTTTTCATATAATGACGTCATAGTGACGTCACGGTCGACTGATCACTATGATTTTACTTGCGCTGTCGTCTTTGCGACATGATACATATATGGTATAAGTCTGACATTGAGAGGCAATGCACTTTCTGAGCTAACCTCTGCACAACTTTTGAGGAGAAATAAAGAAGAAGAAGAAAAACTAGAGATTGTAATTTGTCATCACTGACAAATTAAGGTGATCCGATTTTTTTTAATCAATGATTCGAGTCCTGATCGCAATAGGCATGACCACACAAGTTTCATCTGTGTTTAGAGACATTGGCCGTGTGATGTTTGCATTCTCATTTAGAAAAGGGAGTCATATCTGCCATCTTTGGTACCAAATTCTGTATACACTGAATAACGAAGATACAGCAATGAATACATATGACCTTTGACCCACCTTTGCACTCCCAAGATTGCATCTGATGAAATAGTGGTTATTTTGTGAAATGATTCTCGCGACATCGTCTATACGTGTGGAAAATATGGGAAAGATAGGACAGGTATTCACTAAGATACAAGATGAAACATTTATGACCTTTGACCCTAATTTACATACCCAAGATGTTGTCTGATCTAGTGGTTGTTATTTTATGAAATAATGTACGAGACATGAACTAAACATGTGCAAAATATGGGGGTGATAGGGCGTGTTTTTCTTGAGTTATTGCAAAGAGAGTTGCAGAAAGAAAGAAATATCTCAATACATAGAAGATAAGCTTTAATTTCAACCAATTTTTTATCATAATCCCGACATTGTATGAAAAAACAAAGGGAAATTGAACGATAGCGCAAAGTCTCAGCTACAACATATTAAAATCTGGGAGAAATTCACCGAAGGGTAAGTGAGCTAGTGCTCGATAAAGACAATCATGTCAATTTTCACATTAAAGAAAATTCCCTCCCATAGAGATAACACGTCATAACGAAGATACAAAAAGAAGTACATATGACCTTTGACCTCAATTTGCAACGACAAGATGGCATCTGAGTAAAAAGTGGTTATTTTGTGAAATGATCCTTGTAACATGGTCTTTGCGTGTGCAAAATATGGGAAAGATAGGACATGTATTCACTAAGATACAGGGTGAAACACTTATGACCTTTGACCCTACTTTACATACCCAAGATGGTGTCCGATCAAGTAGTTGTTATTTTATGAAATAATGTACGTGACATGAACTAAACATGTGCAAAATATAGAAGTGATAGAGGCCGTTTTTCTTGAGTTATTGCAAAGAAAGTTGCAGAAAGAAAGAAATATCTCAATACATCGAAAATAAGCCTGAATTTAAACCCAATTTTTTGACGTGATTCCGACATCGTATGAAAAAATAAAGGGCACACTTACGGTAGGGTAAAGTCTCAGCTACAACATATTAAAATCTGGGAGAAATTTACCGAAGCTTAAGTGAGCTAGTGCTCGATAAAGATAGTCATGTCAATTTTCATTTCCAGAAAAACTGCACTCCCATAGAGATAACACGTAAACTGGTCAAATTTGACAAGATTACTTTTAATCCATTTTTACGAGGTGATACCGTTATCCAATCAAAATATTGTTATTTTATGTTTGAAAGAACATTAAATGAGCTACATCATACTGAAATCTGGGTGAAAATTGACAAAGGACTAGTGAGATACGCTCGAATGAACTTGAAATTTGATGACGTCATTTTGAAAATTTACTTTTTTTACTTTATTAAGAAATTTGCTATCTTTTAATCATTTTGTCAGCATTGCCACCCCATGAAATGACATGTACAACTCATCAGCTTTCAAAATATGTACAGAAAATGGAGGGTCACCGTCCATCCTGACGAGTAAAATCGGATTTAAAATTGGCAGTTTTTTGGCATAGTTGTACTGTATATTGCCATTGACGCGCGCGCGGAATTTCAACTTTGACGGGCCCGTATGACCTCATATTGAGTCGGATTGACTTGAAACTTGGTAGAAATATTCCTTGACATTTCAGGCAGCCGATAAGTGTGAAAAAATGGGAAATTTCTATTGCATATGAGCTGTGCGTGCGTATATGAGCGCGCGCGTACGCGTCCGTCCAATTTTTTCAATTTTTCAAAAAATGCTTCAAATGGTCTGAAACGTGTGCAAAAAAAATTTGAGCTCGATTTGAGCATACAAATATTTCAACGCGCGCGTACGCGCACGTTTTAAGATATAGATGAATTTTGAGAATGTGAAGAGAATGCGCTTGACTTGAACTATATGTGATGTAAATTTGATTGAAAAATTCCATTCCATTAATGAGATATGAATGAAAATGTGTTTTCATATAATGACGTCATAGTGACGTCACGGGCAACTGATCACAATGATTTTACTAAATTTGTCGTCTTTGGGACACAATACATATATGATATAAGTATGACATTGATAGGCATTGCACTTTCTGAGCTAACCTCTGCACAACTTTTGAGGAGAAATAAAGAAGAAGAAGAAAAACAAAGAATCCGTACAGATACAGAAGGTGATCCGAGAGGATACTCGGATCACCTAACTAGAGATTGTAATTTGTCATTACTGACAAATTAAGGTGATCCGATTTTTTTTTTTCATCAATGATTCCAGTCCTGATCGCAATAGGCATGACCATACAGGTTTCGTCTGTTGTTAAAAACGTTGGCCGTGTGATGTTTGAATTCTCGTTTAGAAAAGGGAGTCATATCTGCCATCTTTGGTACCAAATTCCGTATACACTAGATAACGAAGATACAACAAATACATATGACCTTTGACCCACCTTTACACTCGCAAGATGGCATCTGAGGAAAAGGTAGTTATTTTGTGAAATGATTCTTGCGACATCGTCTATACGTGTGCAAAATATGGGAAAGATAGGACAGGTATTCGCCAAGATACAAGATGAAACATTTATGACCTTTGACCCTAATTTACATACCCAAGATGGTGTCCGATCAAGTAGTTGTTATTTTATGAAGTAATGTACGTGACATGAACTAAACATGTGCAGAATATGGGGGTGATAGGGCGTGTTTTTCTTGAGTTATTGCAAAGAAAGTTGAACGATAGCGCAAAGTCTCAGCTACAACATATTAAAATCTGGGAGAAATTCACCGAAGGGTAAGTGAGCTAGTGCTCGATAAAGACAATCATGTCAATATTCACATTAAAAAAAATTCCCTCCCATAGAGATAGCACGTCATAACGAAGAAGTACATATGACCTTTGACCTCAATTTGGACAGACAAGATGGCATCTGAGTAAAAAGTGGTTATTTTGTGAAATGATCCTTGTAACATGGTCTTTGTGTTTGCGAAATATGGGAAAGATAGGACATGTATTCACTAAGATACAGGATGAAACACTTATGACCTTTGACCCTAATTTACATACCCAAGATGGTGTCCGATCAAGGAGTTCTTATTTTATGAAATAATTCACGTGACATGAACTAAACATGTGCAAAATATGGAAGTGATAGAGTCCGTTTTTCTTGAGTTATTGCAAAGAAAGTTGCAGAAAGAAAGAAATATCTCAATACATCGAAGATAAGCCTGAATTTCAACCCAATTTTTTGAGGTGATTCTGACATCGTATGAAAAAACAAAGGGCACACTTACGGTAGCGTAAAGTCTCAGCTACAACATATTAAAATCTGGGAGAAATTTACTGAAGCTTAAGTGAGCTTGTGCTCGATAAAGATAGTCATGTCAATTTTCATTTCCAGAAAAACTGCACTCCCATAGAGATAACACGTAAACTGGTCAAATTTGACAATATTACTTTCAATCCATTTTTACGAGGTGATACCGTTATCCAATCAAAATTTAATAATCTTATGTTTGAAAGAACATTAAATAAGCTACATCATACTGAAATTTGGGTGAAAATTGACAAAGGACTAGTGAGTTACGCTCGAATGAACTTGAAATTTGATGACGTCATTTTGAAAATTTACTTTTTTTACTTTATTAAGAAATTTGATATCTTTTAATCATTTTGTCAGCATTGCCAACCCATGAAATGACATGTACAACTCATAAGCTTTCAAAATATGTACAGAAAATGGGGGGTCACCGTCCACCCTGACGAGTAAAATCGCATTTAAAATTGGCGGTTTTTTGGCATAGTTGCACTGTATATCGCCATTGACGCGCGCGCGGAATTTCAACTTTGACGGGCCCGTATGACGTCATATTGAGTCGGATTGACTTGAAACTTCGTAGAAATATTCCTTGACATTTCAGGCAGCCGATAAGTGTGAAAAAACGGGAAATTTCTATTGCATATTAGCTGTGCGTGCGTATATGCGCGCACGCGTACGCGTCCGTCCGATTTTTTCAATTTTTTAAAAAATGCTCCAAATGGTCTGAAACGTGTCCAAAAAAATTTTGAGCTCGATTGGAGCATACAAATATTTTAACGCGCGCGTACGCGCACGTTTGAAGAGTACAGATGAATTTTGAGAACATGAGTAGAATCAACTTGATTCGAACTATATGTGAGGTAAATTTCATAGAAAAATTCCATTCCATTAATGAGATATGAATGAGAATGTGTTTTCATATAATGACGTCATAGTGACATCACTTTCGACTGATCACTATGATTTTATTAGATCTGTCGTCTTTGGGACATGATACATATATGGTATAATTTTGACATTGATAGGATAAGGACTTTCTGAGCTAACCTCTACACAACATTTGAGGAGAAAGAACTTTTTTGTGACAACGGGAAGTTTAACACTAGAGATTGTAATTTGTCATCACTGACAAATTAAGGTGATCCGATTTTTTTTTTCAATGATTCGAGTCCTGTTCGCAATAAGCATGACCATACAGGTTTCGTCTGTTGTTAAAAACGTTGGCCGTGTGATGTTTGAATTCTCGTTTAGAAAAGGGAGTCATATCTGCCATCTTTGGTACCAAATTCTGTATAGACTGAATAACGAAGATACAGCAACGAATACATATGACCTTTGACCCACCTTTACACTCCCAAGATGGCATCTGAGGAAAAAGTGGTTATTTTGTGAAATGATTCTTGCGACATCGCCTATATACGTGTGCAAAATATGGCAAAGATAGGACATGTATTCACCAAGATACAAAATGCAACATTTATGACCTTTGACCCTTATTTACATACCCACGATATTGTCCAATCAAGTAGTTGTTATTTCATGAAATAATGTTCGTGACATGAACTAAACATGTGCAAAATATGGTGGTGATAGGGTATGTTTTTCTTGAGTTATCGCACATAAAGTTGCAAAAAGAAAGAAATATTTCAATACATCGAAGATAAACTTTAATTTCAACCAAGTTTTTTTTTACGTGATCCCGATATCGTATGAAAAAACGAAGGGCACACTTACGATAGCCAAAAGACTCAGTTACAACCTGTTAATATCTGGGAGAAATTCACCGAAGGGTAAGTGAGCTAGTGCTCGATAAAGACTATCATGTCAATTTTCACATTTAAAAAATTCCGTCCCATAGAGATAACACGTCATAACGAAGATACAGAAAGAAGTACATATGACATTTGACCCCAATTTGCACAGACAAGATGGCATCTGAGCAAAAAGTGGTTATTTTGTGAAATGATCCTTGTAACATGGCTTTTACGTGTGCAAAATATGGGAAAGATAGGACATGTATTCACCAAGATACAGGATGAAATATCTATGACCTTTGACCCTAATTTACATACCCAAGATGACGTCTGATCAAGTAGTTGTTATTTTATGAAATAATGTACGTGACATGAACTACACATGTGCAAAATGTGGGATCAATAGCCATTGTTGTTGTACATCTATCGCACAGAAAGTAGTAAAAAGAAAGAAAAATAAAGAAAAAATATGTTATTTTATAGAAATTTGAAGGAGAAGCATAAAAAAATCAGAAAAAGATAAAGTTATGAAGGGAGATTAAGACTAACTAAAGAAAAAGAAGAAAAAAAAGTATTTAAAAAATTAAAAAATATATTGGCAGGGGTGAGCCTCGAACCAGGGACCTTAGGATTACGAGTCGGATGCGCTATGCAATGACCTATTTCATGCTCCATAGGCCCTGTGTATTAAGCAAAATGACGCTGCATCGAAGCCACGTGCCATTTTTCAACCAAGTTTATCGACGTGATGACGACGTCGTATGAAAAAATGGAGGGCACACTTACGATAGCCCGAAGTCTCAGCTACAACATACTAAAATCTGGGGAAAATTCACCGAAGCATAAGTGAGCTAGTACTCGACAAAGATAGTCATGTCAATTTTCACTGCCAGAAAAACTGCTCTCCCATAGAGATAACACGTAAACTGGTCAAATTTGACAAGGTTACTTTCAATCCATTTGTACGAGGTGATGCCGTCATCTAACCAAAATTATGTTTTCATATTTATGAAAGAACATTTCATAAGCTACAATATATTGAAATTTGGGTGAAAATTGGCAAAGGATAAGTGAGATACGCTCGAGTAAACTTGAAATTTGATGACGTCATTTTGAAAATTTACTTTTTTTACTTTATTAAGAAATTTGATATCTTTTAATCATTTTGTCAACATTGCCAACCCATGACATGACATGTACAACTCATCAGCTTTCAGAATATGTCAAAAAAATGGGAGGTCACCGTCCATCCTGACGAGTAAAATCCGATTTAAAATTGGCGGTTTTTTGGCATAGTTGCACTGTGTATCCCCATTGACGCACGCGCGGAATTTTGATTTTGACGGGCCTGTATGACGTCATATTGAGTCGAATCGACTTGAAACTTGGTAGAAATATTCCTTGACAATTTGGACATCCGAACCGTGTGAAAAAACTGAAAATTTCTATTGCATATGAGCTGTGCATGGGAATATGTGCGCGCGCGTACGCGTCCGTCCAATTTTTTTCAATTTTTCAAAAATGCTCCAAATGGTCTGAAACGTGTGCAAAAAAATTTTGAGCTCGATTTGAGCATACAAATATTTCAACGCGCGCGTACGCGCGCGTTTTGAGATAAAAATGAATTTTGAGAATATGAATAGAATCCACTTAATTTGAAATATATGTGACGTAAATTTCATTGAAATATTCTATTCCATTAATGAGATATGAATGAAAATGTGTTTTCATATAATGACGTCATAGTGACGTCACGGTCGACTGATCACAATGATACATTAGATTTGTCGTCTTTAGGACATGATGCATACATGGTATAAGTTTGAACTTCATAGGCATAGCACTTTCTGAGCTAACCTCTGCACAACTTTTGGGGAGAAATAAAGAAAAACTAGAGATTGTAATTTGTCATCACTGACAAATTAAGGTGATCCGATTTTTTTTATCAATGATTCGAGTCCTGATCGCAATAGGCATGACCATACAAGTTTCATCTCTGTTTAGAGACATTGGCCGTGTGATGTTTGCATTCTCATTTAGAAAAGGGAGTCATATCTGCCATCTTTGGTACCAAATTATGTATACACTGAATAACGAAGATACAGCAATGAATACATATGACCTTTGACCCACCTTTGCACTCCCAAGATTGCATCTGATGAAATAGTGGTTATTTTGTGAAATGATTCTCGCGACATCGTCTATACGTGTGAAAAATATGGGAAAGATAGGACAGGTATTCACTAAGATACAAGATGAAACATTTATGACCTTTGACCCTAATTTACATACCCAAGATGTTGTCCGATCTAGTAGTTGTTATTTTATGAAATAATGTACGAGACATGAACTAAACATGTGCAAAATATGGGGGTGATAAGGCGTGTTTTTCTTGAGTTATTGCAAAGAAAGTTGCAGAAAGAAAGAAATATCTCAATACATAGAAGATAAGCTTTAATTTCAACCAATTTTTTATCGTCATCCCGACATCGTATGAAAATACAAAGGAAACAAAACGATAGCGCAAAGTCTCAGCTACAACATATTAAAATCTGGGAGAAATTCACCGAAGGGTAAGTGAGCTAGTGCTCGATAAAGACAATCATGTCAATTTTCACATTAAAGAAAATTCCCTCCCATAGAGATAACACGTCATAACGAAGATACAAAAAGAAGTACATATGACCTTTGACCTCAATTTGTACAGACAAGATGGCATCTGAGTAAAAAGTGATTATTTTGTGAAATGATCCTTGTAACATGGTCTTTGCGTATGCAAAATATGGGAAAGATAGGACATGTATTCACTAAGATACAGGGTGAAACACTTATGACCTTTGACCCTAATTTACATACCCAAGATGGTGTCCGATCAAGTAGTTGTTATTTTATGAAATAATTCACGTGACATGAACTAAACATGTGCAAAATATAGAAGTGATAGAGGCCGTTTTTCTTGAGTTATTGCAAAGAAAGTTGCAGAAAGAAAGAAATATATCAATACATCGAAGATAAGCCTGAATTTCAACCCAATTTTTTGACGTGATTCTGACATCGTATGAAAAAACAAAGGGCACACTTACGGTAGCGTAAAGTCTCAGCTACAACATATTAAAATCTGGGAGAAATTTACCGAAGCTTAAGTGAGCTAGTGCTCGATAAAGATAGTCATGTCAATTTTCATTTCCAGAAAAACTGCACTCCCATAGAGATAACACGTAAACTGGTCAAATTTGACAAGATTACTTTTAATCCATTTTTACGAGGTGATACCGTTATCCAATCAAAATATTGTAATTTTATGTTTGAAAGAACATTAAATAAGCTACATCATACTGAAATCTGGGTGAAAATTGACAAAGGACTAGTGAGATATGCTCGAATGAACTTGAAATTTGATGACGTCATTTTGAAAATTTACTTTTTTTAGTTTATTAAGAAATTTGATATCTTTTAATCATTTTGTCAGCATTGCCACCCCATGAAATGACATGTACAACTCATCAGCTTTCAAAATATGTACAGAAAATGGGGGGTCACCGTCCATCCTGACGAGTAAAATCGGATTTAAAATTGGCAGTTTTTTGGCATAGTTGCACTGTATATCGCCATTGACGCGCGCGCGGAATTTCAACTTTGACGGGCCCGTATGACGTCATATTGAGTCGGATTGATTTGAAACTTGGTATAAATATTCCTTAACATTTCAGACATCCGATCAAAGTGAAAAAACTGGAAATTTCAATTGCACATGAGCTGTGCGTGCGTATATGCGCGCGTGCGTACGCGTCCGTCCGATTTTTTCAATTTTTCAAAAAATGCTCCAAATGGTCTGAAACGTGTGCAAAAAAATTTTGAGCTCGATTGGAGCATACAAATATTTCAACGCGCGCGTACGCGCACGTTTTAAGAGAAAATGTGAATTTTGAGAACATGAGTAGAATGCGCATAATTTGAAATATATGTGACGTAAATTTCATTGAAAAATTTCATTCCATTAATGAGATATGATTGAGAATGTGTTTTCATATAATGACGTCATAGTGACGTCACGGTCCACTGATCACAATGATACATTAGATTTGTCGTCTTTGGGACATGATGCATACATGGTATAATTTTGAAATTGATAGGCAGCGGACTTTCTGAGCTAACCTCTGCACAACTTTTGCGGAGAAATAAAGAAAGAAAGAAGAAGAAAGAATCCGTACAGATACAGAAGGTGATCCGAAGGATACTCGGATCACCTAAAAAGAAGAAAGAATCCGTACAGATACAGAAGGTGATCCGAGAGGATACTCGGATCACCTAACAAAGAATCCGTACAGATACAGAAGGTGATCCGAGAGGATACTCGGATCACCTAACTAGAGATTGTAATTTGTCATCACTGACAAATTAAGGTGATCCGATTTTTTTTATCAATGATTCGAGTCCTGATTGCAATAGGCATGACCATACAAGTTCCATCTGTGTTTAGAGACATTGGCCGTGTGATATTTGCATTCTCATTTAGCAAAGGGAGTCATATCTGCCATGTTTGGTACCAAATTCTGCATACACTATAACAAAGAAACAGCAACAAGTACATATGACTTTTGACCCACCTTTGCACTCCCAAGATTGCATCTGATGAAATAGTGGTTATTTTGTGAAATGATTCTCGCGACATCGTCTATACGTGTGAAAAATATGGGAAAGATATAAGGACAGGTATTCACCAAGATACAAGATGAAACATTTATGACCTTTGACCCTAATTTACATATCCAAGATGTCCGATCTAGTAGTTGTTATCTCATTAAATAATGTACGTGACATGAACTAAACATGTGGGGTGTTAGGCGTGTTTTTCTTGAGTTATTGCAAAGGAAGTTGCAGAAAGAAAGAAATATCTCAATACATAGAAGATAAGCTTTAATTTCGACCAAGTTTTTTTATCGTGATGCCGACAACGTATGAAAAAACGAAGGGCACAGTTTTGGTAGCGTAAAGTCTCAGCTACAACATATTAAAATCTGGGAGAAATTCACCGAAGGGTAAGTGAGCTAGTGCTCGATAAAGACAATCATGTCAATTTTCACATTAAAAAAAATTCCCTCCCATAGAGATAACACGTCATAACGAAGATACAAAAAGAAGTACATATGACCTTTGACCTCAATTTGCACAGACAAGATGGCATCTGAGTAAAAAGTGGTTATTTTGTGAAATGATCCTTGTAACATGGTCTTTGCGTGTGCAAAATATGGGAAATATAGTACAGGTATTCACTAAGATACAAGATGAAACACTTATGACCTTTGACCCTAATTTACATACCCAAGATGGTGTCTGATCAAGTAGTTGTTATTTTATGAAATAATTTACGTGACATGAACTTAACATGTGCAAAATATGGAAGTGATAGAGGCCGTTTTTCTTGAGTTATTGCAAAGAAAGTTGCAGAAAGAAAGAAATATCTCAATACATCGAAGATAAGCTTGAATTTCAACCAAAATCTTTGACGTGATCCCGACAGCGTATGAAAAAATGAAGGGCACACTTACGGTAGCGTAAAGTCTCAGCTACAACATATTAAAATCTGGGAGAAATTTACCGAAGGGTAAGTGAGCTAGTGCTCGATAAAGATAGTCATGTCAATTTTCATTTCCAGAAAAACTGCACTCCCGTAGAGATAACACGTAAACTGGTCAAATTTGACAAGATTACTTTCAATCCATTTTTACGAGGTGATACCGTTATCCAATCAAAACTTTGTAATTTTCTGTTTGTAAGAACATTAAATAAGCTACAATATACTGAAATCTGGGTGAAAATTGACAAAGGACTAGTGAGATATGCTCGAATAAACTTGAAATTTGATGACGTCATTTTGAAAATTCACTTTTTTTACTTTATTAAGAAATTTGATATCTTTTGATCATTTTGTCAGCATTACCACCCCATGAAATGACATGTAAACTCATCAGCTTTCAAAATATGTAAAGAAAATGGGGGGTCACCGTCCATCCTGACGAGTAAAATCGGATTTAAAATTGGCGGTTTTTTGGCATAGTTGCACTGTATATCGCCATTGACGCGCGCGCGGAATTTAAACTTTGATTGGCCCGTATGACGTCATATTGAGTCGGATCGACTTGAAACTTGGTAGAAATATTCCTTGACATTTCAGACATTCGATCCGTGCGATAAAACGGAAAATTTCTATTGCATATGAGCTGTGCGTGCGTATATGCGCGCGCGCGTACGCGTCCGTCGATTTTTTTTGAAATGCTGTAAATGACCTGAAACATGTGCAAAACAATTTTGAGGTTGATTAGAGCATGTTTAAATTTCAACGCGCGCGTACGCGCTCGTTTACTATGAACGTGACCAAATTTTATGAAATATATCAATAGACCTTGACTTGAACTATTTGATATCTTAATTTCATTCAAAAATTCCGTTCCATTAATGAGATATTGATGTAAACGTGATTTCAGATAATGACGTCATAATGACGTCACGGTCAACTGATCACATTGATACACTAGATCTGTCGTCCTTAGGACATGATACATACATGGTATAAGTTTGAAAGTGATAGGTGGGGGACTTTTTGAGTTAACCGCTGCACAAGATTTGAGGAGAAAGAAATAAAGAAGAAGAAGAAGAAGACTAGAGATTGTAATTTGTCATTACTGACAAATTAAGGTGATCCGATTTTTTTTTTCATCAATGATTCGAGTCCTGATCGCAATAGGCATGACCATACAGGTTTCGTCTGTTGCTAAAACGTTGGCCGTGTGATGTTTGAATTCTCGTTTAGAAAAGGGAGTCATATCTGCCATCTTTGGTACCAAATTCCGTATACACTAGATAACGAAGATACAACAACAAATACATATGACCTTTGACCCACCTTTACACTCCCAAGATGGCATCTGAGGAAAAAGTGGTTATTTTGTGAAATGATTCTTGCGACATCGTCTATACGTGTGCAAAATATGGGAAAGATAGGACAGGAATTCGCCAAGATACAAGATGAAACATTTATGACCTTTGACCCTAATTTACATACCCAAGATGTTGTCCGATCAAGTAGTTGTTATTTTATGAAATAATGTACGTGACATGTACTAGGCATGTGCAAAATATGGGATTGATAGCCATTGTTGTTGTTCATCTATTGCACAGAAAGTAGTAGAAAGAAGAAAAATAAAGAAAAAATTATGTTATTTTATAGAAATTTGAAGGAGAAGCATAAAAAAATCAGAAAAAGATAAAGTAAGGAAAGGGAGATTAAGATTAACTAAAGAAAAAGAAGAAAAAAAGTGTTTAAAAAATATAAAAAAAAATATTGGCAGGAGTGAGCCTCGAACCAGGGACCTTAGGGTTACGAGTCGGATGCGCTACGCAATGACCTATTTCATTCTCCATAGGCCCTGTGTATTAAGCAAAATGACGCTGCATCGAAGCCTCGTGCCATTTTCAACCAAGTTTTTCGAATTGATGCCGACATCGTATGAAAAAATGGAGGGCACACTTACGATAGCCCAAAGTCTCAGCTACAACATACTAAAATCTGGGAGAAATTTACCGAAGCATAAGTGAGCTAGTGCTCGAAAAAGAGAGTCATGTCAATTTTCACTGCCAGAAAAACTGCTCTCCCATAGAGATAACACGTAAACTGGTCAAATTTGACAATATTACTTTCAATCCATTTTTACGAGGTGATGCCGTCCTCCAATCAAAATGTTGTAATTATATTAATGAAAGATCATTTAATAAGCTACAACATAATGAAATCTGGGTGTAAATTGGCAAAGGATAAGTGAGATACGCTCGAGTGAACTTGAAATTTGATGACGTCATTTTGAAAATTTACTTTTTTTACTTTATTAAGAAATTTGATATCTTTTAATCATTTTGCCAGCATCGCCAACCCATGAAATAACATATCCAACTCATCAACTTTCAGAATATGTAAAGAAAATGGAAGGTTACCGTCCATCCTGACGAGTAAAATCGGATTTAAAATTGGCGTTTTTTTGGCATCGTTGCACTGTATATCGCCATTGACGCGCGCGCGGAATTTCAACTTTGACGGGCCCGTATGACGTCATATTGAGTTGGATTGACTTGAAACTTGGTAGAAATATTCCTTGACATTTTAGGCATCTGATAAATTTAACAAAACGGGAAATTTCCATTGCATATGAGCTGTGTGTGCGAATATGTGCGCGCGCGTACGCGTCCGTCCAATTTTTTCAATTTTTCAAAAAATGCTCCAAATGGTCTGAAACGTGTGCAAAAAAAAATTTGAGCTCGATTTGAGCATACAAATATTTCAACGCGCGCGTACGCGCACGTTTTAAGATAAAATATCAATTTTGAGAATATGAGTAGAATGCGCATAATTTGAAATGTATGTGACGTAAATTTCATTGCAAAATTCTATTCCATTAATGAGATATGAATGAAAATGTGTTTTCATATAATGACGTCATAGTGACGTCACGATCGACCAATCACAATGATACAATAGATTTGTCGTCTTTGGGACATGATACATATATGGTATGAGTTTGAAGTTGATACTCTGGGTACTTTCTGAGTACGTAGATACACAACTTTTGTCCAGAAATAAAGAAAGAAGAAGAAGAAGAACTAGAGATTGTAATTTGTCATCACTGACAAATTAAGGTGATCCGATTTTTTTTTTTTTTTAATCAATGATTCGAGTCCTGATCGCAATAGGCATGACCATACAAGTTTCATCTGTGTTTAGAGACATTGGCCGTGTGATGTTTGCATTCTCATTTAGAAAAGGGAGTCATATCTGCCATCTTTGGTACCAAATTCTGTATACACTGAATAACGAAGATACAGCAATGAATACATATGACCTTTGACCCACCTTTGCACTCCCAAGATTGCATCTGATGAAATAGTGGTTATTTTGTGAAATGATTCTCGCGACATCGTCTATACGTGTGGAAAATATGGGAAAGATAGGACAGGTATTCACTAAGATACAAGATGAAACATTTATGACCTTTGACCCTAATTTACATACCCAAGATGTTGTCTGATCTAGTAGTTGTTATTTTATGAAATAATGTACGAGACATGAACTAAACATGTGCAAAATATGGGGGTGATAAGGCGTGTTTTTCTTGAGTTATTGCAAAGAGAGTTGCAGAAAGAAAGAAATATCTCAATACATAGAAGATAAGCTTTAATTTCAACCAATTTTTTATCGTAATCCCGACATCGTATGAAAAAAACAAAGGAAAATGAAACGATAGCGCAAAGTCTCAGCTACAACATATTAAAATCTGGGAGAAATTCACCGAAGGGTAAGTGAGCTAGTGCTCGATAAAGACAATCATGTCAATTTTCACATTAAAGAAAATTCCCTCCCATAGAGATAACACGTCATAACGAAGATACAAAAAGAAGTACATATGACCTTTGACCTCAATTTGCAACGACAAGATGGCATCTGAGTAAAAAGTGGCTATTTTGTGAAATGATCCTTGTAACATGGTCTTTGCGTGTGCAAAATATGGGAAAGATAGGACATGTATTCACTAAGATACAGGGTGAAACACGTATGACCTTTGACCCTACTTTACATACCCAAGATGGTGTCCGATCAAGTAGTTGTTATTTTATGAAATAATGTACGTGACATGAACTAAACATGTGCAAAATATAGAAGTGATAGAGGCCGTTTTTCTTGAGTTATTGCAAAGAAAGTTGCAGAAAGAAAGAAATATCTCAATACATCGAAGATAAGCCTGAATTTCAACCCAATTTTTTGACGTGATTCCGACATCGTATGAAAAAACAAAGGGCACACTTACGGTAGGGTAAAGTCTCAGCTACAACATATTAAAATCTGGGAGAAATTTACCGAAGCTTAACTGAGCTAGTGCTCGATAAAGATAGTCATGTCAATTTTCATTTCCAGAAAAACTGCACTCCCATAGAGATAACACGTAAACTGGTCAAATTTGACAAGATTACTTTTAATCCATTTTTACGAGGTGATACCATTATCCAATCAAAATATTGTAAATTTATGTTTGAAAGAACATTAAATAAGCTACATCATACTGAAATCTGGGTGAAAATTGACAAAGGACTAGTGAGATACGCTCGAATGAACTTGAAATTTGATGACGTCATTTTGAAAATTTACTTTTTTTACTTTATTAAGAAATTTGATATCTTTTAATCATTTTGTCAGCATTGCCACCCCATGAAATGACATGAACAACTCATCAGCTTTCAAAATATGTACAGAAAATGGAGGGTCACCGTCCATCCTGACGAGTAAAATCGGATTTAAAATTGGCGGTTTTTGGGCATAGTTGTACTGTATATCGCCATTGACGCGCGCGCGGAATTTCAACTTTGATGGGCCCGTATGACCTCATATTGAGTCGGATTGACTTGAAACTTGGTAGAAATATTCCTTGACATTTCAGGCAGCCGATAAGTGTGAAAAAACGGGAAATTTCTATTGCATATGAGCTGTGCGTGCGTATATGAGCGCGCGCGTACGCGTCCGTCCAATTTTTTCAATTTTTCAAAAAATGCCCTAAATGGTCTGAAACGTGTGCAAAAAAATTTTGAGCTCGATTGGAGCATACAAATATTTCAACGCGCGCGTACGCGCACGTTTTAAGATAAAATATGAATTTTGAGAATATGAGTAGAATGCGAATCACTTGAAATATATGTGACGTAAATTTCATTTAAAAATTCCATTCCATTAATGAGATATGATTGAGAATGTGTTTTCATATAATGACGTCATAGTGACGTCATGGTCGACTGATCACTTTGATTTTAGTTCGATTGCCGTCTTTGGGAGACGATACATATATGGTATAATTTTGAGATTGATAGGAGGAGCACTTTCTGAGCTAATCGATACACAACTTTTGAGGAGAAATAAAGAAGAAGAAAAACAAAGAATCCGTACAGATACAGAAGGTGATCCGAGAGGATACTCGGATCACCTAACAAAGAATCCGTACAGATACAGAAGGTGATCCGAGAGGATACTCGGATCACCTAACTAGAGATTGTAATTTGTCATTACTGACAAATTAAGGTGATCCGATTTTTTTTTTCATCAATGATTCGAGTCCTGATCGCAATAGGCATGACCATACAGGTTTCGTCTGTTGTTAAAAACGTTGGCCGTGTGATGTTTGAATTCTCGTTTAGAAAAGGGAGTCATATCTGCCATCTTTGGTACCAAATTCCGTATACACTAGATAACGAAGATACAACAACAAATACATACGACCTTTGATCCACCTTTACACTCCCAAGATGGCATCTGAGGAAAAAGTGGTTATTTTGTGAAATGATTCTTGCGACATCGTCTATACGTGTGCAAAATATGGGAAAGATAGGACAGGTATTCGCCAAGATACAAGATGAAACATTTATGACCTTTGACCCTAATTTACATACCCAAGATGTTGTCCGATCAAGTAGTTGTTATTTTATGAAATAATGTACGTGACATGAACTAAACATGTGCAGAATATGGGGGTGACAGGGCGTGTTTTTCTTGAGTTATTGCAAAGAAAGTTGCAGAAAGAAAGAAATATCTCAATACATAGAAGATAAGCTTTAATTTCAACCAAGTTTTTTATCGTGATCCCGACATCGTATGAAAAAACAAAATGAAATTTAACGATAGCGCAAAGTCTCAGCTACAACATATTAAAATCTGGGAGAAATTCACCGAAGGGTAAGTGAGCTAGTGCTCGATAAAGACAATCATGTCAATTTTCACATTTAAAAAAATTCCCTCCCATAGAGATAACACGTCATAACGAAGATACAAAAAGAAGTACATATGACCTTTGACCTCAATTTGCACAGACAAGATGGCATCTGAGTAAAAAGTGGTTATTTTGTGAAATGATCCTTGTAACATGGTCTTTGCGTTTGCAAAATATGGGAAAGATAAGACATGTATTCACTAAGATACAGGATGAAACACTTATGACCTTTGACCCTAATTTACATACCCAAGATGGTGTCCGATCAAGTAGTTGTTATTTTATGAAATAATGTACGTGACATGAACTAAACATGTGCGAAATATAAAAGTGATAGGGCGTGTTTTTCTTGAGTTATTGCAAAGAAAGTTGCAGAAAGAAAGAACTATCTCAATACATCGAAGATAAGCCTGAATTTCAACCAAAATTTTTGACGTGATCCCGACATCGCATGAAAAAACGAAGGGCACACTTACGGTAGCGTAAAGTCTCAGCTACAACATATCAAAATCTGGGAGAAATTTACCGAAGGGTAAGTGAGCTAGTGCTCGATAAAGATAGTCATGTCAATTTTCATTTCCAGAAAAACTGCACTCCCATAGAGATAACACGTAAACTGGTCAAATTTGACAAGGTTACTTTCAATCCATTTTTACGAGGTGATACCGTTATTCAATCAAAATTTTGTTATTTTATGTTTGAAAGAACATTAAATAAGCTACATCATACTGAAATCTGGGTGAAAATTGACAAAGGACTAGTGAGATACGCTCAAATGAACTTGAAATTTGATGACGTCATTTTGAAAATTTACTTTTTTTACTTTATTAAGAAATTTGCTATCTTTTAATCATTTTGTCAGCATTGCCACCCCATGAAATGACATGTACAACTCATCAGGTTTTAAAATATGTAAAGAAAATGGGGGGTCACCGTCCATCCTGACGAGTAAAATCGAATTTAAAATTAGCAGTTTTTTGGCATAGTTGCACTGTATATCGCCATTGACGCGCGCGCAGAATTTCAACTTTGACGGGCCCGTATGACGTCATATTGGGTCGCATTGATTTGAAACTTGGTATAAATATTCCTTAACATTTCAGACATCCGATCAAAGTGAAAAAACTGGAAATTTCAATTGCACATGAGCTGTGCGTGCGTATATGCGCGCGCGCGTACGCGTCCGTCCGATTTTTTCAATTTTTTAAAAAATGCTCTAAATGGTCTGAAACGTGTGCAAAAAAATTTTGAGCTCGATTGGAGCATACAAATATTTCAACGCGCGCGTACGCGCACGTTTTAATAGAAAATATGAATTTTGAGAACATGAGTAGAATGCGCATAATTTGAAATATATGTGACGTAAATTTCATTGAAAAATTTCATTCCATTAATGAGATATGATTGAGAATGTGTTTTCATATAATGACGTCATAGTGACGTCACGGTCGACTGATCACAATGATACATTAGATTTTTCGTCTTTGGGACATGATGCATACATGGTATAATTTTGAAATTGATAGGCAGCGGACTTTCTGAGCTAACCTCTGCACAACTTTTGCGGAGAAATAAAGAAACAAAGAAGAAGAAAGAATCCGTACAGATACAGAAGGTGATCCGAAGGATACTCGGATCACCTAACTAGAGATTGTAATTTGTCATCACTGACAAATTAAGGTGATCCGATTTTTTTTAATCAATGATTCGATTCCTGATCGCAATAGGCATGACCATACAAGTTTCATCTGTGTTTAGAGACATTGGCCGTGTGATGTTTGGATTCTCATTTACAAAAGGGAGTCATATCTGCCATCTTTGGTACCAAATTCTGTATACACTGAATAACGAAGATACAGCAACAAATACATATGACCTTTGACCCACCTTTACACTCCCAAGATGGCATCTGAGGAAAAAGTGGTTATTTTGTGAAATGATTGTTCCGATATCGTCTACAAGTGTGCAAAATATGGGAAAGATAGGACAGGTATTCACCAAGCTACAGGATGCAACATTTATGACCTTTAACCCTAATTTACATACCCAAGATGGTGTCCGATCAAGTAGTTGTTATTTTATGAAATAATGTACGTGACATGAACCAAAAGATGTGCAAAATATGGGGGTAATAGGGGCTGTTTTTCTTGAGTTATTGCAAAGAAAGTTGCAGAAAGAAAGAAATATCTCAATACATCGAAGATAAGCTTAAATTTCAACCAAGTTTTTTGACGTGATCCCGACACCATATGAAAAAAACGAAGGGCTTTAAAGCGATAGCGCAAAGTCTAAGCTACAACATATTAAAATCTGGGCGAAATTCACCGAAGGGTAAGTGAGCTAGTGCTCGATGAAGACAATCATGTCAATTTTCACATTTAAAAAAATTCCCTCCCATAGAGATAACACGTCATAACGAAGATACAGAAAGAAGTACATATGATCTTTGACCCCAATTTGCACAGACAAGATGGCATCTGAGCAAAAAGTGATTATTTTGTGAAATGATGCATGTAAGATGGTTTTTGCGTGTGAAAAATATGGAAAAGATAGGACATGTATTCACAAAGATACAGGATGAAACATTTATGACCTTTGACCCTAATTTACATACCCAAGATGGTGTCAGATCAAGTAGTTGTTATTTTATGAAATAATGTACATGACATGAACTAAACATGTGCAAAATATGGGGGTGATAGGGGCTGTTTTTCTTGAGTTATTGCAAAGAAAGTTGCAGAAAGAAAGAAATATCTCAATACATCGAAGATAAGCTTTAATTTCAACCAAGTTTTTCGACGTGATTCCGACATCGTATGAAGAAATGAAGGGCACATTCACGATAGCAAAAAGTCTCAGCTACAACATACTTAAATCTGGGAGAAATTCACCGAAGCATAAGTGAGCTAGTGCTCGATAAAGATAGTCATGTCAATTTTCATTTCCAGAAAAACTGCACTCCCATAGAGATAACACGTAAACTGGTCAAATTTGACAAGATTACATTTAATCCCTTTTTACGAGGTGAAACCGTCATCCAATCAAAATTGTGTTAAATATTTCTGAAAAAGCGTTAAATAAGCTACAAAATACTGAAATCTGGGTGAAAATTGGCAAAGGATTAGTGAGATGCGCTCGAATGAACTTGAAATTTGATGACGTCATTTTGAAAATTTACATTTTTTATTTTATTAAGAAATTTGATATCTTTTAATCATTTTGCCAGCATCGCCAACCCATGAAACGACATGTACAACTCATCAGCTTTCAAAATATGTAAAGAAAATGGGGGGTCACCGTCCATCCTGACGAGTAAAATCGGATTTGAAATTAGCGTTTTTTTGGTATAGTTGCACTGTATATCGCCATTGACGCGCGCGCGGAATTTCAACTTTGACGGGCCCGTATGACGTCATATTGAGTCGGATTGACTTGAAACTTGGTAGAAATATTCCTTGACATTTTAGACATCCGATCCGTGTAAAAAAACGGGATATTTTCATCGCATATGAGCTTTGCGTGCGTATATGCGCGCGCGCGTACGCGTCCGTCGATTTTTTCTGAAATACTCCAAATGACCTGAAACGTGTGCAAAACAATTTTGAGCTCGATTGGAGCATATTAAAATTTCAACGCGGGCGTACGCGCTCGTTTACCAGGGTCGCGATGAAATTTTATTAAATATATCGATAGAACTTGACTTGAACTATATAATATGTAAATTTCATTGAGAAATTCCATTTCATTAATGAGATACGAATGTGAACGTGATTTCAGATAATGACGTCATAGTGACGTCATGGTTGACTGATCACAATGATACATTAGATCTGTCGTTCTTATGACGTGATACATATATGGTATAAGTTTAAAAGTCATAGGTGAATGACTTTTTGAGTTAATCGCTGCACAACATTTGAGGAGAAAGAAATAAAGAAGAAAGATTCAGTACAGATACAATAGGTGATCCGAGAGGATACTCGGATCACCTAACTAGAGATTGTAATTTGTCATCACTGACAAATTAAGGTGATCCGATTTTTTTTAATCAATGATTCGAGTCCTGATTGCAATAGGCATGACCATACAAGTTCCATCTGTGTTTATAGACATTGGCCGTGTGATATTTGCATTCTCATTTAGCAAAGGGAGTCATATCTGCCATGTTTGGTACCAAATTCTGCATACACTATAACAAAGAAACAGCAACAAGTACATATGACTTTTGACCCACCTTTGCACTCCCAAGATTGCATCTGATGAAATAGTGGTTATTTTGTGAAATGATTCTCGCGACATCGTCTATACGTGTGAAAAATATGGGAAAGATATAAGGACAGGTATTCACCAAGATACAAGATGAAACATTTATGACCTTTGACCCTAATTTTACATATCCAAGATGTCCGATCTAGTAGTTGTTATCTCATTAAATAATGTACGTGACATGAACTAAACATGTGGGGTGATAGGGCGTGTTTTTCTTGAGTTATTGCAAAGGAAGTTGCAGAAAGAAAGAAATATCTCAATACATAGAAGATAAGCTTTAATTTCGACCAAGTTTTTTTATCGTGATGCCGACAACGTATGAAAAAACGAAGGGCACAGTTTTGGTAGCGTAAAGTCTCAGCTACAACATATTAAAATCTGGGAGAAATTCACCGAAGGGTAAGTGAGCTAGTGCTCGATAAAGACAATCATGTCAATTTTCACATTTAAAAAAATTCCCTCCCATAGAGATAACACGTCATAACGAAGATACAAAAAGAAGTACATATGACCTTTGACCTCAATTTGCACAGACAAGATGGCATCTGAGTAAAAAGTTGTTATTTTGTGAAATGATTCTTGTAACATGGTCTTTGCGTGTGCAAAATATGGGAAATATAGGACCGGTATTCACCAAGATACAGGATGAAACATTTATGACCTTTGACCCTAATTTACATACCCAAGATGGCGTCTGATCAAGTAGTTGTTATTTTATGAAATAACGTACGTGACATGAACTAAGCATGTGCAAAATATGGTGTTGATAGAGTATGCTTTTCTTGAGTTATTGCAAAGAAAGTTGCAGAAAGAAAGAGATATTTCAATACATCGAAGATAAGCTTTAATTTCAACCAAGTTTATTGACGTGATCCCGACATGGTATGAAAAAACAAACGGCACACTTATGATAGCCCAAAGTCTCAGCTACAACATATTGAAATCTGGGAGAAATTCACCGAAGCATAAGTCAGCTAGTGCTCGATAGAAATAGTCATGTCAATTTTCATTTCCAGAAAAACTGCACTCCCATAGAGATAACACGTAAACTGGTCAAATTTGACAAGGTTACTTTCAATCCATTTTTATGAGGTCATGCTGTCATTTAATCAAAATTGTTTTATTACGTAACTGATAGAGCATTTAATAAACTACAGCATACTGAAATCTGGGTGAAAATTGGCCAAGGATAAGTGAGATACGCTCGAGTAAACTTGAAATTTGATGACGTCATTTTGAAAATTTACTTTTTTTACTTTATTAAGAAATTTGACATCTGTTAATCATTTTGCCAGCATAGCCATCCCATGAAATGACATGTACAACTCATCAGCTTTCAAAATTAGTAAAGTAAATGGGGGGTCATCGTCCATCCTGACGAGTAAAATCGGATTTAAAATTGGTGGTTTTTTGGCATAGTTGCACTGTATATCGCCATTGACGCGCGCGCGGAATTTCAACTTTGACGGGCCCGTATGACGTCATATTGAGTCGGATTGACTTGAAACTTGGTAGAAATATTCCTTGACATTTCATACATTGGATCCGCGTAAAAAAACGGGAAATTTTCATTGTATATGAGCTGTGCGTGCGTATATGTGCGCGCACGTGCGCGTCCGTCAATTTTTTTTTGAAATACTTTAAATGACCTGAAACGTGTGCAAAACAATTTTGAGGTTGATTGGAGCATGTTAAAATTTCAACGCGCGCGTACGCGCTCGTTTAATATGAACGTGAGTACATTTTATGAAATATATCAATAGAACTTGACTTGAACTATATGATATATAAATTTCATTGACAAATTCCATTCCGTTAATGAGATATATATGTAAACGTGATTTTAGATAATGACGTCATAATGACGTCACGGTTGACTGATCACAATGATGCATTAGATCTGTCGTCCTTATGACATGATACATACATGGTATGAGTTTGAATGTGATAGGCGAAGGACTTTTTGAGTTAACCTCTGCACAACATTTGAGGAGATATAAAGAAAGAATCAGTACAGATACATAAGGTGATCCGAGAGGATACTCGGATCACCTAATGAAGCTAAGCTTTGATTATTTTAGCCGAGTTTTTCGACGTGTTTTTGACGTCGTATGAAAAAACAGAGGAGCCATTACGATAGCGCAAAGTCTCAGCTACAACATATTAAAATCTGGGAGAAATTCACCAAAGGGTGGGTGAGCTAGTGCTCGATAAAGACAATCATGTCAATTTTCACATCTAGCAAAATTTCCTCCCGTAGAGATAACACGTCATAATGAAGATAAAGAAGGAAGTACATATGACCTTTGATTCAACTTTACACAGACAAGATGGCATCTGAGCAAAAAGTGGTTATTTTGTGAAATGATCCTTGTAACATGGTCTTTACGTGTTCAAAATATGGGAAAGATAGGACCGGTATTCACCAAGATACAGGATGAAACATTTATGACCTTTGACCCTAATTTACATACCCAAGATGGCGTCTGATCAAGTAGTTGTTATTTTATGAAATAACGTACGTGACATGAACTAAGCATGTGCAAAATATGGTGTTGATAGAGTATGCTTTTCTTGAGTTATTGCAAAGAAAGTTGCAGAAAGAAAGAGATATTTCAATACATCGAAGATAAGCTTTAATTTCAACCAAGTTTATTGACGTGATCCCGACATGGTATGAAAAAACAAACGGCACACTTATGATAGCCCAAAGTCTCAGCTACAACATATTGAAATCTGGGAGAAATTCACCGAAGCATAAGTCAGCTAGTGCTCGATAGAAATAGTCATGTCAATTTTCATTTCCAGAAAAACTGCACTCCCATAGAGATAACACGTAAACTGGTCAAATTTGACAAGGTTACTTTCAATCCATTTTTATGAGGTCATGCTGTCATTTAATCAAAATTGTTTTATTACGTAACTGATAGAGCATTTAATAAACTACAGCATACTGAAATCTGGGTGAAAATTGGCCAAGGATAAGTGAGATACGCTCGAGTAAACTTGAAATTTGATGACGTCATTTTGAAAATTTACTTTTTTTACTTTATTAAGAAATTTGACATCTGTTAATCATTTTGCCAGCATAGCCATCCCATGAAATGACATGTACAACTCATCAGCTTTCAAAATTAGTAAAGTAAATGGGAGGTCATCGTCCATCCTGACGAGTAAAATCGGATTTAAAATTGGTGGTTTTTTGGCATAGTTGCACTGTATATCGCCATTGACGCGCGCGCGGAATTTCAACTTTGACGGGCCCGTATGACGTCATATTGAGTCGGATTGACTTGAAACTTGGTAGAAATATTCCTTGACATTTCATACATTGGATCCGCGTAAAAAAACGGGAAATTTTCATTGTATATGAGCTGTGCGTGCGTATATGTGCGCGCACGTGCGCGTCCGTCAATTTTTTTTTGAAATACTTTAAATGACCTGAAACGTGTGCAAAACAATTTTGAGGTTGATTGGAGCATGTTAAAATTTCAACGCGCGCGTACGCGCTCGTAAATATGAACGTGAGTACATTTTATGAAATATATCAATAGAACTTGACTTGAACTATATGATATATAAATTTCATTGACAAATTCCATTCCGTTAATGAGATATATATGTAAACGTGATTTTAGATAATGACGTCATAATGACGTCACGATTGACTGATCACAATGATGCATTAGATCTGTCGTCCTTATGACATGATACATACATGGTATGAGTTTGAATGTGATAGGCGAAGGACTTTTTGAGTTAACCTCTGCACAACATTTGAGGAGATATAAAGAAAGAATCAGTACAGATACATAAGGTGATCCGAGAGGATACTCGGATCACCTAACTAGAGATTGTAATTTGTCATCACTGACAAATTAAGGTGATCCGATTTTTTTTTAATCAATGATTCGAGTCCTGATCGTAATAGGCATGACAATACAAGTTTCATCTGTGTTTAGAGACATTGGCCGTGTGAGGTTTGGATTCTCATTTAGAAAAGGGAGTCACATCTGCCATCTTTGGTACCAATTCTGTATACACTGAATAACGAAGATACAGCAACGAATACATATGACCTTTGACCCACCTTTACACTCCCAAGATGGCATCTGAGGAAAAAGTGGTTATTTTGTGAAATGATTCTTGCGACATCGTCTATATTCGTGTGCAAAATATGGCAAAGATAGGACAGGTATTCACCAAGATGCAAAATGCAAAGTCTTAGGTACAACATAAAATCTGGGAGAAATTCACCGAAGGGTAAGTGAGAGCTAGTGCTCGATAAAGAAAAGCATGTCGATTTTCACATTAAAAAAAAATCCCTCCCATAGAGATAACACGTCATAACGAAAATACAGAAAGAAGTACATATGACCTTTGACCTCACTTTGCACACCCAAGATGGCGTCTGAGCAAAAAGTGGTTATTTTGTGAAATGATCCTTGTTACATGGTCTTTGTGTGTGCAAAATATGGGAAAGATAGGACATGTATTCACCAAGATACAGGATGAAACATTTATGACCTTTGACCCTAATTTACATACCCAAGATGGTGTCTGATCAAGTAGTTGTTATTTTATGAAATAATGTACGTGACATGAACTAAACATGTGCAAAATATGGGATTGATAGCCATTGTTGTTGTTCATCTATTGCACAGAAAGTAGTAGAAAGAAAGAAAAATAAAGAAAAAAATATGTTATTTTATAGAAATTTGAAGGAGAAGCATAAAAAAATCAGAAAAAGATAAAGTTAGGAAGGGAGATTAAGACGAACTAAAGAAAAAGAAGGAAAAAAGTGTTTAAAAAAATGAAAAAAAAAATATTGGCAGGGGTGAGCCTCGAACCAGGGACCTTAGGATTACGAGTCGGATGCGCTATGCAATGACCTATTTCATGCTCCATAGGCCCTGTGTATTAAGCAAAATGACGCTGCATAGAAGCCACGTGCCATTTTCAACCAAGTTTTTCGACGTGATGCCGACGTCGTATGAAAAAATGAAGGGCACACTTACGATAGCCCAAAGTCTCAGCTACAACATACCAAAATCTGGGAAAAATTCACCGAAGCAAAAGTGAGCTAGTGCTCGAAAAAGAGAGTCATGTCAATTTTCACTGCCAGAAAAACTGCTCTCCCATAGAGATAACACGTAAACTGGTCAAATTCTACAAGGATACATTCAATCCATTTTTACGAGGCGATGACGTCATCCAATCAAAATGTTGTTTTTACATTAATGAAAGAACATTTCATAAGCTACAACATACTGAAATATGGGAGAAAATTGGCAGAGGATAAGTGAGATACGCTCGAGTAAACTTGTAATTTGATGACGTCATTTTGAAAATTTACTTTTTTTACTTTATTAAGAAATTTGATATCTTTTAATCATTTTGTCAGCATTGCCTACCCATGAAATGACATGTACAACTCATCAGCTTTCAATATATGTAAAGAAAATGGGGGGTCACCGTCCATCCTGACGAGTTAAATCGGATTTAAAATTGGCAGTTTTTTGGCATAGTTGCACTGTATATCGCCATTGACGCGCGCGCGGAATTTCAACTTTGACGGCCCCGTATGACGTCATATTGAGTCGGATTGACTTGAAACGTTTTATAAATATTCCTTGACATTTCAGACATGCGATCAAAGTGAAAAAACTGGAAATTTCAATTGCATATGAGCTGTGCGTGCGTATATGCGCGCGCGCGTACGCGTCCGTCCGATTTTTTCAATTTTTCAAAAAATGCTCCAAATGGTCTGAAACGTGTGCAAAAAAATTTTGAGCTCGATTGGAGCATACAAATATTTCAACGCGCGCGTACGCGCACGTTTTAAGAGAAAATATGAATTTTGAGAACATGAGTAGAATGCGCATAACTTTAAATATATGTGACGTAAATTTCATTGAAAAATTCTATTTCATTAATGAGATATGATTGAGAATGTGTTTTCATATAATGACGTCATAGTGACGTCACGGTCGACTGATCACAATGATACATTAGATTTGCCGTCTTTGGGACATGATGCATACATGATATAATTTTGAAATTGACAGGCAGCGGACTTTCTGAGCTAACCTCTGCACAACTTTTGAGGAGAAATAAAGAAGAAGAAGAAGAAGAAGAAGAACTAGAGATTGTAATTTGTCATCACTGACAAATTAAGGTGATCCGATTTTTTTTTATCAATGATTCGAGTCCTGATCGCAATAGGCATGACCATACAAGTTTCATCTGTGTTTAGAGACATTGGCCGTGTGATGTTTGCATTCTCATTTAGAAAAGGGAGTCATATCTGCCATCTTTGGTACCAAATTCTGTATACACTGAATAACGAAGATACAGCAATGAATACATATGACCTTTGACCCACCTTTGCACTCCCAAGATTACATCTGATGAAATAGTGGTTATTTTGTGAAATGATTCTCGCGACATCGTCTATACGTGTGAAAAATATGGGAAAGATAGGACAGGTATTCACTAAGATACAAGATGAAACATTTATGACCTTTGACCCTAATTTACATACCCAAGATGTTGTCCGATCTAGTAGTTGTTATTTTATGAAATAATGTACGAGACATGAACTAAACATGTGCAAAATATGGGGGTGATAGGGCGTGTTTTTCTTGAGTTATTGCAAAGAAAGTTGCAGAAAGAAAGAAATATCTCAATACATAGAAGATAAGCTTTAATTTCAACCAATTTTTTATCGTCATTCCGACATCGTATGAAAAAACGAATTAAATAAAACGATAGCGCAAAGTCTCAGCTACAATATATTAAAATCTGGGAGAAATTCACCGAAGGGTAAGTGAGCTAGTGCTCGATAGAGACAATCATGTCAATTTTCACATTAAAGAAAATTCCCTCCCATAGAGATAACACGTCATAACGAAGATACAGAAAGAAGTACATATGACCTTTGACCTCAATTTGCACAGACAAGATGGCATCTGAGTAAATAGTGATTATTTTGTGAAATGATCCTTGTAACATGGTCTTTGCGTGTGCAAAATATGGGAAAGATAAGACATGTATTCACTAAGATACAGGGTGAAACACCTATGACCTTTGACCCTAATTTACATACCCAAGATGGTGTCCGATCAAGTAGCTGTTATTTTATGAAATAATTCACGTGACATGAACTAAACATGAGCAAAATATAGAAGTGATAGAGGCCGTTTTTCTTGAGTTATTGCAAAGAAAGTTGCAGAAAGAAAGAAATATCTCAATACATCGAAGATAAGCCTGAATTTCAACCCAATTTTTTGACGTGATTTTGACATCGTATGAAAAAACAAAGGGCACACTTACGGTAGCGTAAAGTCTCAGCTACAACATATTAAAATCTGGGAGAAATTTACCGAAGCTTAAGTGAGCTAGTGCTCGATAAAGATAGTCATGTCAATTTTCATTTCCAGAAAAACTGCACTCCCATAGAGATAACACGTAAACTGGTCAAATTTGACAAGATTACTTTTAATCCATTTTTACGAGGTGATACTGTTATCCAATCAGAACACTGTAATTTTATGTTTGAAAGAACATTAAATAAGCTACATCATACTGAAATCTGGGTGAAAATTGACAAAGGACTAGTGAGATACGCTCGAATGAACTTGAAATTTGATGACGTCATTTTGAAAATTTACTTTTTTTACTTTATTAAGAAATTTGATATCTTTTAATCATTTTGTCAGCGTTGCCAACCCATGAAATGACATGTACAACTCATCAGTTTTCAAAATATGTATAGAAAATGGGGGGTCACCGTCCATCCTAACGAGTAAAATCGGATTCAAAATTGGCAGTTTTTTGGCATAGTTGTACTGTATATCGCCATTGACGCGCGCGCGGAATTTCAACTTTGACGGGCCCGTATGACGTCATATTGAGTCGGATTGACTTGAAACTTGGTAGAAATATTCCTTGACATTTCAGGCAGCCGATACGTGTGAAAAAACGGGAAATTTCTATTGCATATAAGCTGTGCGTGCGTATATGCGCGCGCGCGTACGCGTCCGTCCGATTTTTTCAATTTTTCAAAAAATGCTCCAAATGGTCTGAAACGTGTGCAAAAAAAATTTGAGCTCGATTTGAGCATACAAATATTTCAACGCGCGCGTACGCGCACGTACTAAGAGAAAATGTAAATTTTGAGAATATGAGTAGAATGTGCATAACTTGAAATATATGTGACGTGAATTTCATTGAAAAACTTCATTCCATTAATGAGATATGACTGAAAATGTGTTTTCATATAATGACGTCATAGTGACGTCACGGTCGACTGATCACTTTGATTTTAGTTCGATTGCCGTCTTTGGGACACGATACATACATGGTATAAGTTTGAAATTGATAGGCAGAGTACTTTCTGAGCTAACCTCTGCACAACTTTTGGGGAGAAATAAAGAAAGAAAGAAGAAGAAAGAATCCGTACAGATACAATAGGTGATCCGAGAGGATACTCGGATCACCTAACTAGAGATTGTAATTTGTCATTACTGACAAATTAAGGTGATCCGATTTTTTTTTCATCAATGATTCGAGTCCTGATCGCAATAGGCATGACCATACAGGTTTCGTCTGTTGTTAAAAACGTTGGCCGTGTGATGTTTGAATTCTCGTTTAGAAAAGGGAGTCATATCTGCCATCTTTGGTACCAAATTCCGTATACACTAGATAACGAAGATACAACAACAAATACATACGACCTTTGACCCACCTTTACACTCCCAAGATGGCATCTGAGGAAAAAGTGGTTATTTTGTGAAATGATTCTTGCGACATCGTCTATACGTGTGCAAAATATGGGAAAGATAGGACAGGTATTCGCCAAGATACAAGATGAAACATTTATGACCTTTGACCCTAATTTACATATCCAAGATGTTGTCCGATCAAGTAGTTGTTATTTTATGAAATAATGTACGTGACATGAACTAAACATGTGCAGAATATGGGGGTGATAGGGTGTGTTTTTCTTGAGTTATTGCAAAGAAAGTTGCAGAAAGAAAGAAATATCTCAATACATAGAAGATAAGCTTTAATTTCAACCAAGTTTTTTATCGTGATCCCGACATCGTATGAAATAACAAAACGAAATTTAACGATAGCGCAAAGTCTCAGCTACAACATATTAAAATCTGGGAGAAATTCACCGAAGGGTATGTGAGCTAGTGCTCGATAAAGACAATCATGTCAATTTTCACATTAAAAAAAATTCCCTCCCATAGAGATAACACGTCATAACGAAGAAACAAAAAGAAGTACATATGACCTTTGACCTCAATTTGCACAGACAAGATGGCATCTGAGTAAAAAGTGGTTATTTTGTGAAATGATCCTTGTAACATGGTCTTTGCGTTTGCAAAATATGGGAAAGATAAGACATGTATTCACTAAGATACAGGATGAAACACTTATGACCTTTGACCCTAATTTACATACCCAAGATGGTGTCCGATCAAGTAGTTGTTATCTTATGAAATAATGTACGTGACATGAACTAAACATGTGCAAAATATAGAAGTGATAGGGCGTGTTTTTCTTGAGTTATTGCAAAGAAAGTTGCAGAAAGAAAGAAATATCTCAATACATCGAAGATAAGCCTGAATTTCAACCAAAATTTTTGACGTGATCCCGACATCGTATGAAAAAACGAAGGGCACACTTACGGTAGCGTAAAGTCTCAGCTACAACATATCAAAATCTGGGAGAAATTTACCGAAGGGTAAGTGAGCTAGTGCTCGATAAAGATAGTCATGTCAATTTTCATTTCCAGAAAAACTGCACTCCCATAGAGATAACACGTAAACTGGTCAAATTTGACAAGGTTACTTTCAATCCATTTTTAAGAGGTGATACCGTTATTCAATCAAAATTTTGTAATTTTATGTTTGAAAGAACATTAAATAAGCTACAACATACTGAAATTTGGGTGAAAATTGACAAAGGACTAGTGAGATACGCTCAAATGAACTTGAAATTTGATGACGTCATTTTGAAAATTTACTTTTTTTACTTTATTAAGAAATTTGCTATCTTTTAATCATTTTGTCAGCATTGCCACCCCATGAAATGACATGTACAACTCATCAGGTTTTAAAATATGTAAAGAAAATGGGGGGTCACCGTCCATCCTGACGAGTAAAATCGAATTTAAAATTAGCAGTTTTTTGGCATAGTTGCACTGTATATCGCCATTGACGCGCGCGCAGAATTTCAACTTTGACGGGCCCGTATGACGTCATATTGGGTCGCATTGATTTCAAACTTGGTATAAATATTCCTTAACATTTCAGACATCCGATCAAAGTGAAAAAACTGGAAATTTCAATTGCACATGAGCTGTGCGTGCGTATATGCGCGCGCGCGTACGCGTCCGTCCGATTTTTTCAATTTTTCAAAAAATGCTCTAAATGGTCTGAAACGTGTGCAAAAAAAATTTGAGCTCGATTGGAGCATACAAATATTTCAACGCGCGCGTACGCGCACGTAACAAGAGAAAATATGAATTTTGAGAACATGAGTAGAATGCGCATAATTTGAAATATATGTGACGTAAATTTCATTGAAAAATTTCATTCCATTAATGAGATATGATTGAGAATGTGTTTTCATATAATGACGTCATAGTGACGTCACGGTCGACTGATCACAATGATACATTAGATTTTTCGTCTTTGGGACATGATGCATACATGGTATGATTTTGAAATTGATAGGCAGCGGACTTTCTGAGCTAACCTCTGCACAACTTTTGCGGAGAAATAAAGAAACAAAGAAGAAGAAAGAATCCGTACAGATACAGAAGGTGATCCGAAGGATACTCGGATCACCTAACTAGAGATTGTAATTTGTCATCACTGACAAATTAAGGTGATCCGATTTTTTTTTTATCAATGATTCGAGTCCTGATCGCAATAGGCATGACCATACAAGTTTCATCTGTGTTTAGAGACATTGGCCGTGTGATGTTTGCATTCTCATTTAGCAAAGGGAGTCATATCTGCCATGTTAGGTACCAAATTCTGTATACACTATAACGAAGAAACAGCAACAAGTACATATGACCGTTGACCCACCTTTGCACTCCTAAGATTGCATCTGATGAAATAGTGGTTATTTTGTGAAATGATTCTCGCGACATCGTCTATACGTGTGAAAAATATGGGAAAGATAGGACAGGTATTCACTAAGATACAAGATGAAACATTTATGACCTTTGACCCTAATTTACATACCCAAGATGTTGTCCGATCTAGTAGTTGTTATTTTACGAAATAATGTACGAGCCATGAACTAAACATGTGCAAAATATGGGGGTGATAGGGCGTGTTTTTCTTGAGTTATTGCAAAGAAAGTTGCAGAAAGAAAGAAATATCTCAATACATAGAAGATAAGCTTTAATTTCAACCAAGGTTTTTTATCGTAATTCCGACATCGTATGAAAAAAACGAATGGCACATAACGATAGCGCAAAGTCTCAGCTACAACATATTAAAATCTGGGAGAACTTCACCGAAGGGTAAGTGAGCTAGTGCTCGATAAAGACAATCATGTCAATTTTCACATTTAAAAAAATTCCCTCCCATAGAGATAACACGTCATAACGAAGATACAAAAAGAAGTACATATGACCTTTGACCTCAATTTGCACAGACAAGATGGCATCTGAGTAAAAAGTGATTATTTTGTGTAATGATCCTTGTAACATGGTCTTTGCGTGTGCAAAATATGGGAAAGATAGGACGTGTATTCACTAAGATACAGGGTGAAACACTTATGACCTTTGACCCTAATTTACATACCCAAGATGGTGTCCGATCAAGTAGTTGTTATTTCATGAAATAATTCACGTGACATGAACTAAACATGTGCAAAATATGGAAGTGATAGAGGCCGTTTTTCTTGAGTTATTGCAAAGAAAGTTGCAGAAAGAAAGAAATATCTCAATACATCGAAGATAAGCCTGAATTTCAACCCAATTTTTTGACGTGATTCTGACATCGTATGAAAAAACAAAGGACACACTTACGGTAGCGTAAAGTCTCAGCTACAACATGTTAAAATCTGGGAGAAATTTACCGAAGCTTAAGTGAGCTAATGCTCGATAAAGATAGTAATGTCAATTTTCATTTCCAGAAAAACTGCACTCCCATAGAGATAACACGTAAACTGGTCAAATTTGACAAGATTACTTTCAATCCATTTTTACGAGGTGATACCGTTATCCAATCAAAATTTTGTTATTTTATGTTTGAAAGAACATTAAATAAGCTACATCATACTGAAATCTGGGTGAAAATTGACAAAGGACTAGTGAGATACGCTCGAATGAACTTGAAATTTGATGACGTCATTTTGAAAATTTACTTTTTTTACTTTATTAAGAAATTTAATATCTTTTAATCATTTTGTCAGCATTGCCACCCCATGAAATGACATGTACAACTCATCAGCTTTCAAAATATGTACAGAAAATGGGGGGTCACCGTCCATCCTGACGAGTAAAATCGGATTTAAAATTGGCGGTTTTTTGGCATAGTTGCACTGTATATCGCCATTGACGCGCGCGCGGAATTTCAACTTTGACGGGCCCGTATGACGTCATATTGAGTCGGATTGACTTGAAACTTGGTAGAAATATTCCCTGACATTTCAGACAGCCGATAAGTGTGAAAAAACGGGAAATTTCTATTGCATATGAGCTGTGCGTGCGTATATGTGCGCGCGCGTACGCGTCCGTCCAATTTTTTCAATTTTTCAAAAAATGCTCCAAACGACCTGAAACGTGTGCAAAAAAAATTTGAGCTCGATTGGAGCATGTCAACATTTTAACGCGCGCGTACGCGCACGGTTTGAGTGTAAACTGAAATGTGAGAAAATGTGTAGAATACGCTTGATTTGAACTATATGTGACGTAAATTTCATGGAAAAATTCCTTTCCATTAATGAGATATTAATGAAAATGTGTTTTCATATAATGACGTCATAGTGACGTCACGGTCCATTGATCACAATGATTTTACAAAATCTGTCGTCTTTGTGACATGATACATATATGGTATAATTTTGAAATTGATAGGCAGAGGACTTTCTGAGTTAATCTCTGCACAACTTTTGTCCAGAAATAAAGAATCAGTACAGATACAATAGGTGATCCGAAGGATACTCGGATCACCTAACTAGAGATTGTAATTTGTCATTACTGACAAATTAAGGTGATCCGATTTTTTTTCAATGATTCGAGGCCTGATCGCAATAGGCATGACCATACAGGTTTCGTCTGTTGTTAAAAACGTTGGCTGTGTGATGTTTGAATTCTCGTTTAGAAAAGGGAGTCATATCTGCCATCTTTGGTACCAAATTCCGTATACACTAGATAACGAAGATACAACAACAAATACATATGACCTTTGACCCACCTTTACACTCCCAAGATGGCATCTGAGGAAAAAGTGGTTATTTTGTGAAATGATTTTTGCGACATCGTCTATACGTGTGCAAAATATGGGAAAGATAGGACAGGTATTCGCCAAGATACAAGATAAAACATTTATGACCTTTGACCCTAATTTACATACCCAAGATGTTGTCCGATCAAGAAGTTGTTATTTTATGAAATAAATGTACGTGACATGAACTAAACATGTGCAGAATATGGGGGTGATAGGGCGTGTTTTTCTTGATATTGCAAAGAAAGTTGCAGAAAGAAAGAAATATCTCAATACATAGAAGATAAGCTTTAATTTCAACCAAGTTTTTTATCGTGATCCCGACATCGTATGAAAAAACGAAATCAAATTAACGATAGCGCAAAGTCTCAGCTACAACATATTAAAATCTGGGAGAAATTCACCGAAGGGTAAGTGAGCTAGTGCTCGATAAAGACAATCATGTCAATTTTCACATTAAAAAAAATTCCCTCCCATAGAGATAACACGTCATAACGAAGATACAAAAAGAAGTACATATGACCTTTGACCTCAATTTGCACAGACAAGATGGCATCTGAGTAAAAAGTGGTTATTTTGTGAAATGATCCTTGTAACATGGTCTTTGCGTTTGCAAAATTTGGGAAAGATAGAACATGTATTCACTAAGACACAGGATGAAACACTTATGACCTTTGACCCTAATTTACATACCCAAGATGGTGTCCGATCAAGTAGTTGTTATTTTATGAAATAATGTACGTGACATGAACTAAACATGTGCAAAATATAGAAGTGATAGGGCGTGTTTTTCTTGAGTTATTGCAAAGAAAGTTGCAGAAAGAAAGAAATATCTCAATACATCGAAGATAAGCCTGAATTTCAACCAAAATTTTTGACGTGAACCCGACATCGTATGAAAAAACAAAGGGCACACTTACGGTAGTGTAAAGTCTCAGCTACAACATATCAAAATCTGGGAGAAATTTATCGAAGGGTAAGTGAGCTAGTGCTCGATAAAGATAGTCATGTCAATTTTCATTTCCAGAAAAACTGCTCTCCCATAGAGATAACACGTAAACTTGTCAAATTTGACAAGGTTACTTTCAATCCATTTTTACGAGGTGATACCGTTATGCGATCAAAATTTTGTAATCTTATGTTTGAAAGAACATTAGATAAGCTACAACATAATGAAATCTGGGTGAAAATTGACAAAGGACTAGTGAGATACGCTCGAATGAACTTGAAATTTGATGACGTCATTTTGAAAATTTACTTTTTTTACTTTATTAAGAAATTTGCTATCTTTTAATCATTTTGTCAGCATTGCCACCCCATGAAATGACATGTACAACTCATCAGGTTTTAAAATATGTAAAGAAAATGGGGGGTCACCGTCCATCCTGACGAGTGAAATCGAATTTAAAATTAGCAGTTTTTTGGCATAGTTGCACTGTATATCGCCATTGACGCGCGCGCGGAATTTCAACTTTGACGGGCCCGTATGACGTCATATTGAGTCGCATTGATTTGAAACTTGGTATAAATATTCCTTAACATTTCAGACATCCGATCAAAGTGAAAAAACTGGAAATTTCAATTGCACATGAGCTGTGCGTGCGTATATGCGCGCGCGCGTACGTGTCCGTCCGATTTTTTCAATTTTTCAAAAAATGCTCCAAATGGTCTGAAACGTGTGCAAAAAAAATTTAAGCTCGATTTGAGCATACAAATATTTCAACGCGAGCGTACGCGCACGTTTTAAGAGAAAATATGAATTTTGAGAACATGAGTAGAATGCGCATAATATGAAATATGTGTGACGTAAATTTCATTGGAAAGTTTCATTCCATTAATGAGATATTATTGAGAATGTGTTTTCATATAATGACGTCATAGTGACGTCACGGTCGACTGATCACAATGATACATTAGATTTGTCGTCTTTGGGACATGATGCATACATGGTATAATTTTGAAATTGATAGGCAGCGGACTTTCTGAGCTAACCTCTGCACAACTTTTGCGGAGAAATAAAGAAACAAAGAAGAAGAAAGAATCCGTACAGATACAGAAGGTGATCCGAAGGATACTCGGATCACCTAACTAGAGATTGTAATTTGTCATCACTGACAAATGAAGGTGATCCGATCTTTTTTTTAATCAATGATTCGAGTCCTGATACTGCAAAGTCTCAGCTACAACATATTAAAATCTGAGAGAAATTCACCGAAGCATAAGTAAGATAGTGCTCGATAAAGAGAGTCATGTCAATTTTCACATCTAAAAAATTCCCTCCCATAGAGATAACGCGTCATAGCAAAGATAGAAAAAGAAGTACATATGACCTTTGACCCCACTTTGCACAGACAAGATGGCATCTGAGCAAAAAGTGGTTATTTTATGAAATGATCCCTGTAACATGGTCTTTACGTGTGCAAAATATGGGAAAGATAGGACATGTATTCACCAAGATACAGGATGAAACATCTATGACCTTTGACCCTAATTTACATACCCAAGATGGCGTCTGATCAAGTAGTTGTAATTTTATGAAATAATTTTCGTGACATGAACTAAACATGTGCAAAATATGAAGGTGATAGGGGCTGTTTTTCTTGAGTTATTGCAAAGAAAGTTGCAAAAAGAAAGAAATATTTCAATACATCGAAGATAAATTTTAATTTCAACCAAGTTTTTTCACGTGATCCCGACAACGTATGAAAAAACGAAGGGCACACTTACGATAGCCCTACATCTCAGCTACAACATATTAAAATCTTAGAGAAATTCACCGAAGCATAAGTGAGCTAGTGCTCGATAAAGATAGTCATGTCAATTTTCATTTCCATAAAAATTGCACTCCCATAGAGATTACACGTAAACTGGTCAAATTTGACAAGGTTACCTTCAATCCATTTTTTCGAGGTGATGTCGTCATCAAATCAAAATTGTTTAATTACATTTATGAAAGAACATTTCATAAGCTACAACATATTGAAATTTGGGTGAAAATTGGCAAAGGATTAGTGAGATACGCTCGAGTAAACTTGAAATTTGATGACGTCATTTTGAAAATCTACTTTTTTTACTTTATTAAGAAATTTGATATCTTTTAATCATTTTATCAGCATAGCCAGCCCATGAAATGACATGTACAACTCATCACCTTTCAGAATATGTAAAGAAAATGGGGGGTCACCGTCCATCCTGACGAGTAAAATCCGATTTAAAATTGGCGGTTTTTTGGCATAGTTGCACTGTGTATCCCCATTGACGCACGCGCGGAATTTTGAATTTGACGGGCCCGTATGACGTCATATTGAATCGGATCGACTTGAAACTTGGTAGAAATATTCCTTGAAATTTCGGACATCCGATCCGTGTGAAAAAATTGAAAATTTCTATTTCATATTAGCTGTGCGTGCGTATATGTGCGCGCGCGTACGCGTCCGTCCAATTTTTTCAATTTTTCAAAAAATGCTCCAAATGGTCTGAAACGTGTGCAAAAAAAATTTGAGCTGGATTTGAGCATACAAATATTTCAACGCGCGCGTACGCGCGCGTTTTGAAATAAAAATTAATTTTGAGAATATGAGTAGAATGCGCTTGACTTGAAATATATGTGATGTAAATTTCATTGAAATATTCTATTCCATTAATGAGATATGCATGAAAATGTGTTTTCATATAATGACGTCATAGTGACGTCACGGTCGACTGATCACTATGATTTTACTTGCGCTGTCGTCTTTGCGACATGATACATATATGGTATAAGTCTGACATTGAGAGGCAATGCACTTTCTGAGCTAACCTCTGCACAACTTTTGAGGAGATAGAAATAAAGAAAGAATCCGTACAGAAACAATAGGTGATCCGAGAGGATACTCGGATCACCTAACTAGAGATTGTAATTTGTCATCACTGACAAATTAAGGTGATCCGATTTTTTTTATCAATGATTCGAGTCCTGATCGCAATAGGCATGACCATACAAATTTCATCTCTGTTTAGAGACATTGTCCGTGTGATGTTTGCATTCTCATTTAGAAAAGGGAGTCATATCTGCCATCTTTGGTACCAAATTCTGTATACACTGAATAACGAAGATACAGCAATGAATACATATGACCTTTGACCCACCTTTGCACTCCCAAGATTGCATCTGATGAAATAGTGGTTATTTTGTGAAATGATTCTCGCGACATCGTCTATACGTGTGAAACATATGGGAAAGATAGGACAGGTATTCACTAAGATACAAGATGAAACATTTATGACCTTTGACCCTAATTTACATACCCAAGATGTTGTCCGATCTAGTAGTTGTTATTTTATGAAATAATGTACGAGACATGAACTAAACATGTGCAAAATATGGGGGTGATAGGGCGTGTTTTTCTTGAGTTATTGCAAAGAAAGTTGCAGAAAGAAAGAAATATCTCAATACATAGAAGATAAGCTTTAATTTCAACCAATTTTTTATCGTCATCCCGACATCGTATGAAAAAACAAAGGAAATAAAACGATAGCGCAAAGTCTCAGCTACAACATATTAAAATCTGGGAGAAATTCACCGAAGGGTAAGTGAGCTAGTGCTCGATAAAGACAATCATGTCAATTTTCACATTAAAGAAAATTCCCTCCCATAGAGATAACACGTCATAACGAAGATACAAAAAGAAGTACATATGACCTTTGACCTCAATTTGTACAGACAAGATGGCATCTGAGTAAAAAGTGGTTATTTTGTGAAATGATCCTTGTAACATGGTCTTTGTGTTTGCAAAATATGGGAAAGATAGGACATGTATTCACTAAGATACAGGGTGAAACACTTATGACCTTTGACCCTAATTTACATACCCAAGATGGTGTCTGATCAAGTAGTTGTTATTTTATGAAATAATTCACGTGACATGAACTAAACATGTGCAAAATATAGAAGTGATAGAGGCCGTTTTTCTTGAGTTATTGCAAAGAAAGTTGCAGAAAGAAAGAAATATCTCAATACATCGAAGATAAGCCTGAATTTCAACCCAATTTTTTGACGTGATTCTGACATCGTATGAAAAAACAAAGGGCACACTTACGGTAGCGTAAAGTCTCAGCTACAACATATTAAAATCTGGGAGAAATTTACCGAAGCTTAAGTGAGCTAGTGCTCGATAAAGATAGTCATGTCAATTTTCATTTCCAGAAAAACTGCACTTCCATAGAGATAACACGTAAACTGGTCAAATTTGACAAGATTACTTTTAATCCATTTTTACGAGGTGATACCGTTATCCAATCAAAATATTGTAATTTTATGTTTGAAAGAACATTAAATAAGCTACATCATACTGAAATCTGGGTGAAAATTGACTAAGGACTAGTGAGATATGCTCGAATGAACTTGAAATTTGATGACGTCATTTTGAAAATTTACTTTTTTTACTTTATTAAGAAATTTGATATCTTTTAATCATTTTGTAAGCATTGCCACCCCATGAAATGACATGTACAACTCATCAGCTTTCAAAATATGTACAGAAAATGGGGGGTCACCGTCCATCCTGACGAGTAAAATCGGATTTAAAATTGGCAGTTTTTTGGCATAGTTGCACTGTATATCGCCATTGACGCGCGCGCGGAATTTCAACTTTGACGGGCCCGTATGACGTCATATTGAGTCGGATTGATTTGAAACTTGGTACAAATATTCCTTAACATTTCAGACATCCGATCAAAGTGGAAAAACTGGAAATTTCAATTGCACATGAGCTGTGTGTGCGTATATGCGCGCGCGCGTACGCGTCCGTCCGATTTTTTCAATTTTTCAATAAATGTTCCAAATGGTCTGAAACGTGTGCAAAAAAATTTTGAGCTCGATTGGAGCATACAAATATTTCAACGCGCGCGTACGCGCACGTTTTAAGAGAAAATATGAATTTTGAGAACATGAGTAGAATGCGCATAATTTGAAATAGATGTGACGTAAATTTCATTGAAAAATTTCATTCCATTAATGAGATATGATTGAGAATGTGTTTTCATATAATGACGTCATAGTGACGTCACGGTCCACTGATCACAATGATACATTAGATTTGTCGTCTTTGGGACATGATGCATACATGGTATAATTTTGAAATTGATAGGCAGCGGACTTTCTGAGCTAACCTCTGCACAACTTTTGCGGAGAAATAAAGAAACAAAGAAGACTAGAGATTGTAATTTGTCATCACTGACAAATTAAGGTGATCCGATTTTTTTTATCAATGATTCGAGTCCTGATACTGCAAAGTCTCAGCTACAACATATCAAAATCTGAGAGAAATTCACCGAAGCATAAGTAAGATAGTGCTCGATAAAGAGAGTCATGTCAATTTTCACATCTAAAAAATTCCCTCCCATAGAGATAACACGTCATAGCGAACATAGAAAAAGAAGTACATATGACCTTTGACCCCACTTTGCACAGACAAGATGGCATCTGAGCAAAAAGTGGTTATTTTATGAAATGATCCCTGTAACATGGATTTTACGTGTGCAAAATATGGGAAAGATAGGTCATGTATTCACCAAGATACAGGATGAAACATTTATGACCTTTGACCCTAATTTACATACCCAAGATGGCGTCTGATCAAGTAGTTGTTATTTTATGAAATAATGTTCGTGACATGAACTAAACATGTGCAAAATATGGTGGTGATAGGGTATGTTTTTCTTGAGTTATTGCACATAAAGTTGCAAAAAGAAAGGAATATCTCAATACATCGAAGATAAACTTTAATTTCAACCAAGTTTTTTCACGTGATCCCGACAACGTATGAAAAAACAAAGGGCACACTTACGATAGCCCTACGTCTCAGCTACAACATATTAAAACCTTAGAGAAATTCACTAAAGCATAAGTGAGCTAGTGCTCGATAAAGATAGTCATGTCAATTTTCATTTCCATAAAAATTGCACTCCCATAGAGATTACACGTAAACTGGTCAAATTTGACAAGGTTACCTTCAATCCATTTTTTCGAGGTGATGTCGTCATCTAATGAAAATTGTGTATTTAATTTATGAAAGAGCATTTCATAAGCTACAACATATTGAAATTTGGGTGAAAATTGGCAAAGGATAAGTGAGATACGCTCGAGTAAACTTGAAATTTGATGACGTCATTTTGAAAATTTACTTTTTTTACTTTATTAAGAAATTTGATATCTTTTAATCATTTTTTCAGCATCGCCAACCCATGAAATGACATATACAACTCATCAGCTTTCAGAATATGTAAAGGAAATGGGGGGTCACCGTCCATCCTGACGAGTAAAATCGGATTTAAGATTTGCGGTTTTTTGGCATAGTTGCACTGTCTATCGCCATTGACGCGCGCGCGGAATTTCAACTTTGACGGGCCCGTATGACGTCATATTGAGTCGGATTGACTTGAAACTTGGTAGAAATATTCCTTCACATTTCAGACATCTGATCACAGTGAAAAAAATGGGAAATTTCGATTGCATATGAGCTGTGCGTGCGTATATGCGCGCGCGCGTACGCGTCCGTCCGATTTTTTCATTTTTTCAAAAAATGCTCTAAATGGTCTGAAACGTGTGCAAAAAAATTTTGGGCTTGATTGGAGCATACAAATATTTCAACGCGCGCGTACGCGCACGTTTTAAGAGAAAATATAAATTTTGACAATATGAATAGAATTCGCTTGACTTGAAATATATGTGACGTAAATTTCATTTAAAAATTCCATCCCATTAATGAGATATGATTGAGAATGTGTTTTCATATAATGACGTCATAGTGACGTCACGGTCAACTGATCACAATGATTTTACTTGATCTGTCGTCTTTGGGACACGATACATACATGGTATAAGTTTGAACTTGATAGGCATAGCACTTTCTGAGCTAACCTCTGCACAACTTTTGAGGAGAAATAAAGAAAGAAACAAAGAAAGAAGAATAAAGAATCAGTACAGATACAGAAGGTGATCCGAGAGGATACTCGGATCACCTAACTAGAGATTGTAATTTGTCATTACTGACAAATTAAGGTGATCCGATTTTTTTTTTCATCAATGATTCGAGTCCTGATCGCAATAGGCATGACCATACAGGTTTCGTCTGTTGCTAAAAACGTTGGCCGTGTGATGTTTGAATTCTCGTTTAGAAAAGGGAGTCATATCTGCCATCTTTGGTACCAAATTCCGTATACACTAGATAACGAAGATACAAAAACAACAAATACATATGACCTTTGACCCACCTTTACACTCCCAAGATGGCATCTGAGGAAAAAGTGGTTATTTTGTGAAATGATTCTTGCGACATCGTCTATACGTGTGCAAAATATGGGAAAGATAGGACAGGAATTCGCCAAGATACAAGATGAAACATTTATGACCTTTGACCCTAATTTACATACCCAAGATGTTGTCCGATCAAGTAGTTGTTATTTTATGAAATAATGTACGTGACATGTACTAGGCATGTACAAAATATGGGATTGATAGCCATTGTTGTTGTTCATCTATTGCACAGAAAGTAGTAGAAAGAAGAAAAATAAAGAAAAAATTATGTTATTTTATAGAAATTTGAAGGAGAAGCATAAAAAAATCAGAAAAAGATAAAGTAAGGAAAGGGAGATTAAGATTAACTAAAGAAAAAGAAGAAAAAAAGTGTTTAAAAAAATTAAAAAAAAATATTGGCATGAGTGAGCCTCGAACCAGGGACCTTAGGGTTACGAGTCGGATGCGCTACGCAATGACCTATTTCATTCTCCATAGGCCCTGTGTATTAAGCAAAATGACGCTGCATCGAAGCCTCGTGCCATTTTCAACCAAGTTTTTCGAATTGATGCCGACATCGTATGAAAAAATGGAGGGCACACTTACGATAGCACAAAGTCTCAGCTACAACATACTAAAATCTGGGAGAAATTTACCGAAGCATAAGTGAGCTAGTGCTCGAAAAAGAGAGTCATGTCAATTTTCACTGCCAGAAAAACTGCTCTCCCATAGAGATAACACGTAAACTGGTCAAATTTGACAATATTACTTTCAATCCATTTTTACGAGGTGATGCCGTCCTCCAATCAAAATGTTGTAATTATATTAATGAAAGATCATTTAATAAGCTACAACATACTGAAATCTGGGTGTAAATTGGCAAAGGATAAGTTAGATACGCTCGAGTGAACTTGAAATTTGATGACGTCATTTTGAAAATTTACTTTTTTTACTTTATTAAGAAATTTGATATCTTTTAATCATTTTTTCAGCATCGCCAACCCATGAAATAACATGTCCAATTCATCAGCTTTCAGAATATGTAAAGAAAATAGGGGGTTACCGTCCATCCTGACGAGTAAAATCGGATTTAAAATTGGCGTTTTTTTGGCATCGTTGCACTGTATATCGCCATTGACGCGCGCGCGGAATTTCAACTTTGACGGGCCCGTATGACGTCATTTAGAGTCGGATTGACTTGAAACTTGGTAGAAATATTCCTTGACATTTTAGGCATCCGATAAGTGTAAAAAACGGGATATTTCTATTCCATATGAGCTGTGTGTGCGAATATGTGCGCGCGCGTACGCGTCCGTCCAATTTTTTCAATTTTTCAAAAAATGCTCCAAATGGTCTGAAACGTGTGCAAAAAAAATTTGAGCTCGATTTGAGCATACAAATATTTCAACGCGCGCGTACGCGCACGTTTTAAGAGAAAATATGAATTTTGAGAATATGAGTAGAATGCGCATAATTTGAAATGTATGTGACGTAAAATTCATTGCAAAATTCTATTCCATTAATGAGATATGAATGAAAATGTGTTTTCATATAATGACGTCATAGTGACGTCACGATCGACCAATCACAATGATACAATAGATTTGTCGTCTTTGGGACATGATACATATATGGTATGAGTTTGAAGTTGATACTCTGGGTACTTTCTGAGTACGTAGATACACAACTTTTGTCCAGAAATAAAGAAAGAAGAAGAAGACTAGAGATTGTAATTTGTCATCACTGACAAATTAAGGTGATCCGATTTTTTTTATCAATGATTCGAGTCCTGATACTGCAAAGTCTCAGCTACAACATATCAAAATCTGAGAGAAATTCACCGAAGCATAAGTAAGATAGTGCTCGATAAAGAGAGTCATGTCAATTTTCACATCTAAAAAATTCCCTCCCATAGAGATAACACGTCATAGCGAACATAGAAAAAGAAGTACATATGACCTTTGACCCCACTTTGCACAGACAAGATGGCATCTGAGCAAAAAGTGGTTATTTTATGAAATGATCCCTGTAACATGGATTTTACGTGTGCAAAATATGGGAAAGATAGGTCATGTATTCACCAAGATACAGGATGAAACATTTATGACCTTTGACCCTAATTTACATACCCAAGATGGCGTCTGATCAAGTAGTTGTTATTTTATGAAATAATGTTCGTGACATGAACTAAACATGTGCAAAATATGGTGGTGATAGGGTATGTTTTTCTTGAGTTATTGCACATAAAGTTGCAAAAAGAAAGGAATATCTCAATACATCGAAGATAAACTTTAATTTCAACCAAGTTTTTTCACGTGATCCCGACAACGTATGAAAAAACAAAGGGCACACTTACGATAGCCCTACGTCTCAGCTACAACATATTAAAACCTTAGAGAAATTCACTAAAGCATAAGTGAGCTAGTGCTCGATAAAGATAGTCATGTCAATTTTCATTTCCATAAAAATTGCACTCCCATAGAGATTACACGTAAACTGGTCAAATTTGACAAGGTTACCTTCAATCCATTTTTTCGAGGTGATGTCGTCATCTAATGAAAATTGTGTATTTAATTTATGAAAGAACATTTCATAAGCTACAACATATTGAAATTTGGGTGAAAATTGGCAAAGGATAAGTGAGATACGCTCGAGTAAACTTGAAATTTGATGACGTCATTTTGAAAATTTACTTTTTTTACTTTATTAAGAAATTTGATATCTTTTAATCATTTTTTCAGCATCGCCAACCCATGAAATGACATATACAACTCATCAGCTTTCAGAATATGTAAAGGAAATGGGGGGTCACCGTCCATCCTGACGAGTAAAATCGGATTTAAGATTTGCGGTTTTTTGGCATAGTTGCACTGTCTATCGCCATTGACGCGCGCGCGGAATTTCAACTTTGACGGGCCCGTATGACGTCATATTGAGTCGGATTGACTTGAAACTTGGTAGAAATATTCCTTCACATTTCAGACATCTGATCACAGTGAAAAAAATGGGAAATTTCGATTGCATATGAGCTGTGCGTGCGTATATGCGCGCGCGCGTACGCGTCCGTCCGATTTTTTCATTTTTTCAAAAAATGCTCTAAATGGTCTGAAACGTGTGCAAAAAAATTTTGGGCTTGATTGGAGCATACAAATATTTCAACGCGCGCGTACGCGCACGTTTTAAGAGAAAATATAAATTTTGACAATATGAATAGAATTCGCTTGACTTGAAATATATGTGACGTAAATTTCATTTAAAAATTCCATCCCATTAATGAGATATGATTGAGAATGTGTTTTCATATAATGACGTCATAGTGACGTCACGGTCAACTGATCACAATGATTTTACTTGATCTGTCGTCTTTGGGACACGATACATACATGGTATAAGTTTGAACTTGATAGGCATAGCACTTTCTGAGCTAACCTCTGCACAACTTTTGAGGAGAAATAAAGAAAGAAACAAAGAAAGAAGAACTAGAGATTGTAATTTGTCATCACTGACAAATTAAGGTGATCCGATTTTTTTTAATCAATGATTCGAGTCCTGATTGCAATAGGCATGACCATACAAGTTCCATCTGTGTTTATAGACATTGGCCGTGTGATATTTGCATTCTCATTTAGCAAAGGGAGTCATATCTGCCATGTTTGGTACCAAATTCTGCATACACTATAACAAAGAAACAGCAACAAGTACATATGACTTTTGACCCACCTTTGCACTCCCAAGATTGCATCTGATGAAATAGTGGTTATTTTGTGAAATGATTCTCGCGACATCGTCTATACGTGTGAAAAATATGGGAAAGATATAAGGACAGGTATTCACCAAGATACAAGATGAAACATTTATGACCTTTGACCCTAATTTTACATATCCAAGATGTCCGATCTAGTAGTTGTTATCTCATTAAATAATGTACGTGACATGAACTAAACATGTGGGGTGATAGGGCGTGTTTTTCTTGAGTTATTGCAAAGGAAGTTGCAGAAAGAAAGAAATATCTCAATACATAGAAGATAAGCTTTAATTTCGACCAAGTTTTTTTATCGTGATGCCGACAACGTATGAAAAAACGAAGGGCACAGTTTTGGTAGCGTAAAGTCTCAGCTACAACATATTAAAATCTGGGAGAAATTCACCGAAGGGTAAGTGAGCTAGTGCTCGATAAAGACAATCATGTCAATTTTCACATTTAAAAAAATTCCCTCCCATAGAGATAACACGTCATAACGAAGATACAAAAAGAAGTACATATGACCTTTGACCTCAATTTGCACAGACAAGATGGCATCTGAGTAAAAAGTTGTTATTTTGTGAAATGATTCTTGTAACATGGTCTTTGCGTGTGCAAAATATGGGAAATATAGGACCGGTATTCACCAAGATACAGGATGAAACATTTATGACCTTTGACCCTAATTTACATACCCAAGATGGCGTCTGATCAAGTAGTTGTTATTTTATGAAATAACGTACGTGACATGAACTAAGCATGTGCAAAATATGGTGTTGATAGAGTATGCTTTTCTTGAGTTATTGCAAAGAAAGTTGCAGAAAGAAAGAGATATTTCAATACATCGAAGATAAGCTTTAATTTCAACCAAGTTTATTGACGTGATCCCGACATGGTATGAAAAAACAAACGGCACACTTATGATAGCCCAAAGTCTCAGCTACAACATATTGAAATCTGGGAGAAATTCACCGAAGCATAAGTCAGCTAGTGCTCGATAGAAATAGTCATGTCAATTTTCATTTCCAGAAAAACTGCACTCCCATAGAGATAACACGTAAACTGGTCAAATTTGACAAGGTTACTTTCAATCCATTTTTATGAGGTCATGCTGTCATTTAATCAAAATTGTTTTATTACGTAACTGATAGAGCATTTAATAAACTACAGCATACTGAAATCTGGGTGAAAATTGGCCAAGGATAAGTGAGATACGCTCGAGTAAACTTGAAATTTGATGACGTCATTTTGAAAATTTACTTTTTTTACTTTATTAAGAAATTTGACATCTGTTAATCATTTTGCCAGCATAGCCATCCCATGAAATGACATGTACAACTCATCAGCTTTCAAAATTAGTAAAGTAAATGGGGGGTCATCGTCCATCCTGACGAGTAAAATCGGATTTAAAATTGGTGGTTTTTTGGCATAGTTGCACTGTATATCGCCATTGACGCGCGCGCGGAATTTCAACTTTGACGGGCCCGTATGACGTCATATTGAGTCGGATTGACTTGAAACTTGGTAGAAATATTCCTTGACATTTCATACATTGGATCCGCGTAAAAAAACGGGAAATTTTCATTGTATATGAGCTGTGCGTGCGTATATGTGCGCGCACGTGCGCGTCCGTCAATTTTTTTTTGAAATACTTTAAATGACCTGAAACGTGTGCAAAACAATTTTGAGGTTGATTGGAGCATGTTAAAATTTCAACGCGCGCGTACGCGCTCGTTTAATATGAACGTGAGTACATTTTATGAAATATATCAATAGAACTTGACTTGAACTATATGATATATAAATTTCATTGACAAATTCCATTCCGTTAATGAGATATATATGTAAACGTGATTTTAGATAATGACGTCATAATGACGTCACGGTTGACTGATCACAATGATGCATTAGATCTGTCGTCCTTATGACATGATACATACATGGTATGAGTTTGAATGTGATAGGCGAAGGACTTTTTGAGTTAACCTCTGCACAACATTTGAGGAGATATAAAGAAAGAATCAGTACAGATACATAAGGTGATCCGAGAGGATACTCGGATCACCTAATGAAGCTAAGCTTTGATTATTTTAGCCGAGTTTTTCGACGTGTTTTTGACGTCGTATGAAAAAACAGAGGAGCCATTACGATAGCGCAAAGTCTCAGCTACAACATATTAAAATCTGGGAGAAATTCACCAAAGGGTGGGTGAGCTAGTGCTCGATAAAGACAATCATGTCAATTTTCACATCTAGCAAAATTTCCTCCCGTAGAGATAACACGTCATAATGAAGATAAAGAAGGAAGTACATATGACCTTTGATTCAACTTTACACAGACAAGATGGCATCTGAGCAAAAAGTGGTTATTTTGTGAAATGATCCTTGTAACATGGTCTTTACGTGTTCAAAATATGGGAAAGATAGGACCGGTATTCACCAAGATACAGGATGAAACATTTATGACCTTTGACCCTAATTTACATACCCAAGATGGCGTCTGATCAAGTAGTTGTTATTTTATGAAATAACGTACGTGACATGAACTAAGCATGTGCAAAATATGGTGTTGATAGAGTATGCTTTTCTTGAGTTATTGCAAAGAAAGTTGCAGAAAGAAAGAGATATTTCAATACATCGAAGATAAGCTTTAATTTCAACCAAGTTTATTGACGTGATCCCGACATGGTATGAAAAAACAAACGGCACACTTATGATAGCCCAAAGTCTCAGCTACAACATATTGAAATCTGGGAGAAATTCACCGAAGCATAAGTCAGCTAGTGCTCGATAGAAATAGTCATGTCAATTTTCATTTCCAGAAAAACTGCACTCCCATAGAGATAACACGTAAACTGGTCAAATTTGACAAGGTTACTTTCAATCCATTTTTATGAGGTCATGCTGTCATTTAATCAAAATTGTTTTATTACGTAACTGATAGAGCATTTAATAAACTACAGCATACTGAAATCTGGGTGAAAATTGGCCAAGGATAAGTGAGATACGCTCGAGTAAACTTGAAATTTGATGACGTCATTTTGAAAATTTACTTTTTTTACTTTATTAAGAAATTTGACATCTGTTAATCATTTTGCCAGCATAGCCATCCCATGAAATGACATGTACAACTCATCAGCTTTCAAAATTAGTAAAGTAAATGGGAGGTCATCGTCCATCCTGACGAGTAAAATCGGATTTAAAATTGGTGGTTTTTTGGCATAGTTGCACTGTATATCGCCATTGACGCGCGCGCGGAATTTCAACTTTGACGGGCCCGTATGACGTCATATTGAGTCGGATTGACTTGAAACTTGGTAGAAATATTCCTTGACATTTCATACATTGGATCCGCGTAAAAAAACGGGAAATTTTCATTGTATATGAGCTGTGCGTGCGTATATGTGCGCGCACGTGCGCGTCCGTCAATTTTTTTTTGAAATACTTTAAATGACCTGAAACGTGTGCAAAACAATTTTGAGGTTGATTGGAGCATGTTAAAATTTCAACGCGCGCGTACGCGCTCGTAAATATGAACGTGAGTACATTTTATGAAATATATCAATAGAACTTGACTTGAACTATATGATATATAAATTTCATTGACAAATTCCATTCCGTTAATGAGATATATATGTAAACGTGATTTTAGATAATGACGTCATAATGACGTCACGATTGACTGATCACAATGATGCATTAGATCTGTCGTCCTTATGACATGATACATACATGGTATGAGTTTGAATGTGATAGGCGAAGGACTTTTTGAGTTAACCTCTGCACAACATTTGAGGAGATATAAAGAAAGAATCAGTACAGATACATAAGGTGATCCGAGAGGATACTCGGATCACCTAACTAGAGATTGTAATTTGTCATCACTGACAAATTAAGGTGATCCGATTTTTTTTTAATCAATGATTCGAGTCCTGATCGTAATAGGCATGACAATACAAGTTTCATCTGTGTTTAGAGACATTGGCCGTGTGAGGTTTGGATTCTCATTTAGAAAAGGGAGTCACATCTGCCATCTTTGGTACCAATTCTGTATACACTGAATAACGAAGATACAGCAACGAATACATATGACCTTTGACCCACCTTTACACTCCCAAGATGGCATCTGAGGAAAAAGTGGTTATTTTGTGAAATGATTCTTGCGACATCGTCTATATTCGTGTGCAAAATATGGCAAAGATAGGACAGGTATTCACCAAGATGCAAAATGCAAAGTCTTAGGTACAACATAAAATCTGGGAGAAATTCACCGAAGGGTAAGTGAGAGCTAGTGCTCGATAAAGAAAAGCATGTCGATTTTCACATTAAAAAAAAATCCCTCCCATAGAGATAACACGTCATAACGAAAATACAGAAAGAAGTACATATGACCTTTGACCTCACTTTGCACACCCAAGATGGCGTCTGAGCAAAAAGTGGTTATTTTGTGAAATGATCCTTGTTACATGGTCTTTGTGTGTGCAAAATATGGGAAAGATAGGACATGTATTCACCAAGATACAGGATGAAACATTTATGACCTTTGACCCTAATTTACATACCCAAGATGGTGTCTGATCAAGTAGTTGTTATTTTATGAAATAATGTACGTGACATGAACTAAACATGTGCAAAATATGGGATTGATAGCCATTGTTGTTGTTCATCTATTGCACAGAAAGTAGTAGAAAGAAAGAAAAATAAAGAAAAAAATATGTTATTTTATAGAAATTTGAAGGAGAAGCATAAAAAAATCAGAAAAAGATAAAGTTAGGAAGGGAGATTAAGACGAACTAAAGAAAAAGAAGGAAAAAAGTGTTTAAAAAAATGAAAAAAAAAATATTGGCAGGGGTGAGCCTCGAACCAGGGACCTTAGGATTACGAGTCGGATGCGCTATGCAATGACCTATTTCATGCTCCATAGGCCCTGTGTATTAAGCAAAATGACGCTGCATAGAAGCCACGTGCCATTTTCAACCAAGTTTTTCGACGTGATGCCGACGTCGTATGAAAAAATGAAGGGCACACTTACGATAGCCCAAAGTCTCAGCTACAACATACCAAAATCTGGGAAAAATTCACCGAAGCAAAAGTGAGCTAGTGCTCGAAAAAGAGAGTCATGTCAATTTTCACTGCCAGAAAAACTGCTCTCCCATAGAGATAACACGTAAACTGGTCAAATTCTACAAGGATACATTCAATCCATTTTTACGAGGCGATGACGTCATCCAATCAAAATGTTGTTTTTACATTAATGAAAGAACATTTCATAAGCTACAACATACTGAAATATGGGAGAAAATTGGCAGAGGATAAGTGAGATACGCTCGAGTAAACTTGTAATTTGATGACGTCATTTTGAAAATTTACTTTTTTTACTTTATTAAGAAATTTGATATCTTTTAATCATTTTGTCAGCATTGCCTACCCATGAAATGACATGTACAACTCATCAGCTTTCAATATATGTAAAGAAAATGGGGGGTCACCGTCCATCCTGACGAGTTAAATCGGATTTAAAATTGGCAGTTTTTTGGCATAGTTGCACTGTATATCGCCATTGACGCGCGCGCGGAATTTCAACTTTGACGGCCCCGTATGACGTCATATTGAGTCGGATTGACTTGAAACGTTTTATAAATATTCCTTGACATTTCAGACATGCGATCAAAGTGAAAAAACTGGAAATTTCAATTGCATATGAGCTGTGCGTGCGTATATGCGCGCGCGCGTACGCGTCCGTCCGATTTTTTCAATTTTTCAAAAAATGCTCCAAATGGTCTGAAACGTGTGCAAAAAAATTTTGAGCTCGATTGGAGCATACAAATATTTCAACGCGCGCGTACGCGCACGTTTTAAGAGAAAATATGAATTTTGAGAACATGAGTAGAATGCGCATAACTTTAAATATATGTGACGTAAATTTCATTGAAAAATTCTATTTCATTAATGAGATATGATTGAGAATGTGTTTTCATATAATGACGTCATAGTGACGTCACGGTCGACTGATCACAATGATACATTAGATTTGCCGTCTTTGGGACATGATGCATACATGATATAATTTTGAAATTGACAGGCAGCGGACTTTCTGAGCTAACCTCTGCACAACTTTTGAGGAGAAATAAAGAAGAAGAAGAAGAAGAAGAAGAACTAGAGATTGTAATTTGTCATCACTGACAAATTAAGGTGATCCGATTTTTTTTTATCAATGATTCGAGTCCTGATCGCAATAGGCATGACCATACAAGTTTCATCTGTGTTTAGAGACATTGGCCGTGTGATGTTTGCATTCTCATTTAGAAAAGGGAGTCATATCTGCCATCTTTGGTACCAAATTCTGTATACACTGAATAACGAAGATACAGCAATGAATACATATGACCTTTGACCCACCTTTGCACTCCCAAGATTACATCTGATGAAATAGTGGTTATTTTGTGAAATGATTCTCGCGACATCGTCTATACGTGTGAAAAATATGGGAAAGATAGGACAGGTATTCACTAAGATACAAGATGAAACATTTATGACCTTTGACCCTAATTTACATACCCAAGATGTTGTCCGATCTAGTAGTTGTTATTTTATGAAATAATGTACGAGACATGAACTAAACATGTGCAAAATATGGGGGTGATAGGGCGTGTTTTTCTTGAGTTATTGCAAAGAAAGTTGCAGAAAGAAAGAAATATCTCAATACATAGAAGATAAGCTTTAATTTCAACCAATTTTTTATCGTCATTCCGACATCGTATGAAAAAACGAATTAAATAAAACGATAGCGCAAAGTCTCAGCTACAATATATTAAAATCTGGGAGAAATTCACCGAAGGGTAAGTGAGCTAGTGCTCGATAGAGACAATCATGTCAATTTTCACATTAAAGAAAATTCCCTCCCATAGAGATAACACGTCATAACGAAGATACAGAAAGAAGTACATATGACCTTTGACCTCAATTTGCACAGACAAGATGGCATCTGAGTAAATAGTGATTATTTTGTGAAATGATCCTTGTAACATGGTCTTTGCGTGTGCAAAATATGGGAAAGATAAGACATGTATTCACTAAGATACAGGGTGAAACACCTATGACCTTTGACCCTAATTTACATACCCAAGATGGTGTCCGATCAAGTAGCTGTTATTTTATGAAATAATTCACGTGACATGAACTAAACATGAGCAAAATATAGAAGTGATAGAGGCCGTTTTTCTTGAGTTATTGCAAAGAAAGTTGCAGAAAGAAAGAAATATCTCAATACATCGAAGATAAGCCTGAATTTCAACCCAATTTTTTGACGTGATTTTGACATCGTATGAAAAAACAAAGGGCACACTTACGGTAGCGTAAAGTCTCAGCTACAACATATTAAAATCTGGGAGAAATTTACCGAAGCTTAAGTGAGCTAGTGCTCGATAAAGATAGTCATGTCAATTTTCATTTCCAGAAAAACTGCACTCCCATAGAGATAACACGTAAACTGGTCAAATTTGACAAGATTACTTTTAATCCATTTTTACGAGGTGATACTGTTATCCAATCAGAACACTGTAATTTTATGTTTGAAAGAACATTAAATAAGCTACATCATACTGAAATCTGGGTGAAAATTGACAAAGGACTAGTGAGATACGCTCGAATGAACTTGAAATTTGATGACGTCATTTTGAAAATTTACTTTTTTTACTTTATTAAGAAATTTGATATCTTTTAATCATTTTGTCAGCGTTGCCAACCCATGAAATGACATGTACAACTCATCAGTTTTCAAAATATGTATAGAAAATGGGGGGTCACCGTCCATCCTAACGAGTAAAATCGGATTCAAAATTGGCAGTTTTTTGGCATAGTTGTACTGTATATCGCCATTGACGCGCGCGCGGAATTTCAACTTTGACGGGCCCGTATGACGTCATATTGAGTCGGATTGACTTGAAACTTGGTAGAAATATTCCTTGACATTTCAGGCAGCCGATACGTGTGAAAAAACGGGAAATTTCTATTGCATATAAGCTGTGCGTGCGTATATGCGCGCGCGCGTACGCGTCCGTCCGATTTTTTCAATTTTTCAAAAAATGCTCCAAATGGTCTGAAACGTGTGCAAAAAAAATTTGAGCTCGATTTGAGCATACAAATATTTCAACGCGCGCGTACGCGCACGTACTAAGAGAAAATGTAAATTTTGAGAATATGAGTAGAATGTGCATAACTTGAAATATATGTGACGTGAATTTCATTGAAAAACTTCATTCCATTAATGAGATATGACTGAAAATGTGTTTTCATATAATGACGTCATAGTGACGTCACGGTCGACTGATCACTTTGATTTTAGTTCGATTGCCGTCTTTGGGACACGATACATACATGGTATAAGTTTGAAATTGATAGGCAGAGTACTTTCTGAGCTAACCTCTGCACAACTTTTGGGGAGAAATAAAGAAAGAAAGAAGAAGAAAGAATCCGTACAGATACAATAGGTGATCCGAGAGGATACTCGGATCACCTAATAAAGAATCAGTACAGATACAGAAGGTGATCCGAGAGGATACTCGGATCACCTAACAAAGAATCCGTACAGATACAGAAGGTGATCCGAGAGGATACTCGGATCACCTAACTAGAGATTGTAATTTGTCATTACTGACAAATTAAGGTGATCCGATTTTTTTTTATCAATGATTCGAGTCCTGATCGCAATACGCGTGACCATACAGGCTTCATATGTGTTTAGAGACATTGGCCGTGTGATGTTTGGGTTCTCATTTAGAAAAGCGAGTCACATCTGCCATCTTGGGTGCCAAATTCTGTATGCACTAGAAAACGAAGATACAGCAACAAACACATATGACCTTTGACTCAACTTTACACTCCCAAGGTGGCATCTGAGGAAGAAGTCGTTAGTTTGTGAAATGATTCTTCCGACATCGTCTATACGTGTGCAAAATATGGGGAAAATAGGACAGGTATTCACCAAAATACAAGATGAAACATTTGTGACTTTTGACCCTAGTTTACATACCCAAGATGGTGTCCGATCAAATAGTTGGTGTTTTAGAAAATAATGTACGTGACATGAACTAAACCTGTGCAAAATATGGGGGTGTTAAGGGCTGTTTTTCTTGAGTTACTGCAAAGAAAGTTGCAGAAAGAAAGATATATCTCAATACATCGAAGTTAAGCTTTCAGTTTAACCAAGTTTTTAACGTGATTCCGACATCGTGAGAAAAAACGAAGGAGACTCATACGATAGCGCAAAGCCTCAGCTATAACATATCAATATCTGAGAGAAATTCACCGAGGGTAAGTTAGCCAGTGCTCGATAAAGACAATCATGTCAATTTTCACATCCAGAAAAATTCCCTCTCGTTTACAAGTACGTCATAACGAAGATATACCTGTAGAAAGAAGAACACCACTTTTGAACCCACTTTGCACAGACAAGATGGCATCTGAGCAAAAAGTGGTTATTTTGTGAAATGATTTTCGGAACATGTCTTTGCGTGTGTGAAATATGAGAAAGGTAGGTCATTTATTCACCAAGATAGAGGATGAAACATCTATCACCTTTGACCCTAATTTAATCATACTGAAAAATGGCAGATATGACTCCTTTTTCTAAATGAGAATCCAAACATCACATGGCCAATGTCTCTAAACACATTTGAAACCTGTATGGTCATCCTATTGCGATCAGGAATCGAATCATTGGTTTTAAAAAAATTGGAACACCTTAATTTGTCGGTCATGACAAATTACAATCTCTATGGTTTTGTGAAACGATTCTTCCTGTAAGGGCATTGTCTATACGTGTGCAAAATATGTGAAAGATAGGACAGAAGGTTGTGTTCACCAAGATGCAGGATGAAACATTTATGACGTTTGTCTCGACTTTACATACCGGTACCCAAGATGTGTCCGATCAAGAAGTTGTTATGTTATAAAATAATGTATATGACACGAAGTAAACATGGCATGTTCAAAATATGGTTGTGATAGGGGCCGTTTTTTTTTTTTTTTTTTAGTTATTGCAAAGAAAGTTGCAGAAAGAAAGAAATATCTCAGTACATCGAAGATAAGCTTTAATTTCAACCAGGTTTTCTAACGTGATCACAACATTGCATGAAAAAAACGAAGGGCACACAATAGCGCAAAGTCTCAGCTACAACATATTAAAATCTGGGAGAAATTACTGAAGGGTGAGTGAGCAAGTGCTTGTAGGGGATCATGTGAATTTTCACTTCTAATCCCGACATCGTGTGAAAACACGAAGGACGCTCACACTACTGCTCAAAGTGTCAGCTACAACATATCAAAATGTGGGAGAAATTCACCTAAGGGTAAGTGAGCTAGTGCTCGATAAAGACAATCATGTCGATTTTCATATCTGGAAAAATTCCTTCCCATAGAGATAACAGGTACGTCATGAAGACACAGAAAGAAGTACCTGGTACGGCGTACGGCGTATGGCGTACGTTTGACTCCACTTTGCACAGGCTAGATGGCATCTGAGCAAAAAGCAGTTATTTTGTGTGATGATTCTCGTAAAATGGTTGTGTGTGCGAAATATGGGAGAGATAGGACATGTATTCACCAAGATACAGGATGAGAAAATTGTGACCTTTCTCCCTAATTTACATACCCAAGATGGTGTCCGATCAAGTAGTTGTTATTTTGTGAAATAATGTACGTGACATGAACTAAACATGTGCAAAATATTGGGGTGATGGGGCTGTTTTTCATGCGTTTCTGCAAAGAAATTTGCAGAAAGAAATAATTATGCAGACCGATTTTTCGGTCAACGGCTACCTTTGAAAGGGGGAAATGTACCATTCATCGCCGCAGCTTTGAGAATATTACTATGTAGTACTAGTATGTGAAGACAAAGGTGTGCGTAACTTGTTTCATAAAGCTGTTCGTATATATAGTTACGAAAAACTTACGAGCGACTGGTTGTCAGTTCTGGATTGCTATAGTTATCAGAATTTCAATAATTCAGCACAAGAACTGATCACCAGTCGGTCGAAAGTTGTTGGTGACTCTACGAACAGCTTGAAACACCCCCGAATTCTCGGGCGTGTGCTTCCATGGTACGCGTCTCGCGCACAGTAGTCTGGTTTCCAGACCCTTTGCCAACTGGACTCCGCGGCGACGAAGTCGCCGCCCCGCGACGAAGTCGCCGCCTTTGCCGAACGAGAAAATCAACTTAAACTATACTAGTTTTCGACGTTGAGGGCGTTAATATCATGGATAGCGAAATAGTGTGGGCAGAGGGTCTGGAAGCCAGACTACGCGCACAGAGTGGTCTCGCGGTGCTCCCTCCATGATCCACACAGTGCTTGCATGCGTGGAGTGTACGTACCAAAGAGTATAGAAGCGCATGCGTGCGCTACTATGCTCGTACGCTTATACGCGTACGTAGTATACTAGTACCTTACCCATGTCCGTCCACGCGTGTCTGTCAATCATTACGTGAGCTACTGCATTGGCGTGGCAGCGCAGCGACGGGCTCACAAATACGACTTCTGAAGACCTTTGCTTGAGACTGACGGTTTAAATAGTTTGGAGTTCGAGTACCAGGTGGGTATTAGTCTGTAAACGCAGGCGGCATGCCTAAACACAGATGTTTGGGTTTTTAGAACAAAATTTCATGTGTGTCGTCGTGGTGCTGTTAGTGTTAGTGGCTATAAACGTTAGAGTGTATCAGTACTATCACTCTTATGTGTTCAGTAGTGTCTGGGGACAAGCCCATCGTATCCACCACAGCTCAGGCCCTATACGTGTGCGAAGCTAACTGTTGTAGTGCGTACACCGTGCGTCAAATGTCAGAAGTATCAGGAAGGAATTTGCGAAGTTTTTAACGTTAGACAAGACCGCGTTTCCTGAATGGACAAGGTGTGAGCCATATCATGATTTGCTATGTAATTACTAGGAAGGCTAAGTTCCAAAGAACCTACAGTTGTACGTTAAGAGTTGACGTTGACTAAGGGGGCTTACGGATGGGGATTACTCCCGTGATTCGCTTCTGGGCGAGATGCGGACGCCATTATTTTAATGCGTAGCTAACACCACGCGACCAGTAGATCACAGAGGGCGTATTTTATATTGCAGATAGCGGTGGTTCCTGTCCCCCTTTCATTTCACCCTTTTTTTTTTAGGGGGCATGCAGGGGAAGAAATATAACGTTACTTAGCCTGGACCTTGTTTTGTCATACAGAAGTATCATTCCTGTTTAATCATGAAATGTAACTGAAGAAAAGTAATTTATTTTCCAATATGCAGTCCCACAATTACACATCACAAGCTTGACTTTGACCTAATTTCACTGAGTTTAAAATACTGACCGTGTTATAACAATAGGGTTTCCCTGTATATGTGTGCACAGTGAGAAATGTGTTTTTAAGCAAGATTTTAAGTTTAAAAGATGGTTTTCCTTTGTTAAAAGAATTGTTTAGATTGCAGGAACAGTAAAATAATTTTAGAAAGATTTGTATAAAAAATTTGGGTGTTGTGCCTCATATTCCTCTCAAGTATGTATTTTCAGAATGTGTGTACCTTACATTATTAGTGGTCTCTCCTTAACACAAGGTCCTCACAGGACCAGGAAAATGTGCTTGTTATAATGAAACCTTGTTGTATCAGGGTTACAAAAATAATGCAATACAAATTGAAATTACAATCTAGGACCACAAAAAAATTACCTTGTTAATATAATGAACTTCGTTACATCAGTGCTAATTTTAGAGAGTTCACTGTAGAGCCTATACAAGTATTGTTGTAATGTTTGTATTCTTCTTTTCTTATCTTTCTGCAGGTACTGGTTGCCTTGGAAAGAGATTTGTGTTGGTCTTGTTGAAAGTACGTTTGTGTTTGTGTTTGTTATTTGTTGAATCATCTTCATCCTACATTTCATCTCATACCATTTCACCTTCATCCTTGAATATTCACTGAATATTCACTGAGATTACATCTGGAAATTCATCCTGGATTTCACGAACTCATCCCTGAAATATCTGAAATATACCTGAAATACCTGAACTTTACCTGAAATACCTTAACTTGAACTTTACCTGAAATACCTTAACTTGAATTTGAAGAAAGCTGAGAACAGAAAACTTCTGAGTGCGTGAGAATAAGACAGTATCAGAAGGAGAGAAAGTTTCAGAATCAGAGGCAGAAAGAGTTAGAAAAAGTCAAAGAGAAAAAGAGTGAAATCAAAGAGAGGAAGAGTGAGAGTTGATGAAAAAAGTAAAAATTAAACAGAATAACAGTTTTAAGGAGTGTTTGAATGAAAGAGTGCATTCTTTAAAAGGATAGTTAAAAACTGTGGAAAGAGAATTGTAGAGAAGGCGAGAAGTTTGCTTAAAAATTGAGAATAGAAACAGTTAATTTCAGAAAAGGTGTTTAAAGTCCAGAATACACTGAAAGATTATTAAAGAGTGCTGTCTTAAGACAAAAGCATTATAGTGTCATAAACGTAATTAGTGTAGACAATATTTGCACCTTCAAGGTTTATTTGATATTTGATATATTCTGCATTGAAAGTTGCTGCAAATAATTTAACTGCAGTTGACAAGAGTTGATAGCTAGGAGTTAATATTTTGAAGGAATTGTTAAAAGTGTGAGAAACAATTTATGAGGTGAGGCGAGAAGTATACTAAAAATTTTATGTGAAAATATTTCTTGGTATTTTGAGTCTTGAATTTTCGTTAATTGTTAATACAATAAAAGAATAATTGAAGAGTGCCATCTTCAGATAAAAGCATTCTGGTCATAGTAAACAAAGGGAGAGACATTAATATTGCACCTTCAAGGGCTATTTATAATTATTGGGCTGTGAAAAGAAAAGCACAATTAGTAAAAGACATACCTTTATTGCAAAAGGAGTCATCTCAAAGCAGAAACATTACTGTTTCTGTAATTGTCAGTGAAAACAAAGAATAACTGGTGAAATTGAAATTTTTGTTGCAAAAAGCCCTACCCTAAGAGAAAAACATATAAGGGAGACTGATTATTGTGCAGTTAAGGCAAAAGCATAATTGGTAAAATTGAAACCTTTATTGCAAAGAACATAATCTTGAGATAAAGGCATCTTGAGATAAAGGCATCGGTCAAATTAAATGTTAGAGAATTGAAGCTGAAATTTCTGTTGGCAGATATCGTAAAAGGAAATTGGCATAGCTTTTCCATAAAGTAGGAATTGAAGCACGTAACAGACAAAGAGTGCCACCTGTTGCTGGAAAGAAGCAAACGTTGTACAAATATCCCCACCTGTTGGTAGAAACATTATATGGATCAGTGTCGCAGCTTACTGCTGGAATTTATATTGCAGTGAAATATAGTACGTGTACTGTACACTTGTATTAGTGCAACTTTCAAAGCTGTTCAATCCGACAATTCTGTTATCAATCGCAGTACTAGTGGAGTAGGTGTGATTCATAAAAGCATAGTGATTCAAGGAATATAACTGTGTTGATTGAACAGTTGATTGATATACATTTATTTAGTAATAGGTACCATATACTTTCAAAGATTCGAAAGCCCTGTAATTTGACAATGGAAGCAAGTGAATTCAAGATTGTTATTGGTGATATCCTAGATATCCTCCATAGTTTTGACTTGATGAGAAATGTAGAGGTCAGTGAATGTGATGCATGTTGCAATGTGATCAATGAAAATGAAAGCAGAGTACCATGTGAGGATTGTGGCAAGCAGTTTCATGTGATGTGTACAGGAACCAATTCTCATGAGGCTAGAATGTGTGATGCAAGGTTGATTTGGATATGTTCAGCATGTGGAAGCAATAATATTGCCCATCGCATCTTTGACAAAATTGGCATTCCCTGTCATTTCAATAGATACGAGCTTCTCGAAGACCTTGGTGATGAAGATTTTCATGTTGATGTTTCACTTTCATCATGCAAGAGCAACCAGAGAAAGAAACCGACGAAGAGGCTAAAAAAGAGGTATGTGAGAAGGAAGAACAAACGTGGTGTTCTAGAAATGACAAATGTGTGTGTGAGGGAAAGAGCAAATTGTGACAGAGATGAATCAGATCCGACATTCACTACAAATCTCACTAGGAGGCAATTTCAACCATTAGAAACTGCAGTTGATGATGGTTGGACAAGTGTGAAATCAAGGAAGACAAAAATGATTGAGAAGGCCAAACTGACAACATCCCAAACAATGACTGACAATCCTAAGACCAAGACCAGTAACAAGAGCTCGGTGAGATCAGTAAATGGTGTGATTCTCCAACCTGGTGTGACCTACATTGGCAAAGCAATGAAAGCCTACTATCTTGAAAAACAGAGAAGAGCCAAGACCAGCAAAGGCAAGAAATCAAAAGTAGAAACAAGGCAAGAAGAACATGGTGAACTCGTGAAGCGAAATATGAGTGCAAACTTGGACACAGGACGAAATGATAGTCTGCAGGTATATACTGAATCTGTATTGAATGTATATTCAAAGTGTGTTCAGTCACCTCATGTTATGGCAAAATACTCTGAGCAAATCTATGCAAAAACACAGAGAAGTTGGGCTGATGTGGCTAAAAGCACTCCGAATATGACTAATGAATGTTTCGTGCTGAATGGTGATCAGGCTACATGTGTCTCTGTCCTTTCCACAGACATTGAAAAAGAAGTTTGGAATGTAAACAGGCTCTATGGAGGTGGAAATGCACGGCAACCAAGAAAGAAAGGTCGTTTCACGAAGATCCGCAACAAACAAAGTGTGCCACCGGTGAAAAATGCTGACTCACAGGTGCGTAATAATGAAAAGGTGAAACATGACATTCCTGAAGGAGAACATGCAGCAAAGAATGAAAAGTTGTGTAAGAATGAAATATCTGACTATGAGGACAGTATTTCCACAAGTAGAGATAACACAGGCTCGAATGATATGTCCAAAGTGAAATGTGACAGAATCCACAATGTGCATGAACTAAACCCATGTTACAGTGAAACAAAAGGTGTTGAAGGTGACAGTCAAATATCAGTGAAAGAATTGTTCTCTATGAATTCTTTTACAAATGTAAATGTTCACTCTCCATGTCACAGACCTGTTTCAGGTACACAAAACATGTGTGTTCACGTTTGTGATGAATCAATATTCCTGCCTGATCGTGAAAAAATTACTAATCCATCTGATTGCATAGTAACGAATGATGATTCTGCAAAAAGTGTTGACCACTATTATTCATATGATGTTCAGGAATCGACAGTACTTATATTAGATGATGAACCAGCTGCAAATAATTTAGAGACTGAAGAACGTGTGTTTGAGCCTGTTTCTCTTTCAGATTCTGAATGTGGTGGAAGGCAATCATATTCTATGACCAAAACAATCGCACAAGGAAATTTTAATCAAGGTGATCAACGATTTGGTTATACTGCTGGCAAACAATGTGCATGTAATTCTCTTGTGGCAGTTCTCTACACTCAAACTAAAAATGGAATGGAAATGAGACCTTGTGATCTTGATCAGATTCTGACACTCGGGAATGAGTTGTATTATTACATAAAGAAGGATTCACCATTGAATGAAGAGCTTGTAATGATAGATGAATTACCCAAGGAACTTCATATTCTGGATGAAAACTTTCAAATAACCTATGCTGAATCAAAATATGGTGTGTTGGATGGAAATCAAAACAATTTGTCAAATTTTGGTGCTTTGTCGTTGAACCAAGCATTAGAACAAGAACTGTGCAGATATGATGCATGTCTTATGAATTTTGCTGAGAGTGCATTTGCAATCATTAGACATGACAAGGGTTATTATGTATTTGATTCTCATTCCAGAAGTCATGATGGATTCTTGGTGCAAGATGGATGCAGTGTATTGCTTAGCATTTCATCATGGCAAGGTGTACAGGTACACTGTTTGAATTTGGCAAAATCAATGGCATGTGATTTACGTACTACTCAGTTTGAACTAACTGGTCTGGCATTAGAATCGAATTCTAAGAAAACTGCATTGACAGCTAGTAGCTTCAAGAGATCAAACCCAGTGAATACTGCATGTGGGAATACAAATGATCAAAATAGCAACATTTCAAAACATTGTGATCACGTTAAAGGAATTAACAGTGATGGCTGTAAGACTCAAAATGAAGCAAAGAAAAACAGAGAATATGTAAACAGTGATGACTATGGAAATACGAATGAAGTTGAATTTGTTTCAGTTGAGAAGACAACAGAAAGAAGAGATCGAAATTTCAAATTTGTTCCAATTACATATGCAGACAAGCAGTGTTTGTGCAACAAATTGAATGTCAGTTACAGTGGTGCTGCCAGTGAATCAGTGCACGATAGAAATGAAAGTTTGTGTATGAGGAAACCTGTAAATATCAAGAGAGTTACAGGTGATGGCAACTGCTTTTACAGAAGTATTGCTCATGTCGTTACTGGCAGTGAAGGAAATCATTCCATGCTCAGGAAATCCAATGTGGCACATTTACTGGAAACAGGTGATTTATTTAAAAATGTGATAGACACAGTGAAATATGAGACTGTCAGGGACTTTGTTCTTCAAGAGAAATTGATGGATTTAGGAACATGGGCTGGTCACACTGATATTAGTTCAATGGCACATATGTTGGATTGTGATATATATGTGTATGATGATCGAACAAAAAATTGGCAAATACTGTCTGCAAGGAAACCTGGGTACTACAACAAAGTAACAACTGAGAGAGGCATATATATTCTGTTCACTGGGGGCAATCATTTTGACGCAGTGGAAAGTGTAACTACTGTTCAGTCTAGTACTTTGGATGAGGAATTACCTATTTTTCATGTGAATTCAGATACAAGCATAGAAAATAAGAAAGAAAGTCATGATGTTTTATCTGAAATTACTAAAAACGTGACATTAAAGAAATGCAGTGTTAGAGTGAGAAAAATGACATCAAAGCAAATAATGGTATCAAACCTGAAACAGACAAAAATTCCATTAGAAAACACCTGTGCACAGACAGAAAAAGCTGACATTGGTGTATCTGAGGTGAAACAAGTGGGAAGAATAAAAAATATTAATCTTAGGTACAGTCCTGTGAATAAATCTGATAAAGAGAGGTTTTGTTGCAAATTAGGTATGAAGGTTAATGACAAATGTAGCAGTAATGATATGCAAGAAGATGTGGTGGAAATCAGTGATATTACTATTCTGTCACAACCATTGGCTATCTACAGAATTACTGGTGATGGAAATTGCTTTTACAGAGCTATATCATATGTCATATGTGGCAAGGAAGATTCACACCGTGATGTTCGAAAAGCAATAGTTAAGCATATTTTACAAAACAAGGAAGATTATGTAAGCCTTTTAAGATCGGGATACACAGATATTGTAAAATACATTGCAAAGGAAAGAGTATTCAACAATGGCACATGGGCTACAGAATTGGAAATAATGGCCTTATCAAATTTATTAGATACTGATATTTATATATATGAAGAAAATGGTTCAAAATGGAAATTGTTTGGTGCGAGCAAACTTCAGTTTGGAATTGTTACATCACAAAGAGGTATTTACTTGCAACACACAAACGGCAATCACTACGATGTCATAGAATCTCTGTGTCCAAGGATCAAAAAATCAAGTTCATATCAAAAGGTGTCAAGATCACAAAATATTACTGATATGGAAGCACCTGTGACAAGAAAGAGAAGAATCACAAGAAAGAGGAAAGTTACAAAACAAGTTGATGATTGTCAAATCAATGTATTGAATGATGAAGTATTAGAGGATGACATGAAACCTGCAGTTAAAATGAGTAGGCACACTGAAGAATCTGAAGCAGTTAAAACTACAATGCCAAGTACAAAAAGGAAAAAGCAAAGAAAAAAAAGTAATGCTAATGTTACCAGACGAAGAAATAGAGGTCGTATGAGAGCACAGAGACAAAAGAAGAAAAATGAGCAAAGGCAGTTAGAAACAGAATTTTTATCAGATGATCAGCCTTATCTATCCCGCAAACTTAAAAAAGCAGCTGCAAAGAAAGTAAAATATCAAACAGATGTACGTTACAGGTTAGAAAAGATAAAAGAAATTAAGGAGAGACAAAGAGACAAGTATTTGTCGGATCCCACTTACAGAGAAAATGTCAAGAAAGCAATGAGCACAAAGATGAAAGCTTGGTATCGACGCAATGCTTTATTAAGAGAAAAAATCAAGAAAAGGATGAGGGCAAAGATGAAAGCCAAATATCAAAACAATGCTTCATTCAGAGAAAGGCTGAAGACAATGAGGAAAGTAAACTATGGATGCAATGTTCTACATAGAGAAAGGCTGAAGAAAATGAGGAAAGCTAGATATCAAAACAATGCTTTATTCAGAGAAAGGCTTAAGAAAATGAGGAAAGCTAGATATCAAAACAATGCTTTATTCAGAGAAAGGCTTAAGAAAATGAGGAAAGCTAGATATCAAAACAATGCTTTATTCAGAGAAAGGCTTAAGAAAATGAGGAAAGCTAGATATCAAAACAATGTTCTATTCAGAGAAAGGCTTAAGAAAATGAGGAAAGCCAGATATCAAAACGATGCTTTATTCAGGGAGAGGCTTAAGAAAATTATGAGAAAAGTTTCAAACATAAAGTACAAGACAAATTCTGTGTACAGACAGCAGCTTGCGATGAAAAACGTGAAACGAAAAAAGCAAGAAAAAATGAATATGAGAAATTGTGACCATGTTTTGAAAAAATTTAGGGAAATTGTTTCACATGGCCCTGAATATGTATGTTGCGCATGTTTGAAATTATTATTCAAAAATCAAGTGTTGAAGTGCACAAAAGCAAAATATAACGATTCGAAATGCTTAAAGGAGGAGTACTTACATATATGCAGTGATGACTGTGATATTGACTGTCAAATAGTAAAGTCACCAAGAAATTCTTTATGGATTTGTTACACTTGCCACAGGAAATTATTAGCTGGTAATATGCCTGCTGAAGCTAGTAGAAATAACTTAGAATTACATGCTATTCCTGCGGAACTTGGAAATCTGAATCAGTTGGAAACACATTTGATTGCACTAAACATTCCATTTATGAAAATTTTGAATTTGCCTAAAGGAGGACAATATGGAGTACATGGCCCAACAGTTTGTGTACCTTCACGCACAGATGAAACTGTAAAGATATTACCTCGACCAGAGACTGATGATCAATTAATTCGTGTAAAACTGAAGAGGAAACTGTCGTATAAAGGACATTATGAATATCAGTTTGTCAAGAAAAAGAATGTGCTAGCTGCATTGGAGTATTTGAAGAAAAATAATAAGTGGTATTCTGATATTGCTATAGATAATGAGTGGAGCTCAGACTTATCAGACGAAAATAGTCAGAGAGGTTATGTTGAACTAATTGATTCAAATGAAACTAGTGATGATGATGATATAGAGGATGATCAAGATGGGCGATTGCAAGGCATTCAGTTGGACACATGTTTGCAGAAGGTTGATATGAGGCAAGAAGTGCTTGATCATTTTTTTGATGATATTATATGCTGTGCACCTTGTGAAAAGAATAGTCCTGTATCACTGTTGATGGATGAGAGTAATGAGGCAAAATGTTTTCCTGCTCTGTTTCCAACAGGCCAGCCAACATTTCATGATACCAGGTACATTAAAGTAACACTTGGTCGTTATTTACATAATCGTCTGATGCATGTAGACAACAGATTTGCAAAAAATACAGACTATATCTTTTATGCTCAGTGTATTTATGAACTGCAACAAATACTTTCTAATGTTTCCATAGCTGTCAGAAAAAGCTCAGAGAAAATAGATGATTCCATATCGGTGCGATGTTCAGATCTAAAGGATGCAAGAAAACTTCATGAGATTCTGGATTCGAATAAAGGATATAAATTTCTGAAACAAATACGAGGAACACCTCCGTACTGGCAATCTACACAGAAAGATGTATTAGCAATGGTTAGACAACTTGGAAAGCCTACATGGTTTGCATCATTTTCATCAGCTGAAATGAGATGGCCTGAAGTTATTAACACATTGCTAAATCAACAAGGTGATAGAAGAAAAGCAAATGATCTGGATTGGACAGATAAGTGTAATTTATTAAAATCAAATCCAGTGACAGTAGCTCGTATGTTTGATAAACGCTTTCATGCATTTTTGAACAAAGTGATTCTTTCTGAGGCAGAACCTATTGGCAAGATAATTGACTACTTCTACAGGATTGAATTTCAACAGAGAGGATCTCCACATACACACTGTTTGTTCTGGGTTGAAAATGCACCTAACTTGGGTATTGACAAAGATGAAACTGTCATAGATTTTGTTGATAAGTACATTTCATGCAACATTCCATGTGAGGATGAAGATGAGGAACTATATGAAATAGTGAAGAACGTTCAGCTTCACTCAAAGAAACACTCAAAATCATGCAAGAAAAAGGGAACTACCTGTAGATTTAATTTTCCAAGACCACCTTCTGAGAAAACATTTGTTGTGAAGCCTGATGATAATCCAGAAGATACAGATGAAGCTCAAGATATTCTGTCTGCAGTAAAGAATTCAACATGTGTGGAAGGCAAATATGGTAATGCTAGACAGCTCTTTGAAGCTCTTGGGATGTCTCAAAAGGAATTTGAAGATGCCTATAATGCTGTAGCTACAAAAGAAAATATAGTCATGAAAAGAGATCCAAAAGATATGTGGGTGAACCAATATAATTCATTCTTACTCAGAGCTTGGAATGCCAATATGGATTTGCAGTATATAACAAATGAGTATGCCTGCATTGTTTATGTTGTGTCATACATGTCAAAAGCAGAAAGAGAGATGGGTTTGCTCTTGAAAAATGCAGAAAGTGAAATGAAAGAGGGCAATGAAGATGCTCGAAAAAGTATGAAAGAAATAGGACATGTGTATATGCAAAACCGTGAAGTTTCAGCACAAGAAAGTGTGTTTCGTGTTTGTAGCTTGAGATTGAAAGAATGCTCAAGAAAAGTAGAGTTTATACCTGTTGGACCAAACCCTGTGAGAATGAGTTTGCCATTGAGTGTTATTCAAAGCAGGCGAGACGATGATGATAGGAGTCCATGGATGCCAAACAGAATTGATAAATATAAAGCCCGACCTGATGGTTTTGAATTTGAAAATATGTGTTTAGCCACATTTTGTTCAAAGTATAGACTACTCAGTGAATCTGATATAAAGGGTAAGAAACAGAAACAGAATGTGTTTAAATTGAGAGATCAGCTGGGCTATGTACAAAAACGATCCAGAACCAATGATGCTGTAGTGAGATATCCTCGTTTTTCACCGACTGTAACCCCAGAAAGTATTATCAGAGTATACTGCAACTATATTTGCCATTTCGTACTGATAAACAGTTAAAACCTGACCAATTTTGACATATGAGGAATTTTATCAAAATGGATCTGTACGAATGTTTAATAAGCAACTGGAAAGTGTCAAAAGTATCGTCAATGAAAATCTCAGGCAGTATGAAAAAATGCTGATACAATTGATCAGGCACAAGAATATCTTGAGAAATTTGGTCCACAAGAAGATGCATGGGGATTACTCTGTCCAGAAACAGAAATTGAAAGACATGAAACAGCTAAAATCCATGTAGAAGTTGAAGATGCTGACTATGAATTTAGAATCCCAGATCTTGAGTCTAAATCTCAGGAAAAACAGTCATACGGCATAGAATTTCGATCATGTAGCATTTCGAGAGAAGACAGTAATGTCTTATTAAGAACATTAAACAGCAAGCAGCAAAAGGTGTTCTACAAAATACGACAATGGTGTCTTGACAGAGTTAATGGAAAAGAACCTACAACATTTCAGATATTTGTGACAGGTGGTGCTGGAACAGGAAAAAGTCATCTAGTGAAATGCATATGTAATGAAGGGACAAGAATTCTTAGCAGAATGATGCATAATCCGGATGATATTTCAATTATGAAAGTAGCTCCAACTGGAATTGCAGCCTACAATATTGATGGTAGTACTATTCATAATGCTCTGTCCATACCCATTTCTGCTTCACTACCTTATCAACCCCTTGGAGAAGAAAAGATAAGTCATTTACGTAATGAGCTGGGTCAATTACAGATACTAATAATTGATGAAATATCCATGGTTGATCAGAAGCTATTGTGGTATATACATGGACGTTTAAGGCAAATAAAGCAGACGCGTGATGATGCTCCATTTGGAAAGGTTTCAGTTATTGCAGTGGGAGATTTCTATCAGTTACCCCAGTAAAAGGTTCTCCTTTGTACAAAGATACACTGCAAAGTTCCTTATGGACAGACAACTTCTCTATAATTAACTTGGATGAAATAATGAGACAAAAGGATGATGCAGAGTTTGCTGTTCTTTTGAACAAATTAAGGGTAAAAGAAAAGAAAGATGAATTATCTAGTGATGATATAGCAGTTCTTCAATCATGCCAAACTGGAGAACAATGTGAGGATGCATTGCATATATATTCTTCAAACAAACAAGTAAATGACTGGAATAAAATAATGCTTCACAAGAAATGCACAAATATCATCTGTATCAATGCACAAGATTCTGAACTTGGTGATGAGGGTAAAAACAAAGCATGTGACAAGCCACGGAGATGTACTAAAGCTTCTTTGCCAGCATATCTTTGGATTGCTGAAAATTCTAGAGTGATGCTTATCAAAAATGTGAATGTGACTAAAGGTTTATCAAATGGCTGCATTGGCACTGTAACTGAGATAGTAAGAGTAAATGAAAATGCAAGACCTACAAGTGTGCTGGTAGAATTTGACAATGAAAAAGTAGGAATTCAGTCAATAGAAATGCAACAGGAATCAGTTGGGAAAAAATATACTAGGAAACATTTCCCTTGAAATTAGCATATGCATGCACAATACATAAAGTACAAGGCATGACAATGGAGAAAGCTGTTGTTTCTCTGAAAAATATATTTTGCCCGGACAAGCATATGTAGCTCTGAGCCGTGTTACATCATTACATGGACTAACTATCGAAGATTTTGATCCAAAAGTTATGTATTGCAATCCAACTGTTAAAGAAAGTTTAGAGAACATGCCAACGTTTATTGATGAAAAGAATATTGACACTGATGTCTCAATTGCGACTCTGAGTATAATGTTACATAACATTCAAGGTCTTAAAGCACATTTCAAAGATATCCAATCAAATTTCCTATTTAGAAATTCTGACATTATTTGTTTAACAGAAACCTGGATTAATGATGACATTTTTGATGTGAATTTAGATCAGTTTAAAATGTACAATCAGCCTCGGTCAAAATCTTATTCAGATGACAGTCCTTATTTTCTGCACTGAAAAATCAAGCACATGGTGGTGTTGCAGTGTACAGTAAAATCAGATCTATTAGTAGGCTGGATTTACATGTCAATAATTTAGAATATATAACATTTGCAGTAACTTGTCCTTCATTTCTCATTTCAGTGATGTATAGACCTCCTAGATATGACAAGAAACAATTTTGTGAGAAACTGAAGAGATTACTCATAGAATTGCAGCAAAGAAGTACGAAATGCATAGTTATTGGTGACTTCAATGAAAATCTCAGACAAGGTTCAAGTGATTCATGTGTGCATAAATTGATGTGTTCTTATGGATATCAACAACATGTACTTGATGCTACAACAGAAGGTGATACATTGATTGATCATGTATATAGCATAGGTATTGATGCACTTCACACTGAAGTTATTCCACTCTACTACAGTTATCATGAGGCTATTAGAATACAGTTTTGATGAGTGATGTCGTGAGTCTATGCAAAGTAATGTGTGTATACTCAAATCAATTAATACTCATTTTTATTTGTCGTCATATTTCCTGTTTGTAATACAGAATGAGGTAAACAGAAAGTGTGAATATGAGAGAGTGTACAACAATAAAAACAAAAACAATTTAGTAGAAGTGATACATTATCATGAATACTGAGGTGTTTGAAGTATAAAAAAAATGCAACGACTAAAATATGCAAAGCATGAAGGGATCTACTGAAAATATTATGCTTGTGAATATAAGCACAACTTCAACAAGAGTATGACTACAACAGAAAAAACCGACATTATGAGACAGAAAGTGACAATTCAGTGATATATAGTCTTCCTAAATATGACTAAAAAAAAAAAACAATTTTGTGAGAAATTAAGGAAATTAGTTATTGAATTGCACCAAATAAGTACTAAATGCATAGTTTTTAGTGATTTTAATGAATATCTCAGACGAGGTTCAAGTGATTCGCTTGGCATACATTGATGTGTTCTAATGGATATCAACAACATGTACTTGATTCTACAACAGAAGGTGACACATTGATTGATCATGTGTGTAGCATAGGTATTAATGAACTCACCATTAAAGTTATCCCCTTATGAAGCTATTTGAATATACTTTCAATGAACTTGTTTTTACGAGTAGCATTGGATGTTTATTCAAGGTTTTTTCATAATACTGAAATCAAATGAAATTTATTTTTATCTTTTATCATATACTGTATATTTCATGATGTTATAGAGAATAGAGTAAATATAGTAAAGTGAAATGAACAGAATGTATAACAATAGTGAAACCCTATGATAATAATAGATTGTAATGAATACTGAAGTGAAGAAAACAGTGTGCAATGAGCAAAATGTGCAAAGGGTGGAGAGACCCTCTGAAACTACCCTGATTGTGCACAGGAAACAAAACTTGAGCAACAATAAGACTACTACAAAAAACATTGAGATTATGAATTTAAGAAAAATAACTATGCAATGACAAGAACGTACAACAGAAACAATGATCTTTCATTGCTTGTTGAAAGAAATGTGGGCATGCATGTCAAGAGGAAGGAAAAACAGAGAAATTGTATAATTGCAAGAATGATTTAAAGGACTGCAATTATAATGTTACATGTGTGTCAGCAATGGTGATGATAATATGAAGTGGTAATGCAGATTCTAGGTGAGAATTATCATCCTTTTTACAAAGCAATAGCTGCTGGCAGTTGCTCTTCTTTAAATATCAGTGTTTGGAAATGAAACAAAAAAAAAAGATGCAAGTATAGTGTAGAACAGAAATAACACTAAAAACACAAAATATAATTGAAATAGAATTGACAAAGAATGAAAATAGCACAGGCACAACAGAAATAAATATAGCCCAGAAAATTACAGTGTGTAAAGGTAGATTTGGCAAAATAATCACTTTGAAAAATATTTTTACTCAGAGAATTAAACGCTGATAGTGATAAATTTGTTTTACTGTGTGATGAGTGTTTAGAGCAGAAGAAAATCAAATTGTTAATGGTGGTGAAAGTGCTTTAGAATAAATGGAAAAAGTAGGGGTTGCATCTATGTGTGCAAAACCTGATAGGCATGTGTTGTAATTGATAGAAATAGATATTTCACCAGGCAAAATGGAGTGAAATTTATGAGTGATCATGTATATGGTGCAGGAATTGCATTTATCATGTATACATTATGAGCTATATAGCACAAGTTTTGATTGATTTCATGCAAATTTATGAAAAATGTTTTAAGTTTTCAAACCCCTGTTTCTCAAACATTTGCTCTTATTGATTGCTATCATTTATTTGTCTTTGGCATCCATGGTAGTGAGAGTAAAGCACTGGCGAAAAAAAAGAAAAAAAAAGAAGCATCAACTTGGTGTATTGCATCTAAGTGTTTATGGCTAACATCTTTATATCTTTACATTTGCCTGGTGAATGATGGACTGGTCTGTGCTTGTGCCCCAAACATGTCCATCCTTGTATCCAAGTGTTTTCACTGGTAAGTTTTCCATTTTTTTCCTTTTTTTTTTCCCTACATTTTGTCAGGTTTAACTTTAACTTTTCACTCAACTTTTTGACAAAAGCAAGCTCAATCACACGCAGTGTTCAGATTAAATACTCCTAATAATCTCTCCAGGCTGTGTGTTTTTAAGCTGTACAAACATAACTTGTAGAATTATGTATGCACAGGTATTTCCTCAGAAATAATTTTTCGCCTGAAATGTTTGTAATCATGTTTTATCATCTAAAGTCTTTGATCTGAAACAGTTTGTTAATTCCATATTGCATTTATGAAATTTTATTTACATATTTCTTTATTCTTAAAAACGTGACTGTGCAAGTATAGTTTTTGTTCTGTCCAATTTACATTGTACCTGTACATAACATGATATACATCCAGAGAACTATAATCTATACACTCTACATCTCTAAGAGCTATAGGTGTATGTGTTCATGAAATGAAAGGTTAACATAAAAGGTGATGTGATGTTATGTGGAGTTGTGATGTTTCAGTACAGTTGTATTCGCAAGTTATGACTACAAGAAATAGGTTGTATTTGTCTAAAATATGTGAAACATTATGTAACTTTCTCTGTAACATTTGTGATACTAATATGTATGTTTTCTCATTTTAACAACACATATTTTAGTCCTTTGATTTTAGCGTTGTTAAAAGACACGCAGTGTCCTTCATTTGTAACAGTATGTTGTTTATGTCTTTTAAAGCCAGGTCTTGCCCAGCAGAGAGAACAAGCCAGCTTTGCTTTGCAGCGTTGGTGTAGCACAGGGTGTAGAAATCTACTGGTTAAAGGCTCAAAACCAGTCCATTGGACCAGGTGTGGATCTCATCTATTTCAACTGTGTGGACAGCTGTCAATCTTGGATCAAACTTGGTTGGCATGCAAGACACTTCATATCAGATGATAACAGCTGAGCAACTTCATAGTTTCTCAAGACTTCATAGTTTCTCAAGACTTCCACACCCTTCCATCTACAATAATTCTAAGCACAGTGAACAGTATGCAGGATAAATGCAAAAGCAAAAGGTGTAAATCTATTTGAAGTATTGTGGAATAATTTATGCAATATAAAATACCTGAATAATTATTCATTTCATGTTTATGTGGTAGTAAACAGATCATGTGTAGTACTGGAAGGTACAGTAGGTTTACCATAGTGGCACGTTAAGCCACCATCCCTGGAGACACTCAAGTGGTAACATGTTAATGACACATAGCATAACCATTATGGATCAAAGCTGTGACATAGTTGTTAGATGGTGATTGTGAGAAGCAGGTGTGGGTCTTTTTTCTGTTTTATCATTTGAATAATTGCAAAGATGCAAAGTTGAGAAAAAAAATTTAACTGCAAGATTTTGATGACTTGGCGTCTCGGCGCTCGCGCACATGCGCGCACAAACGAGAGGGGTATTCCCCCTTCCACAGTAGGGGGCTTTCTTTAATTTGTAGCTGTTAATGCAGGATCTGGTGCATAACTAAGTGACTATTTTTTACTAATTTGGCATGATAAAGGGAAACATACTTTCAAGCGCCACCACCACTTCAATCCTTTAAGCTATACTCCTCATTTTTGGCTAAAGTCGCAATTTCATTTAATGTGTGAGAAAAACGGGTGCAATGTGTGAAATCGTACCCTAAACGTTTAAGTCTCACGCATAATGCATGAGACTTGGTTGGTCCGTAATTGATGCGTACATTTTCTTTATATACACATATGTAAACCTCCAGTAATGCTAGGTCTGGAGTTAGTTGAGCAAGACTCTATGTGGCAAATTGAGCCATGGCTCAACTTGCCCTAAAGACCTGCATTCATGACAGTGGTACAATTGAAAACATAGTTTGAACCATGGGCAATTTGTATGGAGTACTAGGTGTGGTGTGGCCTCTTTCGTTTGGAAATCAGTCATTTATGAACGTGATGACCATTTCTTCAAAAAATGTTCATTTCATTAAACATTTTTAAACATTACAAAATGACTGATTTTGTAACGAAATAGGCCATGCAACATTTAGCGCTCCATACAAATTGTCCATGATTTGAAATGTACCACCTTCGTGAATTTATGCCATAAAATCTAGCACACCTTACTAAAAACAATGTGTGTAATCACTTCATATCTTTAAATGTTTCTGAGATATGAAAATTAAAAAAAGAAGTCCATTAGATTTATGTTGGAAAGTGATTTTTAAAAAAATGTGTTCTTTAAAGAGGATTTCAAAAGTTACACTGCTTTTCTGTGTGGGAATAGTAAGTAAGCACTACCTACTTCAAAATTTATCAAAGGATTAAATGAAATGGCATGATTAGAATTTCTGCAAAACAAAAATTGACTCATTATACCTTACCTTCACCAACTGCAGATAAAGTAAAACTCAAACCATTTGAGAGTTTTCATGAAACAAGAATGGAATTTAGAAAGTAGAATATGTTTCAGTGGTTATTTGAGATGCTGGGTTGTCTCTGAAAAAAGAAGAAGATATTTTCAAAGAGGTTGCTTTGTTTTATTTAGAATTGTTGAACATTGTCATTTGAATTGAATCAAATGATGGAAATGTCGTTTGTGTTATAAATTGTGCATTAGTAAATTTAGTGTCCATATAACATATTGCAATGTGACTTGAAACAAAATGACGGCCATGTTGAAGGTAGCTCTCATCGCTTATTCGACATTTTGTTTCATTGTAAGTGTAATCAATTCCAGCAGTATTGATGTTTTATTTATATTTTGATAGGTATTTATTGTCCTCATATCAGATATGATCTGTGACAAAAGTGGTGCCATTTTTCTAACTGCTTGCTTTCTTCAAGAAAGCTGCCATTGCTAATTGATATTCTTTAATAGTGTATATAGAGGTTAAATCATGTTGAAGGGAAGAAAAGTTTCTCTTTTGTGTTATAAATCACCAATATATTCAGCTTATCATTGGTCTGTGACAAAAAAGGCTGCCATTGTTTTAAGTGATTGCCATTGTTTATTTGTTATTCTTTGACATTGCTAAATCAATTTAACGGTTGGGACTACTTCTCTGTGTGTGTGTGTGTGTGTGTGTGTGTGTATGTGTAAATCAGGAATTTCATTGTCCATGTTTTGGTTAAATGGCTAATAATTGAGTTAATATTGTGACAAGGCAATTTTTTAAAGCCATGATTCGCCATCTGATGGACATCAGGAAGACTGTAGTTGATGTCCTGAACCCTGGTCAGATTCCAGTCCTTACATGTGATCAAGCACTCTACACTCTGGCAAAGCAGATCCAATGGAGCAGCCGTACAAGTTATTCCAGGGATCATTTCATAGTGATTTTTGGTTGACTATGGATTGTGAGGATATTCTGACACACTACACATTGTGTCAGATCTGAACAGAGCAGATATTTTGCAGACAGATACTTGCAGCATAGGAGCAAACTGAACAGGAGGCAATTGCAGCTATCAACTGTGGTTACTAAAAAATGGCAAAATTTTTTGCATTATGTAATTAAAACCAGAGGACTCTGCTGTACTTCTTGATCTCTAACGAGAGAGACATTAACGCCAGCAAAGATCTCATCACTACACAAGGTAGTGGCATTCTTTGCTCCGATTGTCCAGACATGTCAGATGATACAGCACCATGCTCATATGGAGAGGCAGACACTGGTACATTGTATACTTGTTCACCTATAGTATGCCGTACAATAGCAGTTTAGCAAAGTGTCAATACACTCTGTTGATACAAGTATTGTACCCTTCAAGCTCATCATAGCATCAGCCATCACCAGAATATCTGTGAACAGTGGATTGCCGTTGGAGCTGCAAAGAGCTTCAGGTTCATTACTTCTCATGGGATCACCAAAGCTTTTGGACCTGGCTGATGTGTTGCCATGCTAATGTTTCATGTTTTAGCATCCTGTTTTTGTAACAAGGCAGAAAGATTGCATACAGGTACCTGGACTACCTATGAAGAAATCACAATCATATTCAGATCTCATCACCACACAAGGTAGTAGCATTCTTTGCTCTGATTGTCAGGACATGTCAGATGATATAGCGCGATGCACACGTGAGGTCGCAGACACTGGTACATTGTATTGTTCACCTATAGGATGCCGTACAATAGCAGTTTAGGAAAGTGTCAATACACAGTGTTGATACAATTATTGTACCCTTCAAGCTCGTCATAGCATCAGCCATCACCAGCATATCTGTGAACAGTGGATTGCCGTTGGAGCTGCGAAGAGCTTCATGGTTCATGACTTCTCATGAGATCACCAAGGCTTTTGAACCTGGCTGATGTGTTGCCATGCCAATGATTCATGTTTTTAGTGGCTGTGACCTAGCATCCTGTTTTTGTAACAAGGCAGAAAGATCGCATGGGTACCTGGACTACCCATGAAGAAATCACAATCGTATGTAGCACCTTCTATGCTAAGCAGAGTTACATACTATTGAGAAGTAGATGCAGCTAATGGAGCGATGTATGGTTTGTTGGAGTGTGGCTGAAAAAAAAAAGAATAGATGCAGTGGAAGATGACAATGCCAGAATGTGACTTTGCAGTGTACAGCTCCTTATTTTCTTTTGTTTTTTTGTTTGCTTCTTTGTTTGTTTGTTTTTTGTTTTTTGTTTTGTTGTTGTTGTTGTTGTTGTTGTTGTGTGTGTGTGTGTGTGTGTGTGTGTGTGTTTTAATGGTGAGGGAATTGGCCTAAGTTTCATACCCACCAAAAAGAGTGCTGGCAAGCATCTTTAAAAGTAGCTATTTTTGTCACAGTTCAAATCTGAGATGTTATGCACACAGTAAAATTACTGATGTCTGATTGAAAATACCACAGGAAAACATTCACACCAAGAATGTATTTAATCACTAATATCAAAAACTTGCTAATAAAGACATACAGCCATTTTCATAATGGTCACCATCTTTGTCAAAATCAAATTTGCCTAGCTCCATACTCAGTATCTATATTTAAACTAGTATTTTCATGTGCAGTTATTTTGCAAATGAGAAGATCACATGAAGTGTATTAAGAGGGTATTATACAGTGGAAATGAGTGTGTGATCAGCGAGTTGGCTGAGCAAAACTGGAAGGGTGTCATATTTTTCTTGTTACTATTTGCTGTATTTTTCACTTATTGAAAGATGCTATAGAGGTTAATATTAATTGTGCAAAAAATATGTGCCTCATTGGAAAATATCAATTGTGGCTCTCTGTGGGAAAGCTGATAGTTTTTTTTTCAGCCTTTTTGTATTGGAATCCACTTCATAAGATGGGTGTGTGTCAGTCCAGATGAAAAAGAAAGTTGGAAGTTCATGTCACAGAAGGAAATTCCCCAAAAATGTTAAAGGAAGTGATGAATTAAGGGTCTTTTGTTTAATATTGATATGTAAATGTAACGTAGAATTGCACAGACGCGAATTATGATGAGGTATGCAATGATGAAATGTGTGAGCAAAACATGCAATTCTAAAATTGTCTGTCAGTGAATGTGCTTAGACTGTAATTGTACAAGTATTATTATTGTTATTAGTACTATTTTTGTTATATTTATTTGTTTCATTTATTTACTTATTTATTTATTCATTTATTTATTTGGTCATACAATTGCGTTTTAAAGTACAATTTCATATAACATACATACAGGGTATAAAGACACATATATAAACCCATAATTGCTGGAATTTGTAGTAAGGTTAAGTTGCATACATGGTGTTCATGTAAATATAAATGTCAAAGTTGGGTTGATGCAAATTGACCAGGTTTGCAACTGCCATGAAAGAATGTCAAGCTACATGTCATGGCACAGAGATTACGCCATGAACATTGTATGTTTTGTAGACATGGAAAAGGAAAAAATGAGACTTCCTGTGATGCAGCCATTGATAATGATTCATTGATGAAAGTTGAGTACAACTGCAAAAATCAATTTAAAGCACTGTTGTAGCTGATACAGCTGTATTGTTGAGTTTTAGGCTAATTCATACAGTGGTGAAAATTATGGATGAATATTTCCCTTGAGCAAGGCTGAACGTGTTATGTCAACGGAACTGTAACACACAAACTATGAATCAGTTTGAAGCTGACATGCACTTCAGAATGTAAAATTATTAATACATGTCTGCAAAAGTTGCAGCTATTGTACAATGTAGTTATTGTATACTTGCAGTCTTATTTCAATAAAAATTGAAATAGTTTCATGATTTGAGGACAGAGACAGTGCATAAATTATGTGTTTAGTGTTGATATTTAAGTCTTGGATCAAATAGTTGATTAGTTCATTTTGTTCATTGCATGCAAGGCAGGCAGTGATGTAACAGCATGAGTAAAATAAACCTGTTCATATGCAAATTTGACGTAGAGATACAACAACAGCACACATACAAAAAAAAAAAAAAAATGCATTGGCTATTAATTCCCAACCATTGTATGTGACAGCATAAAGGGGTGGTGCAGTATTGGTGGAGACGATGATTGCGCTTTTAACTTTTTGTGAGATACCAAGTAACTCTTATGAAATAGCACATATAGCATAGCATTTTAAGAGGAATTCAAAGTTTAATTGAAGAAAATCAGGTTTGGAATGACTGAAACATCCTTCAATAAAGTAAAACAAAGTGATTGTAATAAAGTGTGAGTCTCACACTTAGTAGAATCGCCATTTTGGATATTTTAGTCATTTCAAAACCAATTTTCATCAAATTAACATTGAATTTCTTGTGGACTTGCATGTTCTTTCATTTTTCATAAGAGGTTTCTCATTATCTTACCAAAAAATGTTAGAAAACCTGAAATTAAGTCTCAAACAAAACTTTCACACTGTACAATCATTTTAATGAGTCAGTGCATGCATTCATTAAGTGTAGGAGCAAAAAAGCTTGCACGTGCACATAAGAGGTGGAATGTGTGGTTACAAAGTAAACTATGCCTTTTTTTATGTGACAACAAATATCTGGTGTATCAAATAGGAGTAGTAAGATAATTTTCAGATAAGAGTAGCCAGTTCAATATCATTCATAAGAGCATGCATTAAGCATACAATGGTGATTGTGCTAACTACAGTTATGTGGGTGGATAAAAAGGAATACATTGTATGTAGAAATAGCAAAGTAGTTGTATGAGCTATGTATTTTTATATAGGCAAGTGTTAAAAGAATACGCGCACAACAGAAACTGTGTAACACAGGAAGCAACATTTATTCATGGGATGTGTGTATTTTTGTTGTTCACCTACACAGATTAAATTAATTGTGACCATGACCATTAGAGTAACCAGAGTACTTGACCTTTGGTGAACCTTTTAAGAATACAATAAAGAAACATCACAACTATCATATTTTGACAAGAATCTACTTTCTTCTTGAGCCGTTCAGAGTCGTAGATGTGAAAGACATGTTGCTTTTGTGTTTTTTTTTGTGTGTGTTTGTGTGTTTATCACAAAAGATGTTGCTGTGGTAATCACAATTCTCCAAAAACCTTGTGGAGCAAAATTCTTCTACAGTATTAAAACATATTATTTCAAATTTGGTATAATTACTCACATCATAATGGATATATCATGTTTTGCGATGAAACTTTATATGTGTCAATATTCCAACACTCAGACGTAGAGCCTACACGGCACACACACACACACACACACACACACACACACACACACATTATCGTGTACATGATATGGTTGTTATATTGTCTAGCCTATGATACTGCTTGTATTTTGATGTATATGTATTTAATGTATTTAATGTATTTCTATTTTAAAGGAATGGTACAGTATTGGTGGGGATGAGAATTGGGCTTTTAACTTTTCACAAGAAACTAAGAAAACACTTATGATATAGTACAGAGCATACCATTTTAAGAGGAATTCAAAGTTTATTTAATGAAAATAGGGTTTGGAATGACTGAAACATCCAAAAACAAAGTAAAACAAAGCGATCGTAATAAAGTGTGGTCCCATAGTTTATTACAATCGCCATTTTTTGGATATCTCAGCCATTTCGAAACCAATTTTCATCAAATAAATGCTGAATTCCTCATAGAATTACATGCTCGTTCATATTTCATACAAGGTTTTTCATTATCACACACACACACACACACACACACACACACACACACACACATGTTACAAACCTGATATTAGGTCTCAACCAAAACTATATGATCCCTTTAATGTGCATTTTATTACTTACTACGATATCTCTTCTACTAGTAGCATAAGCGTAGTGAGAAAAGAAGAAAAAAATAACGAGCAAATTACAACAAACTCGAAAGTTACCAAAATGGATTATAAGCGCATCTTGGTTGAAACGTATTCGTATATAGCTATAATAACTATATACCAAATAAATTATACACACATTTCCATGTGTACATGAACACACACACACACACATACATTACCCACTTTACATAGACAAGATGGCATCTGAGCAAAAAGTTATTTTTGTGAAATGATTCTTGCAACATATTCCTCACGTGTGCGAAATGTGGAAAAGATAGGACGTTTGGATTCTCATTTAGAAAAGGGAGTCATATCTGCCATCTTTGGTACAAAATTCTGTATGCACTATAACGAAGATACAGCAACAAGTACATATGACCTTTGACCCTCCTTTACTCTCCCAAGATGACATCTGAGCAAAAAGTGGTTATTTGTGGAATGATTCTTGTAACATGGTCTTTGCGTGTGCAAAATGTGGGAAAGATAGGACATGTATTCACCAAGATACAGGATGAAACATTTATGACCTGTGACCCTAATTTACACACCCAAGATGGTGTCCGACCAAGTAGTTGTTATTTTATTAAATAATGTACGTGACATGAACTAAACATGTGCAAAATATGGGGGTGATAGGGGCTGTTTTTCTTGAGATATTGCAAAGAAAGTTGCAAAACGAAAGAAAATCTCAATACATCGAAGATAAGCTTTAATTTCAACCAAGTTTTTTAACGTGTTCCCGACATTGTATGAAACACAAAGGGCACAGTCTTGATAGTGCAAAGTCTCAGCTACAACATATTAAAATCTGGGAGAAATTCACCGAGGTATAAGTGAGCTAGTGCTCGAAAAAGATAAGTCATATCAATTTTCATTTGCAGAAAAACAGCACTTCCATAGAGAAAACACGTCATAACGAAGATACAGAAAGAAGCACATATGACCTTTGACCCCACTTTGCACAGACAAGATGGCAACTCAGTAAAAAGTGGTTATTTTGTGAAATGATTCTTGTAACATGGTCTTTGCGTGTGTAAAATATGGAAGAGATAGGACATGTATTCACTAACATACAGGATGAAACCTTTATGACATTTGACCCTAATTTACATACCCAAGATGGTGTCTGATCAAGAAGTCGTTTTTTCATGAAATAATGTACGTGACATGAACTAAACATGTGCAAAATATGGTAGTGATAGCAGCTGTTTTTCTTGAGTTATTGCAAAGAAAGTTGCAGAGAGAAAGAAATATCTCAATACATCAAAGATATGCTTTAATTTCAACCACGTTTTTGACGTGATCCCGACATCGTATGAAATATCGAAGGGCGCATTAACGATAGCCCAAAGTCTCAGCTACAACATATTAAAATCTGGGAGAAATTCACCGAAGCATAAGTGAGCTAGTGCTCGAAAAAGATAGTCATGGCAATTTTCATTTCCAGAAAAACAGCACTCCCATAGAGAAAACACGTCATAACGAAGATACAGAAAGAAGCACATATGACCTTTAACCCCACTTTGTATAGACAAGATGGCATCTGAGCAAAAAGTGATTATTTTGTGAAATGATCTTTGTAACATGGTCTTTGCATGTGCAAAATATGGGAAAGATAGGACATGTATTCACCAAGATACAGGATGAAACATTTTTGACCTTTGACCCTAATTTACATACCCAAGATGGTGTCCGATCAAGTAGTTGTTATTTTATGAAATGATGTACGTGACATGAACTAAACATGTGCAAAATATGGGGGTGATAGGGGCTCTTTTTCTTGAGTTATTGCAAAGAAAGTTGCAGAAAGAAAGAAATATCTCAATACATCGAAGATAAGCTTTAATTTCAACCATGTTTTTTGACGTGATGTTGACGTCGTATGAAAAAACGAAGGGAGCAATTACGATAGCACAAAGTCTCAGCTACAACATATTAAAATCTGGGAGAAATTCACCGAAGGGTAAGTGAGCTAGTGCTCGATAAAGACAATCATGTCAATTTTCACATCTAGAAAAATTCCCCCCATAGAGATAACACGTCATAACGAAGATACAGAAAGAAGTACATATGACCTTTGACCCCAATTTGCACAGACAAGATGGCATCTGAGCAAAAAGTGATTATTTTGTGAAATGATTTTTGTAACATGGTCTTTGCATGTGCAAAATATGGGAAAGATAGGACATGTATTCACCAAGATACAGGATGAAACATTTATGACCTTTGACCCTAATTTACATACCCAAGATGGTGTCCGATCAAGTAGTTGTTATTTTATGAAATGATGTACGTGACATGAACTAAACATGTGCAAAATATTGGGGTGATAGAGGCTGTCTTTCTTGAGATAGTGCAAAGAAAATTGCAGAAAGAAAGAAATATCTCAATACATCGAAGATAAGCTTTAATTTCAACCAAAACTTTTGACGTGATCCCGACATCGTATCAAAAAATGAAGGGCACACTTACGGTAGCGTAAAGTCTCAGCTACAACATATTAAAATCTGGGAGAAATTTACCGAAGGGTAAGTGAGCTAGTGCTCGAAAAAGATGGTCATGTCAATTCTCACTGCCACAAAAACTGCTCTCCCATAGAGATAACACGTAAACTGGTCAAATTTTACAAGGATACTTTCAATCCATTTTTACGAAGTGATGACGTTATCCAATCAAGATGTTGTTATTACACTAATGAAAGAATATTTCATAAGCTACAACATACCGAAATCTGGGTGAAAATTGGAGAAATTTAAGTGAGATACGCTCGAGTGAATTTGAAATTTGATGACGTCATTTTGAAAATTTACTTTTTTTACTTTATTAAGAAATTTGATATCTTTTAATCATTTTTTCAGTATCGCCAACCCATGAAATGACATGTACAACTCATCAACTTTTAGAATATGTCAAGAAAATGGGGGGTCACCGTCCATCCTGACGAGTAAAATCCGATTTAAAATTGGCGGTTTTTTGGCATAGTTGCACTGTGTATCCCCATTGACGCACGCGCGGAATTTTGAATTTGACGGGCCCGTATAACGTCATATTAAGTCGGATCGACTTGAAACTTGATAGAAATATTCCTTGACATTTCGGACATCCGATCCGTGTGAAAAAAATGAAAATTTCTATTGCATATGAGCTGTGCGTGCGTATATGCGCGCGCGCGTACGCGTCCGTCCGATTTTTTCAATTTTTAAAAAAATGCTCTAAATGGTCTGAAACGTGTGCAAAAAAAATTTGAGCTCGATTTGAGCATACAAATATTTCAACGCGCGCGTACGCGCACGTACCAAGAGAAAATGTGAATTTTGAGAATATGAGTAGAATGCGCATAACTTGAAATAAATGTGACGTGAATTTCATTGAAAAACTTCATTCCATTAATGAGATATGATTGAGAATGTGTTTTCATATAATGACGTCATAGTGACGTCACGGTCGACTGATCACTTTGATTTTAGTTCGATTGCCGTCTCTGGGACACGATACATACATGGTATAAGTTTGAACTTGATAGGCATAGTACTTTCTGAGCTAACCTCTGCACAACTTTTGGGGAGAAATAAAGAAAGAAGAAGAAGAAGAAACTAGAGATTGTAATTTGTCATCACTGACAAATTAAGGTGATCCGATTTTTTTTTTATCAATGATTCGAGTCCTGATCGCAATAGGCATGACATTACAAGTTTCATCTGTGTTTAGAGACATTGGCCGTGTGATGTTTGCATTCTCATTTAGAAAAGGGAGTCATATCTGCCATCTTTGGTACCAAATTCTGTATACACTGAATAACGAAGATACAGCAATGAATACATATGACCTTTGACCCACCTTTGCACTCCCAAGATTGCATCTGATGAAATAGTGGTTATTTTGTGAAATGATTCTCGCGACATCGTCTATACGTGTGGAAAATATGGGAAAGATAGGACAGGTATTCACTAAGATACAAGATGAAACATTTATGACCTTTGACCCTAATTTACATACCCAAGATGTTGTCTGATCTAATAGTTGTTATTTTATGAAATAATGTACGAGACATGAACTAAACATGTGCAAAATATGGGGGTGATAGGGCGTGTTTTTCTTGAGTTATTGCAAAGAGAGTTGCAGAAAGAAAGAAATATCTCAATACATAGAAGATAAGCTTTAATTTCAACCAATTTTTTATCGTAATCCCGACATCGTATGAAAAAACAAAGGAAATAAAACGATAGCGCAAAGTCTCAGCTACAACATATTAAAATCTGGGAGAAATTCACCGAAGGGTAAGTGAGCTAGTGCTCGATAAAGACAATCATGTCAATTTTCACATTAAAGAAAATTCCCTCCCATAGAGATAACACGTCATAACGAAGATACAAAAAGAAGTACATATGACCTTTGACCTCAATTTGCAACGACAAGATGGCATCTGAGTAAAAAGTGGTTATTTTGTGAAATGATCCTTGTAACATGGTCTTTGCGTGTGCAAAATATGGGAAAGATAGAACATGTATTCACTAAGATACAGGGTGAAACACTTATGACCTTTGACCCTACTTTACATACCCAAGATGGTGTCCGATCAAGTAGTTGTTATTTTATGAAATAATGTACGTGACATGAACTAAACATGTGCAAAATATAGAAGTGATAGAGGCCGTTTTTCTTGAGTTATTGCAAAGAAAGTTGCAGAAAGAAAGAAATATCTCAATACATCGAAGATAAGCCTGAATTTCAACCCAATTTTTTGACGTGATCCCGACATCGTATGAAAAAACAAAGGGCACACTCACGGTAGGGTAAAGTCTCAGCTACAACATATTAAAATCTGGGAGAAATTTACCGAAGGGTAAGTGAGCTAGTGCTCGATAAAGATAGTCATGTCAATTTTCATTTCCAGAAAAACTGCACTCCCATAGAGATAACACGTAAACTGGTCAAATTTGACAAGATTACTTTTAATCCATTTTTACGAGGTGATACCGTTATCCAATCAAAATATTGTAATTTTAGGTTTGAAAGAACATTAAATAAACTACGTCATACTGAAAACTGGGTGAAAATTGACAAAGGACTAGTGAGATACGCTCGAATGAACTTGAAATTTGATGGCGTCATTTTGAAAATTTACTTTTTTTACTTTATTAAGAAATTTGATATCTTTTAATCATTTTGTCAGCATTGCCACCCCATGAAATGACATGTACAACTCATCAGCTTTCAAAATATGTACAGAAAATGGAGGGTCACCGTCCATCCTGACGAGTAAAATCGGATTTAAAATTGACAGTTTTTTGGCATAGTTGTACTGTATATCGCCATTGACGCGCGCGCGGAATTTCAACTTTGACGGGCCCGTATGACCTCATATTGAGTCGGATTGACTTGAAACTTGGTAGAAATATTCCTTGACATTTCAGGCAGCCGATAAATGTGAAAAAACGGGAAATTTCTATTGCATATGAGCTGTGCGTGCGTATATGAGCGCGCGCGTACGCGTCCGTCCAATTTTTTCAATTTTTCAAAAAATGCTCCAAATGGTCTGAAACGTGTGCAAAAAAAATTTGAGCTCGATTTGAGCATACAAATATTTCAACGCGCGCGTACGCGCACGTTTTAAGATATAGAAGAATTTTGAGAATGTAAGTAGAATGAGCTTGACTTGAACTATATGTGACGTAAATTTGATTGAAAAATTCCATTCCATTAATGAGATATGAATGAAAATGTGTTTTCATATAATGACGTCATAGTGACGTCACGGTCGACTGATCACAATGATTTTACAAGATTTGTCGTCTTTGGGTCACCATATATATATGGTATAAGTTTGACATTGATAGGCAATGCACTTTCTGAGCTAACCTCTGCACAACTTTTGGGGAGAAATAAAGAAAAACAAAATTCCCTCCCATAGAGATAACACGTCATAACGAAGATACAAAAAGAAGTACATATGACCTTTGACCTCAATTTGTACAGACAAGATGGCATCTGAGTAAAAAGTGGTTATTTTGTGAAATGATTCTTGTAACATGGTCTTTGCGTATGCAAAATATGGGAAAGATAGGACATGTATTCACTAAGATACAGGGTGAAACACTTATGACCTTTGACCCTAATTTACATACCCAAGATGGTGTCCGATCAAGTAATTGTTTTTTTATGAAATAATTCACGTGACATGAACTAAACATGTGCAAAATATAGAAGTGATAGAGGCCGTTTTTCTTGAGTTATTGCAAAGAAAGTTGCAGAAAGAAAGAAATATCTCAATACATCGAAGATAAGCCTGAATTTCAACCCAATTTTTTGACGTGATTCTGACATCGTATGAAAAAACAAAGGGCACACTTACGGTAGCGTAAAGTCTCAGCTACAACATATTAAAATCTGGGAGAAATTTACCGAAGCTTAAGTGAGCTAGTGCTCGATAAAGATAGTCATGTCAATTTTCATTTCCAGAAAAACTGCACTCCCATAGAGATAACACGTAAACTGGTCAAATTTGACAAGATTACTTTCAATCCATTTTTACGAGGTGATACCGTTATCCAATCAAAATATTGTAATTTTATGTTTGAAAGAACATGAAATAAGCTACATCATACTGAAATCTGGGTGAAAATTGACAAAGGACTAGTGAGATACGCTCGAATGAACTTCAAATTTGATGACGTCATTTTGAAAATTTACTTTTTTTACTTTATTAAGAAATTTGATATCTTTTAATCATTTTGTCAGCATTGCCACCCCATGAAATGACATGTACAACTCATCAGCTTTCAAAATATGTACAGAAAATGGGGGGTCACCGTCCATCCTGACGAGTAAAATCGGATTTAAAATTGGCAGTTTTTTGGCATAGTTGCACTGTATATCGCCATTGACGCGCGCGCGGAATTTCAACTTTGACGGGCCCGTATGACGTCATATTGAGTCGGATTGACTTGAAACTTGGTATAAATATTCCTTAACATTTCAGACATCCGATCAAAGTGAAAAAACTGGAAATTTCAATTGCACATGAGCTGTGCGTGCGTATATGCGCGCGCGCGTACGCGTCCGTCCGATTTTTTCAATTTTTCAAAAAATGCTCCAAATGGTCTGAAACGTGTGCAAAAAAATTTTGAGCTCGATTGGAGCATACAAATATTTCAACGCGCGCGTACGCGCACGTTTTAAGAGAAAATATGAATTTTGAGAACATGAGTAGAATGCGCATAATTTGAAATATATGTGACGTAAATTTCATTGAAAAATTTCATTCCATTAATGAGATATGATTGAGAATGTGTTTTCATATAATGACGTCATAGTGACGTCACGGTCCACTGATCACAATGATACATTAGATTTGTCGTCTTTGGGACATGATGCATACATGGTATAATTTTGAAATTGATAGGCAGCGGACTTTCTGAGCTAACCTCTGCACAACTTTTGCGGAGAAATAAAGAAAGAAAGAAGAAGAAAGAATCCGTACAGATACAGAAGGTGATCCGAAGGATACTCGGATCACCTAATAACTAGAGATTGTAATTTGTCATCACTGACAAATTAAGGTGATCCGATTTTTTTTATCAATGATTCGAGTCCTGATCGCAATAGGCATGACCATACAAGTTTCATCTGTGTTTAGAAACATTGGCCGTGTGATGTTTGCATTCTCATTTAGCAAAGGGAGTCATATCTGCCATGTTAGGTACCAAATTCTGTATACACTATAACGAAGAAACAGCAACAAGTACATATGACCGTTGACCCACCTTTGCACTCCTAAGATTGCATCTGATGAAATAGTGGTTATTTTGTGAAATGATTCTCGCGACATCGTCTATACGTGTGAAAAATATGGGAAAGATAGGACAGGTATTCACTAAGATACAAGATGAAACATTTATGACCTTTGACCCTAATTTACATACCCAAGATGTTGTCCGATCTAGTAGTTGTTATTTTACGAAATAATGTACGAGCCATGAACTAAACATGTGCAAAATATGGGGGTGATAGGGCGTGTTTTTCTTGAGTTATTGCAAAGAAAGTTGCAGAAAGAAAGAAATATCTCAATACACAGAAGATAAGCTTTAATTTCAACCAAGTTTTTTTATCGTAATTCCGACATCGTATGAAAAAAACGAATGGCACATAACGATAGCGCAAAGTCTCAGCTACAACATATTAAAATCTGGGAGAACTTCACCGAAGGGTAAGTGAGCTAGTGCTCGATAAAGACAATCATGTCATTTTTCACATTTAAAAAAATTCCCTCCCATAGAGATAACACGTCATAACGAAGATACAAAAAGAAGTACATATGACCTTTGACCTCAATTTGCACAGACAAGATGGCATCTGAGTAAAAAGTAGTTATTTTGTGTAATGATCCTTGTAACATGGTCTTTGCGTGTGCAAAATATGGGAAAGATAGGACATGTATTCACTAAGATACAGGGTGAAACACTTATAACCTTTGACCCTAATTTACATACCCAAGATGGTGTCTGATCAAGTAGTTGTTATTTCATGAAATAATTCACGTGACATGAACTAAACATGTGCAAAATATGGAAGTGATAGAGGCCGTCTTTCTTGAGTTATTGCAAAGAAAGTTGCAGAAAAAAAGAAATATCTCAATACATCGAAGATAAGACTGAATTTCAACCCAATTTTTTGACGTGATTCTGACATCGTATGAAAAAACAAAGGGCACACTTACGGTAGCGTAAAGTCTCAGCTACAACATATTAAAATCTGGGAGAAATTTACCGAAGCTTAAGTGAGCTAATGCTCGATAAAGATAGTAATGTCAATTTTCATTTCCAGAAAAACTGCACTCCCATAGAGATAACACGTAAACTGGTCAAATTTGACAAGGTTACTTTCAATCCATTTTTACGAGGTGATACCGTTATCCAATCAAAATTTTGTTATTTTATGTTTGAAAGAACATTAAATAAGCTACATCATACTGAAATCTGGGTGAAAATTGACAAAGGACTAGTGAGATACGCTCGAATGAACTTGAAATTTGATGACGTCATTTTGAAAATTTACTTTTTTTACTTTATTAAGAAATTTGATATCTTTTAATCATTTTGTCAGCATTGCCACCCCATGAAATGACATGTACAACTCATCAGCTTTCAAAATATGTACAGAAAATGGGGGGTCACCGTCCATCCTGACGAGTAAAATCGGATTTAAAATTGGCGATTTTTTTGCATAGTTGCACTGTATATCGCCATTGACGCGCGCGCGGAATTTCAACTTTGACGGGCCCGTATGACGTCATATTGAGTCGGATTGACTTGAAACTTGGTAGAAATATTCCTTGACATTTCAGACAGCCGATAAGTGTGAAAAAACGGGAAATTACTATTGCATATGAGCTGTGCGTACGTATATGTGCGCGCGCGTACGCGTCCGTCCAATTTTTTCAATTTTTCAAAAAATGCTCCAAATGACCTGAAACGTGTGCAAAAAAAATTTAAGCTCGATTAGAGCATGTCAACATTTTAACGCGCGCGTACGCGCACGGTTTGAGTGTAAACTGAAATGTGAGAAAATGTGTAGAATACGCTTGATTTGAACTATATGTGACGTAAATTTCATGGAAAAATTCCTTTCCATTAATGAGATATTAATGAAAATGTGTTTTCATATAATGACGTCATAGTGACGTCACGGTCCATTGATCACAATGATTTTACAAAATCTGTCGTCTTTGTGACATGATACATATATGGTATAATTTTGAAATTGATAGGCAGAGGACTTTCTGAGTTAATCTCTGCACAACTTTTGTCCAGAAATAAAGAATCAGTACAGATACAATAGGTGATCCGAAGGATACTCGGATCACCTAATTAATGAGATATGAATGAAAATGTGTTTTCATATAATGACGTCATAGTGACGTCACGGTCGACTGATCACAATTATACATTAGATTTGTCGTCTTTGGGACATGATACATATATGGTATGAGTTTAAAATTGATACTCTGAGAACTTTTTGAGTAAGTAGATACACAACTTTTGTCCAGAAATAAGAAGAACCAACAAAGAATCCGTACAGATACAGAAGGTGATCCGAGAGGATACTCGGATCACCTAAGAATCCGTACAGATACAATAGGTGATCCGAGAGGATACTCGGATCACCTAACTAGAGATTGTAATTTGTCATTACTGACAAATTAAGGTGATCCGATTTTTTTTTTCATCAATGATTCGAGTCCTGATCGCAATAGACATGACCATACAGGTTTCGTCTGTTGTTAAAAACGTTGGCCGTGTGATGTTTGAATTCTCGTTTAGAAAAGGGAGTCATATCTGCCATCTTTGGTACCAAATTCCGTATACACTAGATAACGAAGATACAACAACAAATACATACGACCTTTGACCCACCTTTACACTCCCAAGATGGCATCTGAGGAAAAAGTGGTTATTTTGTGAAATGATTCTTGCGACATCGTCTATACGTGTGCAAAATATGGGAAAGATAGGACAGGTATTCGCCAAGATACAAGATGAAACATTTGTGAACTTTGACCCTAATTTACATACCCAAGATGTTGTCCGATCAAGTAGTTGTTATTTCATGAAATAATGTACGTGACATGAACTAAACATGTGCAGAATATGGGGGTGATAGGGCGTGTTTTTCTTGAGTTATTGCAAAGAAAGTTGCAGAAAGAAAGAAATATCTCAATACATAGAAGATAAGCTTTAATTTCAACCAAGTTTTTTATCGTGATCCCGACATCGTATGAAAAAACAAAATGAAATTTAACGATAGCGCAAAGTCTCAGCTACAACATATTAAATTCTGGGAGAAATTCACCGAAGGGTAAGTGAGCTAGTGCTCGATAAAGACAATCATGTCAATTTTCACATTTAAAAAAATTCCCTCCCATAGAGATAACACGTCATAACGAAGATACAAAAAGAAGTACATATGACCTTTGACCTCAATTTGCACAGACAAGATGGCATCTGAGTAAAAAGTGGTTATTTTGTGAAATGATCCTTGTAACATGGTCTTTGCGTTTGCAAAATATGGGAAAGATAAGACATGTATTCACTAAGACACAGGATGAAACACTTATGACCTTTGACCCTAATTTACATACCCAAGATGGTGTCCGATCAAGTAGTTGTTATTTTATGAAATAATGTACGTGACATGAACTAAACATGTGCAAAATATAGAAGTGATAGGGCGTGTTTTTCTTGAGTTATTGCAAAGAAAGTTGCAGAAAGAAAGAAATATCTCAATACATCGAAGATAAGCCTGAATTTCAACCCAAATTTTTGACGTGATCCCGACATCGTATGAAAAAACGAAGGGCACACTCACGGTAGCGTAAAGTCTCAGCTACAACATATCAAATTCTGGGAGAAATTTACCGAAGGGTAAGTGAGCTAGTGCTCGATAAAGATAGTCATGTCAATTTTCATTTCCAGAAAAACTGCACTCCCATAGAGATAACACGTAAACTGGTCAAATTTGACAAGGTTACTTTCAATCCATTTTTACGAGGTGATACCGTTATTCAATCAAAATTTTGTAATTTTATGTTTGAAAGAACATTAAATAAGCTACAACATACTGAAATCTGGGTGAAAATTGACAAAGGACTAGTGAGATACGCTCAAATGAACTTGAAATTTGATGACGTCATTTTGAAAATTTACTTTTTTTACTTTATTAAGAAATTTGCTATCTTTTAATCATTTTGTCAGCATTGCCACCCCATGAAATGACATGTACAACTCATCAGGTTTTAAAATATGTAAAGAAAATGGGGGGTCATCGTCCATCCTGACGAGTAAAATCGAATTTAAAATTAGCAGTTTTTTGGCATAGTTGCACTGTATATCGCCATTGACGCGCGCGCAGAATTTCAACTTTGACGGGCCCGTATGACGTCATATTGAGTCGCATTGATTTGAAACTTGGTATAAATATTCCTTAACATTACAGACATCCGATCAAAGTGAAAAAACTGGAAATTTCAATTGCACATGAGCTGTGCGTGTTTTTATCAATGATTCGAGTCCTGATCGCAATAGGCATGACCATACAAGTTTCATCTGTGTTTAGAGACATTGGCCGTGTGATGTTTGCATTCTCATTTAGAAAAGAGAGTCATATCTGCCATCTTTGGTACCAAATTCTGTATACACTGAATAACGAAGATACAGCAATGAATACATATGACCTTTGACCCACCTTTGCACTCCCAAGATTGCATCTGATGAAATAGTGGTTATTTTGTGAAATGATTCTCGCGACATCGTCTATACGTGTGGAAAATATGGGAAAGATAGGACAGGTATTCACTAAGATACAAGATGAAACATTTATGACCTTTGACCCTAATTTACATACCCAAGATGTTGTCTGATCTAGTAGTTGTTATTTTATGAAATAATGTACGAGACATGAACTAAACATGTGCAAAATATGGGGGTGATAGGGCGTGTTTTTCTTGAGTTATTGCAAAGAGAGTTGCAGAAAGAAAGAAATATCTCAATACATAGAAGATAAGCTTTAATTTCAACCAATTTTTTATCGTAATCCCGACATTGTATGAAAAAACAAAGGAAATGAAACGATAGCGCAAAGTCTCAGCTACAACATATTAAAATCTGGGAGAAATTCACCGAAGGGTAAGTGAGCTAGTGCTCGATAAAGACAATCATGTCAATTTTCACATTAAAGAAAATTCCCTCCCATAGAGATAACACGTCATAACGAAGATACAAAAAGTAGTACATATGACCTTTGACCTCAATTTGCAACGACAAGATGGCATCTGAGTAAAAAGTGGTTATTTTGTGAAATGATCCTTGTAACATGGTCTTTGCGTGTGCAAAATATGGGAAAGATAGGACATGTATTCACTAAGATACAGGGTGAAACACTTATGACCTTTGACCCTACTTTACATACCCAAGATGGTGTCCGATCAAGTAGTTGTTATTTTATGAAATAATGTACGTGACATGAACTAAACATGTGCAAAATATAGAAGTGATAGAGGCCGTTTTTCTTGAGTTATTGCAAAGAAAGTTGCAGAAAGAAAGAAATATCTCAATACATCGAAGATAAGCCTGAATTTCAACCCAATTTTTTGACGTGATTCCGACATCGTATGAAAAAACAAAGGGCACACTTACGGTAGGGTAAAGTCTCAGCTACAACATATTAAAATCTGGGAGAAATTTACCGAAGCTTAAGTGAGCTAGTGCTCGATAAAGATAGTCATGTCAATTTTCATTTCCAGAAAAACTGCACTCCCATAGAGATAACACGTAAACTGGTCAAATTTGACAAGATTACTTTCAATCCATTTTTACGAGGTGATACCGTTATCCAATCAAATTATTGTAATTTCATGTTTCAAAGAACATTAAATAAGCTACCTCATACTGAAATCTGGGTGAAAATTGACAAAGGACTAGTGAGATACGCTCGAATGAACTTGAAATTTGATGACGTCATTTTGAAAATTTACTTTTTTTACTTTATTAAGAAATTTGATATCTTTTAATCATTTTGTCAGCATTGCCAACCCATGAAATGACATGTACAACTCATCAGCTTTCAAAATATGTACAGAAAATGGGGGGTCACCGTCCATCCTGACGAGTAAAATCGGATTTAAGATTGTCATTTTTTTGGCATAGTTGCACTGTATATCGCCATTGACGCGCGCGCGGAATTTCAACTTTGACGGCCCCGTATGACGTCATATTGAGTCGGATTGACTTGAAACTTGGTAGACATATTCCTTGACATTTCAGGCAGCCGATAAGTGTGAAAAAACGGGAAATTTCTATTGCATATGAGCTGTGCGTGCGTATATGAGCGCGCGCGTACGCGTCCGTCCAAATTTTTCAATTTTTCAAAAAATGCTCCAAATGGTCTGAAACGTGTGCAAAAAAAAATTGAGCTCGATTTGAGCATACAAATATTTCAACGCGCGCGTACGCGCACGTTTTAAGGTATAGATGAATTTTGAGAATATGAGTAGAATGCACCTGACCTGAAATATATGTGACGTAAATTTCATTGAAAAAATCCATTCCATTAATGAGATATGATTGAGAATGTGTTTTCATATAATGACGTCATAGTGACGTCACGGTCGACTGATCACCATGATTTTAGTTCGATTGCCGTCTTTGGGAGACGATACATATATGGTATAAGTTTGACATTGAAAGGCAATGCACTTTCTGAGCTAACCTCTGCACAAATTTTGTCCAGAAACAAAGAAAGAAAGATTCCGTACAGATACAGAAGGTGATCCGAGAGGATACTCGGATCACCTAACTAGAGATTGTAATTTGTCATCACTGACAAATTAAGGTGATCCGATTTTTTTTTATCAATGATTCGAGTCCTGATCGCAATAGGCATGACCATACAAGTTTCATCTGTGTTTAGAGACATTGGTCGTGTGATGTTTGCATTCTCATTTAGAAAAGGGAGTCATATCTGCCATCTTTGGTACCAAATTCTGTATACACTGAATAACGAAGATACAGCAATGAATACATATGACCTTTGACCCACCTTTGCACTCCCAGATTGCATCTGATGAAATAGTGGTTATTTTGTGAAATGATTCTCGCGACATCGTCTATACGTGTGAAAAATAAGGGAAAGATAGGACAGGTATTCACTCAGATACAAGATGAAACATTTATGACCTTTGACCCTAATTTACATACCCAAGATGTTGTCCGATCTAGTAGTTGTTATTTTATGAAATAATGTACGAGACATGAACTAAACATGTGCAAAATATGGGGGTGATAGGGCGTGTTTTTCTTGAGTTATTGCAAAGAAAGTTGCAGAAAGAAAGAAATATCTCAATACATAGAAGATAAGCTTTAAATTCAACCAATTTTTTATCGTAATCCCGACATCGTATGAAAAAACGAAGGCAACAAAACGATAGCGCAAAGTCTCAGCTACAACATATTAAAATCTGGGAGAAATTCACGGAAGGGTAAGTGAGCTAGTGCTCGATAAAGACAATCATGTCAATTTTCATATTAAAGAAAATTCCCTCCCATAGAGATAACACGTCATCACGAAGATACAAAAAGAAGTACATATAACCTTTGACCTCAATTTGCACAGACAAGATGGCATCTGAGTAAAAAGTAGTTATTTTGTGAAATGATCCTTGTAACATGGTCTTTGCATGCGCAAAATATGGGACAGATAGGACATGTATTTACTAAGATACAGGATGAAACACTTATGACCTTTGACCCTAATTTACATACCCAAGATGGTGTCTGATCAAGTAGTTGTTATTTTATGAAATAATTCACGTGACATGAACTAAACATGTGCAAAATATAGAAGTGATAGAGGCTGTTTTTCTTGAGTTATTGCGAAGAAAGTTGCAGAAAGAAAGAAATATCTCAATACATCGAAGATAAGCCTGAATTTCAACCCAATTTTTTGACGTGATTCTGACATCGTATGAAAAAACAAAGGGCACACTTACGGTAGCGTAAAGTCTCAGCTACAACATATTAAAATCTGGGAGAAATTTACCGAAGCTTAAGTGAGCTAGTGCTCGATAAAGATAGTCATGTCAATTTTCATTTCCAGAAAAACTGCACTCCCATAGAGATAACACGTAAACTGGTCAAATTTGACAAGATTACTTTCAATCCATTTTTACGAGGTGATACCGTTATCCAATCAAATTATTGTAATTTCATGTTTCAAAGAACATTAAATAAGCTACCTCATACTGAAATCTGGGTGAAAATTGACAAAGGACTAGTGAGATACGCTCGAATGAACTTGAAATTTGATGACGTCATTTTGAAAATTTACTTTTTTTACTTTATTAAGAAATTTGATATCTTTTAATCATTTTGTCAGCATTGTCACCCCATGAAATGACATGTACAACTCATCAGCTTTCAAAATATGTACAGAAAATGGGGGGTCACCGTCCATCCTGACGAGTAAAATCGGATTTAAGATTGTCATTTTTTTGGCATAGTTGCACTGTATATCGCCATTGACGCGCGCGCGGAATTTCAACTTTGACGGCCCCGTATGACGTCATATTGAGTCGGATTGAATTGAAACTTGGTAGACATATTCCTTGACATTTCAGGCAGCCGATAAGTGTGAAAAAACGGGAAATTTCTATTGCATATGAGCTGTGCGTGCGTATATGAGCGCGCGCGTACGCGTCCGTCCAAATTTTTCAATTTTTCAAAAAATGCTACAAATGGTCTGAAACGTGTGCAAAAAAAATTTGAGCTCGATTTGAGCATACAAATATTTCAACGCGCGCGTACGCGCACGTTTTAAGGTATAGATGAATTTTGAGAATATGAGTAGAATGCACCTGACCTGAAATATATGTGACGTAAATTTCATTGAAAAAATCCATTCCATTAATGAGATATGATTGAGAATGTGTTTTCATATAATGACGTCATAGTGACGTCACGGTCGACTGATCACCATGATTTTAGTTCGATTGCCGTCTTTGGGAGACGATACATATATGGTATAAGTTTGACATTGAAAGGCAATGCACTTTCTGAGCTAACCTCTGCACAAATTTTGTCCAGAAACAAAGAAAGAAAGATTCCGTACAGATACAGAAGGTGATCCGAGAGGATACTCGGATCACCTAACTAGAGATTGTAATTTGTCATCACTGACAAATTAAGGTGATCCGATTTTTTTTTATCAATGATTCGAGTCCTGATCGCAATAGGCATGACCATACAAGTTTCATCTGTGTTTAGAGACATTGGTCGTGTGATGTTTGCATTCTCAGTTAGAAAAGGGAGTCATATCTGCCATCTTTGGTACCAAATTCTGTATACACTGAATAACGAAGATACAGCAATGAATACATATGACCTTTGACCCACCTTTGCACTCCCAGATTGCATCTGATGAAATAGTGGTTATTTTGTGAAATGATTCTCGCGACATCGTCTATACGTGTGAAAAATAAGGGAAAGATAGGACAGGTATTCACTCAGATACAAGATGAAACATTTATGACCTTTGACCCTAATTTACATACCCAAGATGTTGTCCGATCTAGTAGTTGTTATTTTATGAAATAATGTACGAGACATGAACTAAACATGTGCAAAATATGGGGGTGATAGGGCGTGTTTTTCTTGAGTTATTGCAAAGAAAGTTGCAGAAAGAAAGAAATATCTCAATACATAGAAGATAAGCTTTAAATTCAACCAATTTTTTATCGTAATCCCGACATCGTATGAAAAAACGAAGGCAACAAAACGATAGCGCAAAGTCTCAGCTACAACATATTAAAATCTGGGAGAAATTCACGGAAGGGTAAGTGAGCTAGTGCTCGATAAAGACAATCATGTCAATTTTCATATTAAAGAAAATTCCCTCCCATAGAGATAACACGTCATCACGAAGATACAAAAAGAAGTACATATAACCTTTGACCTCAATTTGCACAGACAAGATGGCATCTGAGTAAAAAGTAGTTATTTTGTGAAATGATCCTTGTAACATGGTCTTTGCATGTGCAAAATATGGGACAGATAGGACATGTATTTACTAAGATACAGGATGAAACACTTATGACCTTTGACCCTAATTTACATACCCAAGATGGTGTCTGATCAAGTAGTTGTTATTTTATGAAATAATTCACGTGACATGAACTAAACATGTGCAAAATATAGAAGTGATAGAGGCTGTTTTTCTTGAGTTATTGCAAAGAAAGTTGCAGAAAGAAAGAAATATCTCAATACATCGAAGATAAGCCTGAATTTCAACCCAATTTTTTGACGTGATTCTGACATCGTATGAAAAAACAAAGGGCACACTTACGGTAGCGTAAAGTCTCAGCTACAACATATTAAAATCTGGGAGAAATTTACCGAAGCTTAAGTGAGCTAGTGCTCGATAAAGATAGTCATGTCAATTTTCATTTCCAGAAAAACTGCACTCCCATAGAGATAACACGTAAACTGGTCAAATTTGACAAGATTACTTTCAATCCATTTTTACGAGGTGATACCGTTATCCAATCAAATTATTGTAATTTCATGTTTCAAAGAACATTAAATAAGCTACCTCATACTGAAATCTGGGTGAAAATTGACAAAGGACTAGTGAGATACGCTCGAATGAACTTGAAATTTGATGACGTCATTTTGAAAATTTACTTTTTTTACTTTATTAAGAAATTTGATATCTTTTAATCATTTTGTCAGCATTGCCACCCCATGAAATGACATGTACAACTCATCAGCTTTCAAAATATGTACAGAAAATGGGGGGTCACCGTCCATCCTGACGAGTAAAATCGGATTTAAGATTGTCATTTTTTTGGCATAGTTGCACTGTATATCGCCATTGACGCGCGCGCGGAATTTCAACTTTGACGGCCCCGTATGACGTCATATTGAGTCGGATTGACTTGAAACTTGGTAGACATATTCCTTGACATTTCAGGCAGCCGATAAGTGTGAAAAAACGGGAAATTTCTATTGCATATGAGCTGTGCGTGCGTATATGAGCGCGCGCGTACGCGTCCGTCCAAATTTTTCAATTTTTCAAAAAATGCTCCAAATGGTCTGAAACGTGTGCAAAAAAAATTTGAGCTCGATTTGAGCATACAAATATTTCAACGCGCGCGTACGCGCACGTTTTAAGGAATAGATGAATTTTGAGAATATGAGTAGAATGCACCTGACCTGAAATATATGTGACGTAAATTTCATTGAAAAAATCCATTCCATTAATGAGATATGATTGAGAATGTGTTTTCATATAATGACGTCATAGTGACGTCACGGTCGACTGATCACCATGATTTTAGTTCGATTGCCGTCTTTGGGAGACGATACATATATGGTATAAGTTTGACATTGAAAGGCAATGCACTTTCTGAGCTAACCTCTGCACAAATTTTGTCCAGAAACAAAGAAAGAAAGATTCCGTACAGATACAGAAGGTGATCCGAGAGGATACTCGGATCACCTAATAAAGAATCAGTACAGATACAGAAGGTGATCCGAGAGGATACTCGGATCACCTAACTAGAGATTGTAATTTGTCATCACTGACAAATTAAGGTGATTCGATTTTTTTTTTTAATCAATGATTCGAGTCCTGATCGCAATACGCATGACCATACAGGTTTCATCTGTATTCAGAGAGATTGGCCGTGTGATGTTTGGATTCTCATTTAGAAAAGGGAGTCATATCTGCCATCCTTGGTACTAAATTCTGTATACACTAGATAACGAAGATACAGCAACAAATACATATGACCTTTGACCCACCATTACTCTCCCAAGATGGCATCTGAGCAAAAAGTGGTTATTTTGTGAAATGATTCTTGCGACATCGTCTATACGTGTGCAAAATATGGGAAAGATAGGACAGGTATTCACCAAGAAACAGGATGAAACAGTTATGACCTTTGACCCTAATTTACATACCCAATATGTTGTCCGATCAAGTCGTTGTAATTCTATGAAATAATGGACGTGACATGAACTAAACATCTGCTAAGTATGAGGGTGATAGGGGCTGTTTTTCTTGAGTTATTGCAAAGAAAGTTGCAGAAGGAAAGAAATATCTCGATACATCGAAGATAAGCTTTAATTTCAACCAAGTTTTTTAACATGATCCCGACATTGTATGAAGAAACGAAGGCACACATTCGATAGTGCACAGTCTCAGCTACAACATATCAAAACCTGGGAGAAATTCACTAAAGGGTGAGCTAGTGCTCGATAAAGACAATCATGTCAATTTTCACATATAAAAGAATTCCCTCCCATAGAGATAAAACGTCATAACGAAGATGCAGAAAGAAGTACATATGACCTTTGACCCCACTTTGCACAGACATGATGGCATCTGAGCAAAAAGTAGTTATTTTGTGAAATGATTCTTGTAATATGGTCTTTGCGTGTGCAAAATATGGGAGAGATAGGACATGTATTCACTAAGATACAGGATGAAACATTTATGACCTTTGACCCTGATTTACATACCCAAGATGGTGTTTGATCAAGTAGTTGTTATTTTATGAAATAATGTACGTGACATGAACTAAACATGTGCAAAATATGGGGATGATAGGGGCTGTTTTTCTTGAGTTATTGCAAAGAAAGTTGCAGAAAGAAAGAAATATCTCAATACATCGAAGATAAGTTTGATTTCAACCAAGTTTTTGGACGTGATCTCGGCCTCGTATGAAAAAATGGAGAGCATAATTGCAATAGCCCAAAGTCTCAGCTACAACATATTAAAATCTGGGAGAAATTCACCGAAGAATAAGTGAGCTAGTACTCGATAAAGACCGTCATGTCAATTTTCATTTCCAGAAAAATTCCCTCCCATAGAGATAACACGTAAACTGGTTAAATTTGACAAGGTTACATTATATCCATTTTCACGAGGTGAAGACATCATCCGATTAAAACTTTGATTGAACAAATCTTAAAGAGTATTAAATTGGCTACAACATACTAAAATCTGGAAGAAATTCACCCAAGGGTAAGTGAGCTAGTCGTCGATAAAGACAATCATGTCAATTTTCACATCTAGAAAAATTCCCCCATAGAGATAACACGTCATAACGAAGATACAGGAGGAAGTACATATGACCTTTGACCCCACTTTGCACAGACAAGATGGCCTCTGAGCCAAAAATGGTTATTTTGTGAAATGATTCTTGTAACATGGTCTTTACGTGTGCAAAATATGGGAAAGATAGGACATGTATTCACCAAGATACAGGATGAAACATTTATGACCTTTGACCCTAATTTACATACCCAAGATGGTGTCTGATCAAGTAGTTGTTATTTTGTGAAATAATGTACGTGACATGAACTAAACATGTGCAAAATATGGTGGTGATAGGGGCTGTTTTTCTTGAGTTATTGCAAAGAAAGTTGCAGAAAGAAAGAAATATCTCAATACATCGAAGATAAGCTTTAATTTCAACCAAGTTTTTGGACGTGATGCCGACTCCTTATGAAAAAACGAAGGGCACACTTACGATAGCCCAAAGTCTCAGCTACAACATACTAAAATATGGGAGAAATTCACCGAAGCATAAGTGAGCTAGTGCTCGATAAAAATAGTCATGTCAGTTTTCATTTCCAGAAAAACTGCACTCCCGTAGAGATAACACGTAAACTGGTAAAATTTGACAAGATTACTTTCAATCCATTTTTACGAGGTGATACCGTTATCCAATCAAAACTTTGTAATTTTGTGTTTGTAAGAACATTAAATAAGCTACAATATACTGAAATCTGGGTGAAAATTGACAAAGGACTAGTGAGATATGCTCGAATAAACTTGAAATTTGATGACGTCATTTTGAAAATTCACTTTTTTTACTTTATTAAGAAATTTGACATCTTTTGATCATTTTGTCAGCATTACCACCCCATGATATGACATGTACAACTCATCAGCTTTCAAAATATGTAAAGAAAATGGGGGGTTACCGTCCATCCTGACGAGTAAAATCGGATTTAAAATTGGCGGTTTTTTGGCATAGTTGCACTGTATATTGCCATTGACGCGCGCGCGGAATTTCAACTTTGATTGGCCCGTATGACGTCATATTGAGTCGGATCGACTTGAAACTTGGTAGAAATATTCCTTGACATTTCAGACATTCGATCCGTGCGATAAAACGGGAAATTTCTATTGCATATGAGCTGTGCGTGCGTATATGCGCGCGCGCGTACGCGTCCGTCGATTTTTTTTGAAATGCTGTAAATGACCTGAAACGTGTGCAAAACAATTTTGAGGTTGATTAGAGCATGTTTAAATTTCAACGCGCGCGTACGCGCTCGTTTAGTATGAACGTGACCAAATTTTATGAAATATATCAATAGACCTTGACTTGAACTATATGATATCTTAATTTCATTCAAAAATTCCGTTCCATTAATGAGATATTGATGTAAACGTGATTTCAGATAATGACGTCATAATGACGTCATGGTCAACTGATCACATTGATACACTAGATCTGTCGTCCTTAGGACATGATACATACATGGTATAAGTTTGAAAGTGATAGGTGGGGGACTTTTTGAGTTAACCGCTGCACAAGATTTGAGGAGAAAGAAATAAAGAAGAAGAAGAAGAAGAAAGAATCCGTACAGATACAATAGGTGATCCGAGAGGATACTCGGATCACCTAACTAGAGATTGTAATTTGTCATCACTGACAAATTAAGGTGATCCGATTTTTTATTTAATCAATGATTCGAGTCCTGATCGTAATAGGCATGACAATACAAGTTTCATCTGTGTTTAGAGACATTGGCCGTGTGAGGTTTGGATTCTCATTTAGAAAAGGGAGTCATATCTGCCATCTTTGGTACCAATTCTGTATACACTGAATAACGAAGATACAGCAACGAATACATATGACCTTTGACCCACCTTTACACTCCCAAGATGGCATCTGAGGAAAAAGTGTTTATTTTGTGAAATGATTCTTGCGACATCGTCTATATTCGTGTGCAAAATATGGCAAAGATAGGACAGGTATTCACCAAGATGCAAAATGCAAAGTCTTAGGTACAACATAAAATCTGGGAGAAATTCACCGAAGGGTAAGTGAGAGCTAGTGCTCGATAAAGAAAAGCATGTCGATTTTCACATTAAAAAAAATTGTCATCACTGACAAATTAAGGTGATCCGATTTTTTTTTAATCAATGATTCAAGTCCTGATCGCAATAGGCATGACCATGCAGGTTTCATCTGTGTTCATAGACATTGGCCGTGTGATGTTTGGATTCTCATTTAGAAAAGGGAGTCATATCTGCCATCTTTGGTACCAAATCTGTATACACTATAACGAAGATACAGCAACAAGTACATATGACCTTTGACCCCACTTTGCACAACCTAGATGGCATCTGAGCAAAAAGTGGTTATTTTGTGAAATGATTCTTGTAACATGATCTTCGCGTGTGCAAAATATGGCAAAGATAGCACATGTATTCACCAAGATACAGGATGAAACATTTGTGACCTTTGACCCTAATTTACATACCCAAGATGTTGTCCGATCAAGTAGTTGTTATTTTATGAAATAATGTACGTGACATGAACCAAAGATGTGCAAAATATGGGGGTGATAGGGGCTGTTTTTCTTGAGTTATTGCAAAGAAAGTTGCAGAAACATAGAAATATCTCAATACATCGAAGATAAGCTTTAATTTCAACCAAAATTTTTGACGTGATCCCGACATCATATGAAAAAACAAAGGGCACGTAACGATAGCGCAAAGTCTCAGTTACAACATATTAAAATCTGAGAGAAATTCACTGAAGGGTAAGTGAGCTAGTGCTCGATAAAGACAATCATGTCAATTTTCACATCTAGAAAAATTCCCTCCCATAGATATAACACGTCATAATGAAGAAACAGAAAGAAGTACATATGACCTTTTGACCCCACTTTGCACAGACAAGATGGCATCTGAGCAAAGAGTGGTAATTTTGTGAAATGATTCTTGTAACATGATCTTTGCGTGTGCAAAATATGGGAGAGATAGGACATGTATTCACTTAGATACAGGATGAACCATTTATGACCTTTGACCCTAATTTACATACCGAAGATTGTGTCCGATCAAGTAGTTGTTATTTTATGAAATGATGTACGTAACATGAACTAAACATGTGCGAAATATTGGGTAGATAGGGCTTGTTTTTCTTGAGTCATTGCAAAGAAAGTTGCAAAAGGAAATTAATATGAAAATACATCGAAGATAAGCTTTAATTCCAACCAAGTTTTTGGACGTAATTCCGACACCATATGAAAAAATAAAGGGCACACTTAAGATAGCCCAAAGTCTCAGCTACAACATATCGAAATCTGGGAGAAATTCACCGAAGTATAAGTGAGCTAGTGCTCGATAAAGATAGTCATGTCAATTTTCATTTCCAGAAAAACTGCACTCCCATAGAGATAACACGTAAACTGGTCAAATTTGACAATATTACATTCAATCCATTTTTACGAGGTGACGCCGTCCTCCAGTCAAAATGTTGTTATTACATAAGTGAAAGACCATTAAATAAGCTACAACATACTGAAATCTGAGTGAAAATTGGCGAAGGATAAGTGAGATACGCTCGAGTGAACTTGAAATTTGATGACGTCATTTTGAAAAGTTACTTTTTTTACTTTATCAAGAAATTTGATATCTTTTAATCATTTTGCCAGCATTGCCACCCCATGAAATGACATGTACAACTTATCAGCTTTCAGAATATGTAAAGAAAATGGGGGGTCACCGTCCATCCTGACGAGTAAAATCGGGTTTAAAATTGGCGGTTTTTTGGCATAGTTGCACTGTATAGCGCCATTGACGCGCGCGCGGAATTTCAACTTTGACGGGCCCGTATGACGTCATATTGAGTCGGATTGACTTGAAACTTGGTAGAAATATTCCTTGACATTTCAGACATCCGATCCGTGTGAAAAAACGGGAAATTTCTATTGCATATGAGCTTTTCATGCGTATATGTGCGCGCGCGTACGCGTCCGTCCAATTTTTTCAATTTTTCAAAAAATGCTCGAAATGGTCTGAAACGTGTGTAAAAAAATTTTGAGCTCGAGTGGAGCATACAAATATTTTAACGCGCGCGTACGCGCACGTCTTAACAATAGGATGAATTTTGAAAACATGAGTAGAATTCCCTTGAATTGAACTTTATGTGACGTAAATTTCATTGAAAAATTCCATTCCGTTATTGAGATATGAATGAGAATGTGTTTTCATATAATGACGTCATAGTGACGTCACGGTCAACTGATCACAATGATTTTACTAAATTTGTCGTCTTTGGGACACAATACATATATGATATAAGTATGACATTGATAGGCATTGCACTTTCTGAGCTAACCTCTGCACAACTTTTGAGGAGAAATAAAGAAGAAAAACAAAGAATCCGTACAGATACAGAAGGTGATCCGAGAGGATACTCGGATCACCTAAGAAGAAAGAATCCGTACAGATACAGAAGGTGATCCGAGAGGATACTCGGATCACCTAATAATACCTCATCATCGACCACCAGTCGCAGTGTGAAAAAACAGAAATGGGGGAAACTTGTCAAAGAAATGGAAAGCAAAAGTACCACGAAGAGATTGCTTGCTTAACAATGGCCCCACACTCTATTCAGTCCCTAAAAAAAATAACAATAAAACTTTAAACAAATTGATTTGTTGTTTTTTTAGGCATAACATATATATCTGCTTCTTTTTTATCATAATTATATTTCCAAGCCTACCCTTGTGAACACTGACAATTTATTTTCATAAGCTAACCTTTTTTTTCGAATACTTTTCCTTTTCCTGAGTGTGGTTCGTTCTTTCAGACATCTGTGACCACTACCCTACGTATTATGCACAGGTTAAACCACATCGTTTCAGTGAACAAGCTAAATACTGATTAGAAACGACGTAAGATTTCCACAGAGGATCTAATGTGCGAATTTACTTAAAGGAAATTAATTATTATCATATTCCGTTTTGTAACAAAAGAGGGAAAATCAAATTATATATATATATATATATATATATATATATATATATATATATAATCATACCATTTTTGTTTCTTTAAGTATCGCACAGAACTAACGACTGATATGCTAAGTGTGCCATAATGGTAAATCTTTTGTTGATGATATATGTGTTAATGATAAAGTATGTTGTTTGTGTTTGTAATAGTTATGAAGGCACCAATGTAATGTACATGGTTGTAGACGATATGGGGTATAGGACTATTCTATATTCGTTGAGATTATACGGATATTAGACAAAGTGAAAAAAGAACAAGAGATAGATTGCATGTGGGTGAACTTTCAAGCTATAAAGGTCATGCCATCTCCTCGGGTCACTGAGGAGAGGGAATTCGTTTAAATGAATCCTCGTGTTATCGAATGTTCACTGACCTATACAGTTATTGTTAAGCCGATACAAATTCTTTCACATTGGAGTCTTTACCAGCATCTTCTCATATGAAATTAACCTGTTAGAGAAAAAAATATATATATGTATCATGATAATATTTATTATTAGACATATTGGTCATTGTAGATTCATGTTTGCAATCGAACAATCATAAGGATGCAGCTCAAACAGTGCTCAACGAACAGAAGATGAATATTCACTCTTGGAATGAACATCAATGACGGATTATTTGTGCTAATAACAAGTTAGAGGAATCACAATTGCATTAAATGTTTCTCGAGCTCAGTAACCAATTAACACTGCTGCTAGTCTTGTCTCCATTTGTTACCGTCATAGTTATAAGTATTTTTTACTCACATATAGCACATGATTATAATAATTTTATGTAACCCCGACTACAGAGTCTATGATAAAGACCACGGGGTCTGCAAGGTCAATGTACAGTGCAATGGAATAAACATACATCCATATCTCCTTTTCCAACGCACTCCCTACGGACGTTCGGACTGCCAAATTTTACAGGATAAAGATGACGTTCTCATGTTTCACGGTTCTCTCGCCCCCTTGACGTCGGGGCGCGTGGGTGTGGTGTATCGACATGGCATAGTGCTGACTCCTCTCAAGTTGAGGGAACTTTTATGCTAGTTTTACAGGCTATTAACCCCTATAGTACTTGCTGAAGTGTCAGTTGAAGGTTCTGATAGACCATGGACCTAGTGGTATGTCCATTGATTATAATCGTATGATATACTTTCTGTAAAGTGGACGTTACGACATTAGATTGATCGAAATGTTCACATGCTGAATCAGGTCAGGCCGTAATCCTGATAAGTGTGTATGCAGTGCATTTCTTCAACAATACATGTTGTATGCATTCCTTTTCTACTCTAACATTTGCGGTACTTTCCCCACTAGGATTGTCTTGTACTGTATGTAATTTCGTGTAGATTCAAACTGTATTGTGAAGATGATCTATTATTCCAAGCTAAATCACACTTCATTTAAATCATTGAAGATAATGTAACTATAGGTCTGAAAATTGCAGACTACCATTCTCAGTTCGCTAGTATATATGCAAGAGAGGGTAATTTCTGTGAGGTTAACACCACGGTGTTTATCTACACTGCAAAAATATTGGTTTAGATTGAACACCATGGATGTGAAATCTAACACTAACAAGTCAATAGAGAACCACACCGACAGGTGTAGAAAGTATGTGTCAGGTTGTTGAAAAGTGTTCACCTGGCACTTCGTATACGATAGTGTTCATTTGAAGCTGTAGCTGGTAATATTATGTCATTGACACTGCACTGGTGTTCGTTGAGCAATGATACAATATAGTGATAATTCGACATTGCTGGTCTTAATTTCAATTCCATTACACCCTGCCAGTGTGAATAGGATACCACACTCTCTCGTGGTACTGCGGTGGAAATGTTTTCAAACCCATGGAAACTGTCTGTGAAAAGAAAATTTAATTATCGGCAGGATGCCGGCTGGTAGAAGCTTTCGACCTTGGGTCTTCTTCAGCTTTATTGTCCGTTTATACAAAAGAAAATAGATTTTTTGAGCATCACAGATCATATGATTATTATGGAGTAATGGGTATAATACATTGAATACAATTTCAGCATGAGTTAACATCTACAGAGCATACTTGGCAACACAATTAGCAATTGTATAACATTCAACAATGCATAACTGTAAGTAGATATATAATAATGGGTATTAAATCAAGGCATATCATACAATACAAATTTCAAACACATATAACTAAACGTAATGATGTGGTTAACTTCTGCGCAGACGTGTGTGCGTTTCTTGGGTTGTCCTGTGGTTGTCTGTGGCGGGATGAGAGTGATCATGTGAGATATTGGGAGAAAAGGTGTGCGTGCGGTTGTGCATGTCAGGCAGGAGCAGGGTAGGGTCCGATGGTATAAAGAATTAGGTTTAGTGTTCATAGAAGTGTGTCAGTAGATGATTGTTTGAAATATGATGAGCATTCTCATGGTCATTGCCGGTCATTAACTCTTACAGCTGGTTTACAAACAATGACAATGGCAAGCATGGAACCCGGGTACAGTAAATGAGTAGATGGTGTGTTGCCACTTGTCCCTAATAGGCACATTACACACAAAAATATACACATAATATGTAATATACAACAAAATTAACTATTACTGACAAAATCATTATGCACTTACTGCGTGATATAACCAAGGGGTGTTACAGAGATGGAGTGGCAACTCTTCGGAATTCATGCAAACACATGTTTGGGTTCAAGGCGTTACAATAGGATGTCTAGCATTCCACTACGCTTTGAAGTCATGCTCGGCACCGATCTAGATGCAAAACGAAGTTCGGAGACGAAGAGCGCATTTCTCCTTTCTTTGAATTAGAAGCTTTATTTCAACCTATAATTCTAAATGAAATACTCGAATTGATTAAGACTTATAGTTTAGGAAAGAGTTCAATATAATAAACATGTATTTCTAGTTTCTTCGTAATGCGCAAATCGAAATGAAATGAAAATTAGGCCCTCTGAAAAACCTGATTATTTTTGTTTCTATAATGCGCACATTTTCGCATGTTAGTTTTCTATCATTTAATCTGGTATATTTTGATCTTTCAAATAAAGTACTCCGCTAAAGCGTGTTAAAACGTGCTTTTAAACTATTTGCTGTTAAAATTGTCAGTTTTGCACTGCATTTTGATTCGCTGCTCCGATTCAAGGTACACAAATTCATTGTTGCCATCACATTGAAAGAGAGATCGAATCACAGTTAGGGGCAAGTATTTCTAGATGTGAGAGCGCTAGTCCCGATTATTGATGCTCTCTTTTGTCAAAGTACATAGGTAACACCTGTTGTTGAATGCATAACTTCTCGACGGTGCCGCGCATGACTTCAAAGGAGAGCAGTAGTTGTCTCTCATTCTCTAGCACCTCCGGATATAACAAAACCGTGTCGAACAGTGTAATACGTTGTTTTTTTTTTTTGTTCCTGTACATACCTCTCTCTCTCTCTC